>NC_053490.1:114112125-114441500 GCF_905171775.1 Rana temporaria | reverse complement strand
TTTATTTATCTCTATATAAAAATTACTCGAATATTTGTAAAACTGGCAAAAATGTGTGGAATATATGAGAAAACACCTGGCTTCAGAAATAGTCTGGGCAATCCTAGATCAATGCTGGAAGCTTTATTTTTTAGCAGAAATGTTTTAACTTGCTTGGGCAGGTCCCCAATGGTAAGAAAAAAAATTCTTTTACGAGCCTTTTAAGTCTTTGCATACTACAGATTGTAAAACCATTGCAGATAGAGTATGGAAAAGGCATGTTGTCTTGAGTATTGGCCACTTTTCGCTGGAAGCACTTTCTTCTTCCATAAAGAAAGGTCTTGTTTTTTTTAAGAAACTGACATCTGCAAAAAAAGAAATAAGTGTATAAAACCCTGCAGAAGCCAGCTACAAGGATTGCGTACTGGCTCCTACAGGAAGATCTGTATAAACATATATTATAGAGAGACATTTTTGTTATATAGAAGTCTAATTCTGTTGATGTAAACCAGGGGTCCCCAAACTTTTAAAACAAAGGGCCAGCTTATTGTCCTTTACACTTTAGGAGGGCCAGATGGTGGGCAGCGAGGGCAGAAAATGTCCCAGGCCCGGCATCATTGAGAATAAATATGGCCTCAGGGTTGGCGGTCAATAGGAGGTGTATTACCCCTAGTATCAGTGGAAGAAATGGTGCCCTATTGTTGGTTTCAGTGGGAAGAATAGTGCCCCATATCAGTGGGAAGAATAGTGCCCCAAGCGCCAGGTAAAGACTAGCAAAGGGCCACATCTGGCCCTCGGGCCACCGTTTGGAGACCCCTGATGTAAACTGTCTACATTTTTAAAATGTGTAGATGATGTCCAGGAATTGTAAAGGGAAAGGGGTCTTCCTGGGGAAGAGTAGCATTAGTTTAGTGTTCAGGTGAGAAAAGGCCCAATTGAGATGGTATGTAGGATTCTGGGAAATGAACATGTAAATTGGAAAACAAATTCTTTATGTGAATAGCTATATTGATCAGGTCTGATTTCATAGGAGCCAACCCACAATCCTTAGCTTCTTAGGCATGTTTGAAGTGGGTTAGCCTTTAAGACGTGTAAATATGGTTTAAAGCTGGGATGTGTGGACTTATTTGAAGACTCCAATTGACTATTGTGATGGTTTATTTGCACTACAGGGATTGGCAGCAATGGGTTCCAGATGGAGCTGAAATGCTGCCCATATTTATTTAAACTGGCCCCTGACAGTGAAATGTGAATTGAAACCTCTGTATTTTACAGAAAGGCCCATTCATTAAGGGTCCTCTGGGCTACCCAAGCCTGGGCATGGGACCCAAAGGGAGCTGCACTGAATATAATGAAGAGCAATTCATGGAGAACAATGCTCCCATCATAACCCCCTTGTCATTTTACAATGTATATTACTGTTTTATTATGTTTTCCCTAATATGAAACTTACTTATGTAAGTATGCATCATATTGTGCCTTGTTTTAGTACACCTTCTTCTTACAGCCATTGCATATCTGTATCCAATGAACACATGATATTAAATTATTACTTTATTTGCAGCTTAAATTGGATTTTTATTTATTTATAAGCAAATGTGGAGAAAAAAAAGGCCTCATGGATACTCTGAACACTTCTACGAATGACCTTAAAGAAACTTGCTGTTATTAAGGATCTCCATAGTTCATGCTGTAATATTATATTACAACTTCCTATAATTCAGGCCAACAAATATTGCACTAGGGCATTCTCCTCCCTCTTACCCCAAGCAGCCCCTTTATAATCTGAACTCAGGTCATATTCCGCTGTCTGGTACAACACTGCCCCTCTCTGGTAAATTTCAGCATTACACTTATTTTTAATTCACCTGCTGCTGCTATTGCAACTAATGAAATATTTTTAGCATTTTAAGACTAATTTATGAAGAATTCTGCATAGGTATGCAAATAATTTTTTGGACAATTATTATGTCAATGCCATTCGCTAAATATGTCATATATGTATATATACATATGAACATGTGTATATATACACACATCTAATTGCTGCACTATATGACAGTTTTATTTGACTATTGTATTATATTTTTCCCTTTTATTTTATTTTTATGCCTCTGCTCTCCCTTCTGCTGCTTCTTCCTACACTTATAATCCCCTTCCCTTTACACCTTGGCATAGTGGATGCAGGGAGCTGCGTGCAGGATGGGCAGAGATATAGTGACAAAGATGTCTGGAAACCCGAACCCTGCCAAATCTGTGTATGTGACACTGGGACTATCCTATGCGATGAGATAATCTGCGAGGAAACTAAAGACTGTCCTAATGCTGAGATCCCCTTTGGAGAGTGCTGTCCCATCTGCCCAACTGAGCCGTCCACCACCAGTGATCGTAATTTATTTATTTATTTTCCATAAATAAATTACATGTTCATGCCCATGGATGGAATACCTTTCTCTAACAAACTGAGCATTCATGGGTACCATCTGCAATTAAAAAGGGCCCCTTGTGCTTAGCCTTCTGCCTTTAAAATACCAAAGTTCCAAGATTCACTAACCTATTTATAACCTTACCACAAATGGAGAGGGTAAAATCTATACATACATCTAAATTTATATATACACAACTCTGTACAAAAAAATCAAAGTTTTGATACTGTTTAATTAAAGATTTTACTAGAGTAGGAACAGTACACTAGAATACTGTGTCCTTTTGTTGCCTTCTGTTGAAACCACAGGTCTGTACTTTTGCGGTTTATTTTGGCAGCCAATCTGGAACCACACAGAGCAAAAAACCACGTGTAGCTATAAATATGAAAGGCGCTTTAACCTATTCTTGTCATTTTATTTAAAAGGCAGAAGACATATAATCAATGGGGATCCCTTTTTAATAGCTTAACCTGCACAGCTAGCACTGTGATTGTAAATAGTAGTACCTGTGATTACAGGTTCTTGTGATTAATGAGCTGTATCCTTGTGCTCATGTAAGATGTATAATTAGCAGTGCTATGTGCAGGTTTAATTAACATCTGTCATCATAATAACAATTGTTCGTATTTCTTTGTAACTAATAATTTCCTCCCTAACTCTAGATAACTGTTCATGTAAAAAAGTGCAACTAACAGCCAGATTAACTGACCCACTTTTATATTGTACCAAAAACAAAAGCTCTTTTTATTTTTCTTTATAATCTTGCACTGACCTGTGCCTCAGAGCTCTGCAAGCCAAAACATATAGGCATGTAGCACATCCACTTGGGATGGAGGCGTGTGCTGGAACACTGGTTTAGTAGCGGAAGTCCTGTGTCATGTGATATAACTCTTACCTTCTTCAAGTGAAGAAGGCCTTCATTGTATCTGACTTGTGTCTATGTCCTGATCTCTCTGTTTAATCGTATTGTACTGTGTTTTGTCTTGTCCCAATATAAATTACTTTGTACTGATTTTTTTTTTTTTACCTTTCTTCCAATGAACAGGGAAATTACAAAAGGTAAATTAATTTTTACTTTATTTATTTATTTATTTATTAAAATGCTTATAAAGCAACAGCGCAGTCTTACACACGTGCCTCGATGCGCTGGCGGGATAAAAACAGAACAGAAAAGGGGCAAAAACTACATCGACCAAACAAGTGACAATAAAACAATAGCAATCAGCGAACAAGAAAATATAAAACATACAAAGTTAAATATATATAAAATTTAGAGCTATTAGAATACATAATATTTAAGTCACCCCGAAAGCCTGGATATATAGCCATGTTTTTAACAATCTCCTAAACTTTAGGAGATCATTTTCCAGTCTTATGTGAAGGGGCAAGGAGTTCCAGAACTGAGCTCCTTGAACTTCCAGGGTCCTCCCACCACATTTGTTTTTAGCAAATTTGGGGATGTTCAACAAAGCCAAATTCTCAGACCGCAGCGATCTGGTAGGCACATGTCTGATGAATTTTTCTCTGAGATAGCCCGGTCCAAAACCATGGATGGCCTTATGCACAAGACCCCCCAGTCTTGAACTGAGCACGTTGTGCCACGGGCAGCCAGTGTAAGGCTTGTAGGGATGGAGTGATGTGATCGTACCGACCCACGCCTGTGAGTAGCCTGGCAGCCGCATTCTGCACCAGCTGAAGCTTGTGCAAGATGTTCTTAGGCACACCCATATACAGGGCATTGCAATAATCAAGTCGACTACCAACCATTGCATTGACCATAGAGATTTTGTCAGAGTCCTCGATAAAGCGAAACGTAGATCTCAGGAGTCTTTATACATTGATAGTGAGTTGTATAGTAATAAACATTATAGAGAGCCCTCTTAACAGTATAGGAGTTAAAAATTATCCAGTGACTCAACATTTTAAGAAAATTATTTGACATGTGTATCAGATAATGTATTATTAGTACTATAGTTGTCACGCAAATGCTGAACTTGAAACATGTGGTAATCCCCAACAAGAATGACTTATTTTCTATTGAGATATGTCTTTGTTAGATATACAAATTCATATGATTAGGTAACATAGGGATATTTTTGGTTACCCTATAGAAATATACCAACTCAGCTGATATTGTGATCCATTTTCATTTAATTAACATTTTTCCTGGTTGATCTTTTAGGGACAAAAAGGTGAACCTGGCGATGTTAAGGATGTAAGTAATTTTTTTTATAACAGTATCACATGTCATTCTGGTTTTATTTCTGAAGAAAACATAACAGGGAAATTTCCTTTTAATAAATGTATCTCTTTTTGTACAGATTCTTGGACCAAGAGGACCTCCAGGACCACAGGTATAATAAACCATTCTTAAAAACCCAGACACGAAATTTAGAAGTATTCTTTTCCTAGCTCTCATTTTATATTCATTATATTAATATATTTTATTGTTGTTTATCAGGGTCCTGCTGGTGAACAAGGAAATAGAGGTGAACGTGGAGACAAGGGTGAAAAAGTAAGAAAATAGATGTGTAGGACCAAATGAAATAGATACCAATGACGAAATGAAAAGAAGTGTGTTATTTTACCAAGAGTTTAGATGTGCAGGATCCCAGCAAATAGGTAGAAATTAGGCCCAATATATATGTAATGCAGCTATTTTTATTGGTTAGTTGAGTCTTATCACATTTGTAATTATGACACAAAGTGAATTTAAAGTGTGCACCAGTCTTGTGCCAATCAAAACTAACAAGTCTTTATGAATGAAAAAGACTTATGCTCTTCCTTAAAATGATTGACATTATATCCATCCCATATGGTTAGCCATCTTTGATGGCTTAGAAGTCATGTTTCTGTCCTGCTCCATAACCAATGGAGTGTATTCATCTTATCTTAAGAGGGAGGGGGTGAGTAGTGTTATTTCTGTAGGGTAAGGCAAGGTATTATTAGGGAATACTTTATAAATGGGTAAGTTACATGCTTTAGACAGATACAAATTATTTGTGATGGGTTAATAAGAGATACTTTAAATTTGCATCATACATACATCTGTTTTTATAAACTTTCAATAGCTGCAAATCATTATTCCTTGACTGTAAAAAAAAAAAACATCCATCTAACATAACTGTAACACAAAGTGTCCATTATGTATATTGGAAATTTCTAACTGCATATTTTTTATGAACTGAGAATAATGTGTCCATTTTATCTGCCACTAAGGGTGCTCCTGGACCCCGCGGAAGAGATGGCGAACCCGGTACTCCTGGAAATCCAGGACCCCATGGCCCACCTGGACCTCCCGGACCCCCTGGCCTTGGCGGAGTAAGTAGGCTCAGCTCTGACACCCAGCCTTTCCCACAAAGCCACAAAGTTCACATCTAAGGGTCATATCAGCCTGGGACATTTGCTCTATATGGCTAAACCAACCTGACAGTGCTGAAAGACCTTGCTGTTACAAAGTAGCTTGTAACAGTCACTCTTTGTAATCAGGCAGTTTGTTTGCATTCCTCTGACACAAAATATCTTCTCTGCCCAGAAAGTTTTTTTTTCTTCTCTGGCTGGACACTGTACAAACAGATGATTGTCCAACTGCAGACAGAGAGACAGATGCCTCATCACTATCACCAATGTGAAAGCCCTAATGTAGATCAAAGGCATGCACCTAAACTTCTACATTATTAGGATAGTTGGCTTTCATTAGTAACTACAATTACACACTTCGGTACAGTACTGCAAATTCATTTTCAACGTTCATTTTCAGGTATTAAAAAATGGGTAACAGAAACCCTAATTATAGCCATTAGTTTTTTGTATATCTATCAAAGTCTTTTGACCAGTGTAGCTGGCTGCATTCTAGTGTACACATGCATTTAATATTAGAAATGAAAAAGCAGACAGCATTCATAATATAAGTCATTCTAGAAGCTGGGAAAAGGTCTGTATTAAAAGTAAAAAGCCTTTCAGTGTTTCCTCCTACATAAACTGCACTTGTATACATTCACCAGCCAAGAAAAACGTGCACTCTGTTCACTTCAAGCTTCCAATGATGTCATGGGAAGTTAAAAAAAAAAATTAATACTCCTTACCTAGAATCATTGGACAGTAAGTGATTCCATTGAGAGGAATAGTATATTACAAAATTGCAAGTCTGTTACAGCTAATATCATAGGACAGATATATGTACATGTGCATAGCACATGGTTCCTTTCTCTGAGCGGGATCAGGAAGACAACCTTCAAGCTTGCATCTTTAATAATAATTTGGCAGTGGCACATCCCATGTTTTTACCCTCACAAAAATGTTTGCCCAGTAACTCTACAGAGCTGCCTCTGGCTCTGGTGCCTACAGGCACAGGTCTAATGAGTCTAAAGTTAAATCCAGTCCTGGATATAGGAATGCACAAAAAAGTGCCTGTATTTGGTAAGATAATGTTCATAGAGGTAAAAAAGTGGTCCCAGTACAGGGGTATGGTTTTGGGAGCCTAAAGTTGTGTGCCTACATTCTCAAGTGAGAATGGCCATATCAAAGAAAATATATATGTCTGGCTGCTAATCAGAACTTTCAGATGGTATAACAGGCAGGGTTGCCATAAGGCCAGCATTCCTTAACAAATGAGGATATTACATGGCCCAATTGTCATGTTGTTACCTCTTTATTTCATTGGCCATAGGTGTCATTTTTGCCCCCTTGCAAACAGCTGAATGAACAGCTTAGTATTTCTAATACTCATTCTGTGTAGGGGCCTCATTGCTTTAGATCACATTAGAGTAACCTATAGCCCTTCTAGCTGTCATAGAACTACAAGTTTCAGCACATCATATTGGAAATAATAGTTTTTTCCCAATCAAAGGGCATCCGTTTGCTCAAATTGGTCCTAAATTGAATAATAGATGTAATAATGTAGTTGTACTGTAAATCACATTTAAAATATGTAGTACACACACACTACAAAGGTACACACTGTTTATTGTGTTTCAAGCTAATTCAGAAATACCTGCCTAAAGCACTATTTCATTAATTAGGCCCAACATAGTTTAATTGCAAAAAGCAGAATTGTGTCATTATAATTTTTAGATATGTTAGGTCAAATATCTAATTTAAACATTTTAACAGTCACTGTTCAGACACAACTTGATAAAGTCTTTTTGGCTGTGTGAAGTACAGGCAGTATAGAATGGGTAACAATTCACCCTAAGAACTTGAAGAATTAAAGTGTTTAAAGTATATCCAAAGCCAGTAGTGTATTAAGGGAAGAATAAAGCGGCTGCCATTTTTTATTTACCACATTAGAGAGATTTCCTTTCACTTCCTGTGCTGAAATGTGGAGGCTGAAATTTCAGACTTCTAATTAGGTAAATGGTAGTTGCCTGGCTGACATGCAGACCATCTGCCTTCAATACTCCCCACTAGCCAAGAGAGAGTTAGAAGTTCTTACTCTGTCTTTCCTAATCTGGGTCCTTGTTCTGGATTGGTGACTTTGAAATTATTAGGCACTAACACAGATTTAGGGGCCCTAAGACAAATTGTCTTATGCAAAATTCAGAAACCCAAAGCAACCAATGACAAGTTATATTTTACTGCTCCATCTATTATTGGTTGCTGCACCACCCTGGAGCTACATTTAGAATCTCTTAGTACAGTAACTTTATGTAGAAAAAAGAACAAATTTTTAACTATACTATAATCACTAGCTGCTATGATAGTGTAACATTTATCTGTAGACATTTTAGGGACTGATTCTCCACCCCCCCCCCCCCCCCAACACACACACAATTTCAGAGGCTGACTGCCAGTTAGTTTCATTCAAATAGATCTGTGTAATAGAGTGTGAAAGTTCATTTGGTAGCCATGTAGTGTACACTAATTGCTATGGCTTATAGGGGTTTAGTTACTAAAGTCAAATTTACTGTGCACTTTTGAAAGTCCAGCTGCATCTTTGCAAGTGCAGTTGCTCCAGAGCTTAGTAAATGAGCAAAAGCTCTGCTGACTTCCATCATCCAATCATGTGCAAGAAAAAAATGCTGTTCTTTTATTTTCCTTGTACGTGATTGGTTGTTGTTTGTAAAGTGAAGTATTACCGCATTTACTAAGCTCTGTAGCAACTGCACTTGCATAGTGCAACTTCACTTTCAAAAGTGCATAGTCTATTTGCCCTTCGTAAATCAACCCCATAGAGTTCATTGTTGTCAATCTGTTTAGTTTAACTTTTTTAACCATGAGCTAAAGTTCTGTCTTTATACTGAGTTGATACACACCTGCTGTACACCTTGCAATGGCAAGCCTGGATTCCATGTGGACTTTCACCAATAGTCTAAAGAGCAAACCCAAGTCAGAACAGAGGTACGATGTCAGGAGAATTTTAGGCTCATAGAGTGTTGTCACCATCCTTATGTAATATAGTGCAGCCTAGATAGGTATTACACAAGTACGAATGCATTCATTTACAAATCATTTGAGATTGATTTGTGCAGGAAAAAATGTGTTCAGGATAATAAAATAAAGGACAGGCTGCCTACCTTTAAAGAAACCCTGTCAGGAAAAAAAGGGGTCTACATAAAGCCCATTACTTTATTGCTTTATACAGTACTTACCTCTCCAGCCCCCATCCCCCAATTGTTTTTTCTTCCATGGCTGCCAATGCAAAATACCCAGTGCTAATATTTGGGGGGTTCTGAACTCCTCCATTGTTGGATCCCTAGCCACCAATCATTAGGCCTTACAACTATCACATGATAAAGGGGGTAATCTAATATCAAACAACTGGATATATTGGTGGCAGCAGAGGAAGTAGTCGTGGTTGAGTGCTGGAGAGATAAGCATAAGGTGTTTAAGGGTGAGCTTTGCACAGACACTGACACTTTGAGCTTGCCAGTGGAGATCTTGACCTTTATAGGCTGCCCCAAAAACACAAGGAAACAGGTACTGAAAGAAATATGTAGGCTGCCATTGCTGCCATCTTCTTCTGAAAATGCTGGTTACCTGGCTGTCATGCCGATTCATTGAAGCTGATTTACAGCAAATTCCTGTTTACTAAGAATACCTAACCATGTACAGATGAAATTGGTCACCAGGAATTTGCCTTTCACATGATTGGTTAAATGAATATTCACTTTATTTACCCTTTATTAAGGGAAGATGCTTAATTTCTTAGTAAATCATCCTTAATGTGTCCCATGCTTTTTATGTTGCTGACTGTAGTATTCAGATCAGAAGTTCTGACTTGGGTCTGACCTAACTCTCTGCATGCATGTTCCAAGTTAATGGCTCAGAAAGTAATAAAGTTTAGCATGGCAAGCAACTTCAGCCTCCAAATTTCCCCCAGGTCATGATCCTTGAGTAGCCATCTAATAAGTTATTTATTAAAAAAGCATATGTTTTAAGAATTACAGCCCTCAAGATTTGAAGGCCTGTCTTGGAAAGTAGATGGTACAGAGAAGCCTTGAAAAAAGTTTAACATATGACCTAACATCAGGATTTCTTATATAGCCATCTTGGATTTGTGCTACATGTGTAAATTATACAGTTGGCAGACAACTTTTGTTTTAGATGTTGCAGTTAAAACAATTTAATGAATATTGATGATGTAAACTCTAACTGGGATGTTTGTTTGTTTCTGCAGAGCTTTGCTGCTCAGATGACAGGAGGCTTTGATGAGAAAGCTGGTGGTGCACAGATGGGTGTTATGCAAGGACCAATGGTAAGTATGTCACCGGTACCTATTGCCAATGCTCTGTGGCAATATGTCAAGGGCACCAAAGCTGGCCATGCATATGGAATTTTATACAAACACTCTCATTTATGGAACATTTGTACGATTTTATAACGATTAGTCAAATCAACCTTAGTTTTCGACAAATTTGAAGGGTGGAAAATCTTTCTCAAACAAACTAAATACTAACTGTGAATTTGGTTTTTGTTTCGGAAAAATCACACATATTGTATGAAACCTGTTTATTATATCTGAGATTACATTTAAATAGCAAGTCTAAATGACATTTTAAAGGCTTTTGGACAGAACTTGTTGACACAGTGATTGCAGGAAAACACAGTTTAAAGTGTTACTAAACCCAATTTTTTTAGTAAATATAAATGCATAAATACCTTTTCTCATCAGCATTATACAACAGTCGTATGACTTCTATCAGTGTCCAGCCAAGCACTGGTTAAAGCTTGTAGGAGGAGTTTTCTGACTGTCCTATGACACAGTGTCTGGGCAGTGCTGATTGGCCCTGTGGTGACCAAGAAAAAAACAACTCTCTAGCATTACACACCAAACTGGGCATGTGCAGCCTGACTCCATAATTTAATAACACTTTAGGAATGTTCTGATGTGAATTCTTATACGAATGTTCTTTCAAAATTATACTACTCTATGACAAGCTTATGACTGGAGAGAAGAAAATGGACAGTTAGTTAGAATTTTTGTTTGAATTTCCATAGGATAAAAAGTTAAACGTGAATAGTTGCAAGTTCCAAGCATTTGGAAACAATCCTACCTTTGTGCTCATTTTATTTTTCCATTTTCAGTATATTATCATTATCAAATGCTGCCTCATATTAATCTTGAGTTGCTTAGGCAAATTTGTTTCTTCACCTATCAGTTGCTTTCTATATATTTTCCAAACACACAGCATTCCTGTTTACCATTACATAAGATAAAATCCCAGCCACACAGAGAGACTATTGATTGTCCCTGATATGATGGGACTTGATATGATGGAACTTGTAGTCCCACACTAGAGAAACTAGAAAACACAAACACTGTTGATCTCTATTAAGTTGTAATAAGAAAATATAGACTTAAAAAGATTTTTTTTTTTTAGAAATATTCATAAACATTATTTGTAACAAGATATTCCCATTCCTAAGAATAAATATTAACAAATCTAAAATATACCTTTAATTATGCCCTGTTGTATTAAAGACCTACCAAGAATAATGTTATTAATATAGAACTGATATACACTGTAGTGTTTTATAAAAACACAGCAAATAAATTGAACCTGTACTTTGCACTTTTATCTTGCACAACTTGTTGCAGATACTTACCCTCCCCTATCATCCACTGAGGCCCCATGCTTTACCATACATGGAAGTACTTTATACTTCCAGGTATGGTGGAGCATTTAACTGACCTGCCTCACACAATGCAAGGTTCAGCACCTGAGTCGTCAGTAGCCAGGCCAGGGCACTGCCATGGGGATGGGAAAAAGCCCTGTGTAAGCTCCTTTTCTCTTGGCTCTGGTGGCCATGCAATGGAGGTGGAGGAGAAGCATGGGAAAGATGTCAATTGCCAAGGGTAGGGGCATTTAAACAAACTGATACATAGCCCTGCTTTTAAGCAGCTTTAATTAACACTATTTATTTTTTCAGAACTGCAGTGGTTACTTCATAAGTATTGGCTGGACAAGCCATGACTCCCCAGTTACTTGAACTTATATTAACTTAGTAGCTGACATTGGTTGCTTACTCTTGTTTTAATTAATTACATTTTCATTTTCTGTGTATAGACAGGGGCAGCACTTTACAATTACCACAATGTCGGCGGTGCCCCAACAAACAGCCAGACAAATTCGTAACAACTCTACATCTACACAAATTAGACACAATTACCTTAATTATTTCCTTTCCTAACTAAGTCGTGCATAAAAAATCAATAAAAGCAACCACAGACCTGTAAACATAATGCAGGATTTGTTTGGGCTGCTCTTAAACATGCAGACATCGGCTGCTGCTTCATAGAATCCCCACTGAATTCCTCCAGGAAATGTCTACACTGTAGCCTTTCTTGGCAGGCAGTAAATGAAATCAAGAACTTGTAAACATGGCTGCTGTCCAGCCCAAAGCCTCTAAGAAGCTGTGCTAAATAAATATAGATGTGTTACTCAGTAACAACAAAAAGCATACAGTTTTATACCAGCAGTGCAATACAGAAGTCCATTGATTCCCTTTTTAAATAAGGCTTCACTATCTAGCATATAATTTAATCATGTTTTATTTATATCATAGGGCCCTATGGGACCTAGAGGACCTCCTGGACCATCAGGTTCTTCTGTAAGTATTTATATTATCTAAATGCTATACAATTTGTTTTTCATACAATATATCAGTTCTTATTAACTCAATTTTATTTCATTTTTAGGGACCTCAAGGTTTCCAAGGAAATCCCGGTGAACCTGGTGAATCTGGTGCTGCTGTAAGTATTGTATTTAATTAAACAATGTGGTTCTTTACACACACACACACACACACACAGTAACAGAGTCTTTCTAGACCTAAGCAATAAATTATAATAAATTGCAGCTTACCAGTCCTTAGATGTGGGGGATGCGTTAGTTTTCTTTTTCAGGTGGTTTTTTCCTTTATTTTTACCAGATGATCATGCCAGTACTACACTTCCCGTTTTACAGTCACAACACTCAATCACTGTACTGCATCTATAGAAAAGCAGCAATGTTCCCCTAGGACAGAAAGTGTAGTAAGACTACAAAACACCTCCCCTCTCATCATTTCTATAAAGTAAGGAAAGGTGTTCTGTAGTTCACATGTAACCCGAACAGGGAGATAACAGGACATTTTTACCCTTATCACATAGATAAAACAACACACTTTCAATGCTATATTTAATAGACCAAAAGAGAGAAAATGGAAGAAGTTTATTGTTCGTGTTTGTGTATACATAAACACATACATAGCTACATACTATAATACTGCCATACTAAAACAGCGCTTGATCTATTTCTCATTGTACTTATATCCGGGCCACTGTTTTACAGTATCAGCCATTTCAGTCTGTGGAGAGGGGATCTACTCTATACTCCCTGCCAACACCTCCCGCCCCCCATATATACACAAAACACAAATAGTGCCTTTATAAGAACAAATATGTTGAGTATCAGGGCTTTTAAGCAGTGGGACAGATATACTCTATTACTCCATAATGACTAGGAACATGGTAGAAAGATGTTCAAAAGTAGGACATTATTTTTAGGTCATTCAACATGGATCATTAGGAGGTTTATAAAATGTATCTTGCGGTCAAACAGACTTGACCCACATTCAATAGATTACACACTATTGTTTTGCATTTCTCTACAAAATCTTCACCCAACATTAACTTTTTGTGAACCATCAATTCTAACTCTGTTAGGAAAGAACATCTATTTGCCCAAAGCATATAAGCATAAGTGTATTGGCTCTTTAAATCTTATCATTAATTATGTGTGCTATTAATATCTTGTCACACCCTAATGTAGCAATCATCAGTATGGTTATTTCAGAAACTGAACAAAGTGCTAACAGTGACACCTTGTTTGCTTTCGTGATTAGAAGTGAAACACATTTTCATGGAACATTAAGGTTATGGCTTCAGCGTGACATCTGTCTTGTATGGTCCGGATGGCAGACATATACAGTGGAATGATGTCTTTCGAATACTGTGAGGCATAATTACGGTGTGTGGGCGTTTAAAGTGAGCCATGCACTGCCATATAACATGTTCCTTCTTGGTGTGAAGAGTGTAATATTTGGGAATTCTGCTAGCTATACTATCATAGTTTGTGAACAACTTGTATACATATAGTAGATAGACATGTTTTGGGAATGGAAAGTAAAATTGTTCCCACTTGTGGACAGAGGAGGGAGCACTTCTGCACAACTTGTCATGCCATTAAAAAATTTTTTTTTTTTTTTTAATATTATCTCACACTCTTGTTTTGTTTATTGTTTAGGGCCCTATGGGTCCCCGTGGTCCTCCTGGCCCTGCTGGAAAGCCTGGTGATGATGTAAGTTTTTCAATTTTGTATTTTTGTTTATCATGAAGTCCAAAATATGTGAACTAGCAGTACCATGACACATACACATAACATGCATTTAGATGTGTTAGGCCTGATTCAGAAAAGTTTGTTCATTTTTCAAATTCTCATAATTGGATGTTTAAAGTGAACATGGATTAATGTAATTTTACTTCATACTTTAGTATATTAAACCCATTAGCCATTATACTGTAAGCCTTCTCTATCAACAGTGGGGTTGATTTACTAAAGGTAAATAGACTGTGCACTTTTTAAAGTACATTTGCTCCAGGACTTAGTAAATGAAGTAAAGCTTCACTTTACAAAGAATACCCAATCACATGCAAGGGAAAAAAAAAACAGCATTTATGCTTGCACGTGATTGGGTGATGGAAGTCAGCAGAGCTTCAGGTCATTTACTAAGCTCTGGAGCAACTGCTCTTACATTGTGCAACTGCAATTTGAAAAGTGCACAGTCTATTTGGCTTTAGTAAATCAACCTCCTTGTCCTTACAACTACACATAGATATGGTCTAAAAAAACCAGGTGATTTCAAACTAAAGGATCTATTGTCTGAAGCTGCCCACACATGCTACAATATAGTTGTATAATCTCTGTGAGACCTCCTTTAGATTTTCTTACAACTATGTAGTTTAAAGGGCCTGCATAAACAAATTATTCAATTGGTATCCAAGACAGGCCCTAATACTTCATATCTGTTGGTAAATCCAATTAAGTTTTCACAAATAGTCTTGAGATTGTTTCAAACAGCCTTAGAAAGATCATGTTTCAGGTCTGATATGCACTGTCAGCTGTCTATAACTATTTATACAGATGTATGATAACCTACCTGTCTGTTTATCCACAAATTGTGCATTCAATTGGTCTTCTGTATGACCTAGAGTCTAGTATAGTTTGTCAAATGCTTGGTCTTCTGTATGGATCAATGTGACAAAGCTAAATATGAATAATTTGGCAAAGTTGGATTGATTGATACCAAAATATAATAGTCATAGTAGGTACAATGTTAATGATATAGTAAGAACAGAAGCTGTAATATTATTTAATACCATTCTATGTGATTGAGTTGGGGTATACAATTTTATAGAAACCATTACTATTGCAAAACTATCTATGCCATTGTTTATCTAATCTAATGTTTCAATTACTCACAAAGGGTGAAGCTGGAAAACCTGGCAAGTCTGGTGAACGTGGAGCTCCAGGACCTCAGGTATAAAAAAAGTTGTATTAAATTGTGTGTCAAAGCTATTAAGAGATAAGTTCATCTTTTTTTTACCAGTACATATCATAGTATAAATCTTTATGTCCTCCATAGTAGCTATATCCTAATATAGAATTTCATGGCCCAAATCATTTACAACACAGATGCAAGATAGCACATTGATGTAACACATTTAACATAAATGTAAGATGAAGATGTCCATTGGAAGAGCTGATGGAAGTTTGATCCTACTTTTGGAAGGCATAGTGATGGACATTTCATAGGGAAGCATGCCCTAAACCAGGGGTCTCCAAACTGCGGCCCGAGGGCCAAATGTGGCCCTTTGCTAGCTTCTATCCGACCCTTGGGGCACTATTCCTTCCACTGATGTGAGACACTATTCCTCCAACTGACAGCAACAATGGGGCACTCTTTCTTCCACTGATACCAATGATGGGATACTATTCCTCCTATTAATAGGGGCACTACCCCTCCTATTGACCACCAATCCTAAGGCCATATTCTCAATGATGTCAACATTTTTTGCCCCTGCTGGCCACAATCCGGCCCTCCTAAAGTCTAAAGGACAATAAACTGGCCCTTTGTTTAAAAAGTTTGGAGAACCCTGCCCTAAACCCTAAGGTGAAAGATGACATCACATCTGGAATATTTGATGGTACACTGGAGGACTCTGGATACTGCTATAATACATGGTGGAGATAATGAAAGTAACAGAATATTTGTGGAATGGGTCATGTCGCGCTGGATAAATAATACCACCGTTAATGAGAAATATTATTTATTTTACTGGAATAATGCTTCAAATTATGGAGACCATCATACTAGAATGTTGGAGCACTGACCCCATTAATGAAAAGCAGCATGTTACAGAGGCTGATCAGTGATCCTGATGAATGCTGATAAGGAACATCATGTCCTTCTCTTGGAATACCACCTAGAAGAAATTATATCTGACTATTGAAAGACTGAAAGAATTTATGGGGGTACAACTACATTATTTTTAAACGAAGACTGTGTTGTAACTGAAGGAACACTGATACAATGAAAGAAAGAAATATATCCTACACATGGAGCACAAAATCCTTATTGGAAATGACTGTGTCCTGTGATGGGTCGGACTAATATTTTATAATGCCCCAGGAGTGGAACATTCCAACTCTGACCTTAACTTAGGTGAAATGTATTCATAAAATACCACGTCCTATATATACATTGCTTTTAGAAATAAAACACCTAAAAAGCAACGTGAAAATTGGTGATTTTAATGTATGATAATGAACATACCCTATTATTATTTATTTTCTAGGGTGCTCGTGGATTCCCCGGAACTCCTGGACTTCCTGGAGTAAAAGGACACAGGGTTTGTATTAAAATGCAAAAAAATTTAATGGACAAGTGATTAAATAAGAACCTGTATGTAATCATATATTTCCAATTCCAGGGTTACCCAGGTCTGGATGGCGGAAAGGGTGAAGCTGGTGCTGCTGGTGCAAAGGTAATAATCTAAAACCTAATTATTTTCTGTTATTTAGCAGTCTTAATACAGTAGTAAATATAATACATGATCCCCTTCTAAATGGAAACAGCTATTGTAACTTCATGATAACAAATCTTGTAATGTTTTTTTATATTCTTATAGGGTGAAGGTGGTGCTCCTGGTGAAGCTGGTTCCCCTGGTCCAATGGTAAGTTAACTATTTTGGTACATACCCCACAACCAATTATTGCTTTTTATCACTCTTAATACTTTTCATTATAAATATGATTCCTGGATACTTAAATGGGGTATTCCTTCCAACAACAAAGTAGAATACTGTGCTCAGAACCCCCATCTATTAGCTTTTACAGACTTATTAAGAATGGAAAGCCAGAGGGCTTATTTATTAAACAGTGAAAGAAGCAAGACTCAAAATCATTTCAACCATAGTTTACCATACTGAAGTCAGATCAGTATAAAATGTATTTTGATTGATTGCTGTAAGTAGAGCTTTGCTCCTTGAACTATATTATTGAAAAAGCCAACTTTCATATATTCTATAACATCATATTTACATTCTCTGTAGAATAACATCTAATTTTATCTATATGTCCTAATGTTGTATATATATTTACCATTTAAAGTTTTTACTATTTAGATAAAATAAAGACTTTAAAAAATGCTCTGATTTTGTAGGGTCCACGTGGTCTGCCTGGTGAGAGAGGACGTCCCGGATCTTCTGGTGCTGCTGTAAGTATAAATTAAGGAATCTAGAGTATATTGTATAATTATGTTCAGTAGGTTCTTGTTAGGACACAAATCTGCTCCCCAAAGGAAATATATTTATGTGCCTATTAAGTCACTTATGTTAGCTAGGGTTAGGAATGAGTTGGGAAAATACTCACAAATAGCAATACAGAAGCCTTCTTGATTTTCTAAAATTCATAAATGACTGAATAGATTTAACTAAGACACAAACAGAATCACTAAGATCCAGACAGGTGTCAAAGTTGGGGTAAATAAAAATATAAAATAGGGGAGGCTAAATCTGCATTTTTATTCAGTAGGACAGTGGCCAAAATTTTTCCTGGAAAACATAAAGGAAATATGAACATGAAACACTCATCTAAGCATTGCTATATGGGTAACCAATTGGATCTACATTTGGTCTACCCATCATGTCTGATTTAATAGACCAAAAGCTGTTGCTCTTGGAAAAAAAAAAAAAACAGGTTTAAATAATTCCAAAAAATGTAATGAAATTTGCTATAGGTAATTCTACATATATATTCTTTACTTGTCTTTCAAACCCAATCTATTACATGTGCTAACCCAAGAATGTAAATCAGTTATGAAAGTGTGACACAAAAATGGTTTCTCATTAAGCCAATAAAATCCTTTTTTTTTCTACATTTAAAACCCTTTGAACTATGAGCAACAAAACAGTTTGATAAGTTAGGGTAGTTAGTGCATAATTACCCAGCAGTCCACTGAAACCTGCCCACAAAATGGCTGCTTTCAGTCTTTGCACAAATACTAATACAATTTACTTTAGTTTAATGTAGTCAGACATCCAAGCCACACTTCAATCAATGTTTTCATAGTACCATATCCACCTCTGACATATTTTTCAGGGAGCTAGTCTTAGATTACAAATGGTTACATCTTTGAAGTTACATCTGTGAAAGAAAAACCTGACGTGACTTGTAAAAAGAAAACAATTAGGGTGTGAATAAGGATTATATTTTTCATTGAATGTGTCTCCTTCATGTACAGGCTAGCCACTGGCATGAAAATATGTATTTATATTCACAGCGTGAATATAAATGTAAACTGAGACATATCCGAATTGCAACAAATCATTGTACTGGTTTAAAACAAATCTCCGAAACAACATAGATAAATAAAGGAGCTTTCCTGTGTAAATATACATGAAAGCATATATAGAAAATATAAGTGATCAGAACTCATCCTAATCCCCTGCAGCTTATAGGTCAGAGCTGAACATTCTCTTGTCCCATGCCTGTCTAAATGTGGATGGTCTCTGTTTAGGCTTGTTTCCAACATTCCAATCTTACCTGGATTCACATCTGACCTCCAAAAACCTTTAAATATAACATTAAATCCAAAAGCTATAATGTACTATGTACACAATCAGGACTAAAGCCTTTTCTTAAAAGACAATTCTGAGCAGGCATCATATTTATTGCAGAAAAGACATGTGTTGTCTCTTCTGCAATAAAATAAACCTACCTGTCTGCTCGCTGTCTTCTTTAGAATATACCCTGAATTGCACATGCACAGTTTAGTATACATTCCAGCACTGTGCATGTGTGCCAAGATGATAGAACTCCTTAGCACGGGAGTGACATCATTCCACGCCAGCCAATCAAGAATGAAGACCAGCACTGAAAAGAAGCCAGGGAGAATATCCTGGTGCCAGTGAAGGGAACTTATGGGTGTCAGACTGTTGGCGCTAAGGTAAGTATTGTGGACTTTAGTTCCACTTTACCAGGAATAATTGGACAGCGTCTAAATGAAATGCTTTAGAATTATTTTAGATCCCTTTGTTTAGTGCAGGCATGAGACTAAGTGCCAGTTCACACAGGGGCAGCATTGCAATAGAACCGTTCTGATAGGAGCGACTCAAGTCACTCTGACTTAGAAAAAGGTTCCCGTACTACTTTGGGGCAGCTTGTATTGAAGGCGTGCGGTACGGGGTGGCTTCAGAGTCGGACGACTTTGCAGCTGCCCCTGTGTGAACCGACACTAAAGGAGTCCTTACAATATACATTTATCGCAGAAAGTTATTGGATGTTTTCCAGGTTTTGCAATAGATGTATTAGCAAACCTTCAATCACTGACCCATTTGGATAGTAAATGCAGTCATTGGGCTCACAGATTGTCCACCTCAGCCATTCATTGTAGAGCAGAAAACATTTGGCCATGATAGTCGGCTCTGAATTGACCTATTGCCTGCCAAATAATAAATCTGCATTTGCACATACAAAGATTTAAAATCATTGTGAATAAACAATGCACATTTTGCATTGCAGCACCATAATTTCTGTGCTTGCAAGTTCTGGGCCCGCACAGTATTAATGTGTATAGTCAACACTAGGCTTGTGAAGTCAGATGCATGTATAGGGTAGATTTTCTTTCCCATTATTCAATTAGTTGGTACTGGTTACTATCTAATTCTATAAAGTACAATATATAATTATTTTCCACTTTCTACTCCCGTACTATATTTTTTAGTGTATTATGGCAATGGTCTGCAAAGTCAGTGATCCAACCAAGCCAATTACCAGTCAGAAATAAACTTTTATTGTCCTAGTACAGTTTTCTCAACTCCAGTCTTCAAGGCGCCCCAACAGGTCATGTTTTCAGGATTTCTCTCAGATGAAAACAGCTGTTGAGAAACACTGGCCTAGTATACTAAACTGAAAAAAGAGAAAATGTCTATATGTTCTATTTTGTTAAATATGACCTTAGGGGAAGGGGGCTTATGTGTGAAGCCCCTTATCAGCTCCAGCCATAACTATTTCCAGTTTTGATGAAGTGCAGAAGGGGTAGAACTTCTACTACATTTTACTGTTGACTCTGTACCTGTTGTGGAGAATTCCCATCACTTCCTGTCCCAGGAATATGTCAAATCACCACAAGAAATCTCTTCAATGGAGAGAAACTGCAGTAAAACAAAACAGTGGTTCTAAACCTTTCCCACTGCACTAAAAAAGGGTTTTTGTGTCCCTGTGGAGAGATTACTCTTTGACTCCTGTCCCAGTGATACCGAATACTTCCCACTCTACCCCAAATAAAAAGTTTAGTCTAATTGCTTAAAAAAACAATGTTCTTTTTTTTACACTGTAAACCTGTTACTGTTTTTTCGGCCTTGCCCTAAGGCAATTTTTTCACCAAAAATTTGACCTTTACATTTTTCTAGAACTAATGCATGCCCCCGTACTTGCATGTTTTGAAATTGGTTCAATGCTGCATTTCCCCCACTGAGTGGCACTATAGAGACAGCCTACCTCTGCAAGGTCTTTGTGTTTACAGGTTGCTGCATGCAGTGTTGCCTTTCCACCACTGGGTGGCAGTGTCGAAGCATAAGCTGTATCGATCATTTTGGGGTGCAGATTTAGTCTTTTTTTAGAACAAAACAAATAGATTATCCCCACATAGGGTGCACTCATGCAAGAACAACATATAGGTTGTTAGAGTTTTCATTACATAGATAAAGTAAAAGGCATCATATTTCATTCTAAAAGCCAGACAATATAGGCAAAATACTGAATATTTATCTGAAGCCAGACAAGCTAGTCCCATTTAGCATCTATTTAGCATACATTCACTGAAAAAACAACCACCTTACAAAGGAATGTCGTATTTTCCTAATAGCCACCAATCACATACAAGCTTTCAGGACAGATCAGATGCTGATTGGTGGCTTATGAGAAGTACCTCTGGTGGACTGGATCATGCAGGATCCAAATGCCAAATAACTTCTCTGCCAACTAATCATGCACATTTGCATTAGGCGCCTAGCAGACATACCCAGACATACCCAGTATTAGCTTTGCTTAGGGGAAAACATTAGCGATCAGCTGGTAAAAATTCCCTCCTGAAGGATGATTCTTCCTCTCTCCCCCAGAATTTGTGCCATGATTGAGTAGTGTCTATAGATATACAAATGATTCCAGTGGTGCTAGAATCAGATGAATGTTTTCTGAAGGCACCTTTAGAGGCTCATCTTTTTCAAAGTGACCTTCCTTATTATTACAGGTATTCATATACTCTATCTGACAATTTAGGTATCACCTTAAATACTGTACATTCACATCAGTCTGTGCCCTCAAGGAGCTTCCAATGTAAGATCCCTAACTGACATGCATTCATACACGCACACACATACTGGGGGCCAATATAGGCAAGAGCCAATTAAACTATCAGCATGTCTTTAGAGTGCGGGTGAAAATCAGGTTTCCCAGAGGAAACCCACACAGGCACAGGGAGAACATGCAAACTCCGTACATACAGAGTCCTGACTGGGATTCAAACTAGGGACCCCAGCGCTGCAAGACAGAAGTGTTGACCACTCTCTTTATAAATAGTGTTTAATTGTGATAGTGTGTGCAACATTAAATATCATACAGCAGGTGTAACTTTACAAGCAATATAAATAAGGTATTTTAATGTATATGTTAAGAAAACATGTTATCTGATAAGTATGATTTATTACCTAGCAGAATAAATCTAAGTTATGTCTTATATACAAGAATATACAAGAATAACATATCTCTGTAGGTCTCAAACCACAGAATGTAAGGAATTTTTGATTTATGATCCACAGATGTAAGACTGAACAAATTAATACACAGTAGCATATTGGTTTCTTTTGTATAGATTACCCTATATGCTCACATAATAAATAGAAGTTAAACCTTATACTAAACAACAAAGCTAGTTTAGATTAATTATACAATTCAGGCATTGCCTAATAATACAGTATGTATTCAGTGAATAGGTATGCATCCCATGGAATAGAATTTTGGAACATACATGTTATAACTCTTAATGGAATAAAGCAAAGCAATAACTAAAAAATGATGTTCTCCCTACAGGGTGCTCGTGGTAATGATGGTCTGCCAGGTCCCGCCGGTCCACCAGTAAGTAATGTTTTGTAATATTTTATTTTGATTACAAAATTATTTTAGACAGAGCTTTTTTTTCAGCAGGAATGTGAGAAACGCAGTTAAGGCACCCCCAGCACTGAATGTATCTAATGGCAAGGGGTGCTGGGGTGTGCTGAAGGGTCCATTGATGCTGGCTGCTTGAGGATCTAATGTTGCTTTGGGGTTCATATTGTTGAGGGATGGGTCTATTGTTGCTAGGGTGTCTTATGTTTCTTTGGGGTCAATTGTTGCTAGGAGGGATCTACTGTTGAGGGAGGGGTCTATTGTTGCTGGCTGCTTGAAGATCTATTAATGCTGGCTGTTGGGAGAACTAGGGGTGGATCTGTTGTTGTTAGGGTGTATTCTGTTGCAGGGGTCTGTTGTTTCTGGAGGAAGGGCTGGGGGGGGGGGGGTCTATTGTTGCTTAGAGGGTTATTTTACTACTTTTTAAAATATCCCTAACAAACTCAATACAAATTACTTAGCGCCACAAAATTATACTTGGTTCTGTTTCCTCTAAATGGGGTAGTACTGGGAGGTAGGTAGGGGTGGATCCAAGGGTCAGTTCTCAGAGTTGTGCAGGGGGTGGAGACAAGGGATGACTTAGAAGAGAGGAGTACCTGCACCTATTCTCTGAGGAAAAAATCCCTGGTTTTAGATATTAATTTATTTCATATTATATTTGTTTGTTTAGATTTTAGTATATTTTCTAAAACACCGTTTTCATGTAGTAACATAAAGGGATCCCCAGCTCAAAGTTAACAGCAGTGAAGCCCTACTCCAGTTATAAAGACTGAAGACCAAAACAATATGATTCTCATACAAAATAATTGGGTTAGACTTACTAAAGAAATAGAGAATGTTCATGTGGTTTAGTGAATCAATTAAAGCTATGTTCTTGCCAATCATCAAATCCATTTTTTTTAAAACCCCCGGCACATATTTGGGAATTCCTAGTGAACATAGCTGAACTTTATTCGCTATGCTAAGTGAACATTATCTACTTCTTTAGTAAGTCATACACATGGAGTTATACCAGAGTTTACCAGCAGGTGGCGCTGTAGATCTCAGTTCTGAGAATCCTGAGTTGTATGGAAAAGCTTTACAAACAGAGATATCCCAAACAAGCTGGGATCTTAGAAAGTAACCAAATAATTATAGGTGTTTAAATCGGTAATAATTAAGAACAGTTTGAGGGAGGAAGAAGCAGTGTTTAGAATTGGCACATATTTGTCTGATTGGGTACAAAGTATCTGGACTGTATTGCAGAAGTCTCATTTCCTCTCCAGCTGTAACAATACTTAGGGCTAAACAGTTTTAAGATTTGTCTGCCGACTCGGAATCACAGCTTGTCTTTGTTTACAGGGACCTGTTGGCCCAGCTGGAGCTCCCGGATTCCCAGGTGCCCCTGGCTCAAAGGTATGTGTTAAGTTACAGCAATTTGTCTGCATCCGCTCACAATGACATGTAGTTGTGCAGAAAACCAGACAGACAATGAAGGAGACCAGACAGAGTACATTCTTTACAAGTGGATACATTGAAACAATGGGAAAAGTGCCATAGTCCTAAGCTATCATTATTGTATTGATGTTTTCCCAATATGTAAAATCAAACTGATAGGAGATCAGTGCTGTAAAGATTGGAATGTCTGAGCTGTTATGTGGCTGAATGCAGACAGTGAAAGTCTGGGCAAACACATGTATCAGAAACATACATAATAATACTACATAAATCATAATACCATGGGGGAAATGTTCTCATTACCCCCCCCCCCATTCTTTATCATTCAGAAATAATAAATACCATTGGGATATATTATCATTACTCCTCCCCCATCCTTGGTACTTCATAAATGATAAATACTATAGGAAAATAGTATCATTCCCCATCCTCTATACTTCATAAATTATAAGTTCAATAGTGAAATATCATTAACCCCTCCCCTCCCTCTTCCATTTTCTAAATGCTAAATTCAATAGAGAAAAATTATTATTACCCTCGTTTACACTTCATAAATGATAAATACCATAAGGAAATATTATGATTACCCTCTCTCCTTTTTATACATCATAAATTATAAATATGATCTGGAAATATTATAATTACCACCCAACCTACCCCCCTTTATACTTCATAAATGACAAATTTGATAGGAAAATATTATCATTACTCTCTTTATACTTTATACATGATAAATACCATAAGGAAATATTAAAATTACCCTCTTCCACTTTATACTTCATAAATGATAAGGAATCTGTGAGGACAGGTATATGGGGGCTGCCATTGCTGACCTTCTCATAAGAGCATCAATTCCCTGGGTGTTTTCTAAACTTTCTGTGTCATTAACCCAGAACAAGCACACAGATAAAAAACAAGTCAGAATTATTAATCTGCATACTAGTTGAAGGTCAGTGCTTCAGAAAGCACTGAATCAGCTGGGACAATGTAAAAACTAAGCAATTTGGATTCCAAGAGAAATAGGTCAACATGGCGGCCTCCATACTTCTTCAACACAGTTTCCTTTAAATAGGCAAGATTGTTTGATTGGCCTTTGAGTGCCACATCCCTAATTCAAAATATGAAAGCTCAAAAAAGGTTGAAAACCCCTTAGGTATTGCAGGATTTTAACGGCACAAGTTCATATTAAGTTAAAATATAAAGTTTATTACAAAAATACATTTTTCTAAAAGATGTCAAACATTTACATAAAAAAAAATCGGATTCATCAGTACATAGACCTTTTGCACAATAAGCCCAGTTAAAATATGCAAACTTATATCCGGTGATATGTCTGAGCATATGTCTTATGTTAAATTTCTCCCCAAAACACCAACGCATTTCTTGGACTTTGATCCATTTCATCAGAGGCTTATTAGCGGAACATATGTGTACTTCACTGGATAGGGCTGGATGCATGGATGGTCAAACCGAAACCCCACAGGGGGACAAAGCAGGCGAACACTAGGATTGAAGAAATGTAGGGGGATCCACACAGAAATATAATATTTATAGGAAATGTATGAATTGTTTTTATGGTATGTGGTTTACATAAAGTATAGTATCTGATGCATGGCATATGCTAAAAGGGTTTACCTTAATTCACTTAACGTGTCATTAAAAGGCCATTTAACCATCCATAGATTTTTTAAGAAGCATGTGTTCCTAGTATAGGAGTACAACCTGTGTGAATTCCCCCAGCAGCATTTACCTAGTTAAAAACTGCCAGCTAGTTAGCAATACTCAGTAATGATAGGATATTACTGGAGGAAGTAGACATTCTCTAGCTTGGACAAGTATTATAAATTCAGATTGGAATGTAATTGAATTCACCAGTCATTGGTTTACCCAGCAACATGGCTGCCCTTCAGTGCACATGTATGATTTTTAATATATGTCATTGCACTAGCAGCATGCAAGAAGTCACCATATACAGAGCAGTGCACGTTCTCGCCACTGGAGGGCAGACTTGCAAAAACTCATGTTCATAGGATGTGGCTTGTTCAGTTAGTTTATGGCATTTCAGGGTAGTTTTAATAGAGTTTATTACTTTTTTTATAGAGCTTTACTTAATCCCACATTAATAGGGGTCGTTAAACAACACTTTATATTATATTTAATTGTTTTATTTACTGTTATGAATGCTTCGGTGCTGTCTGGGAATTTTCTTAAGTTGCGTTATGTGGTACCAATTATATGATTATATTATATTATATGATGCATGTGAGACCAAAACACTTCCTTTAATGATTGTGCCTCGACCTTACACCTGGTCAGTTCACAGTGGACAAATTCTTCTCTAAGCACTTAAAAGGATTAGAGCAGAGCAATAGGGGGCCGAGAGGTTCAAACTAAGGACAAAAAAAAGAGAGCACAATGAGGTTGGGGAACACATTGCCACAAGCCCCTCGAAGTGTTCAGAGAACTTCAATAGGAATCTCTGTTATTTTTGGTCTCAAGTTTGTATTCCCAGGAGTCTCAGTTCATGGGTAACCATAGTAACCAGACAGCAGAGGGGTCTGGCCTGGAATTCCTATAAACAAGGCTCTTTGTCTAAGGAGACAGGGAAGAAAGCATCAGTGCATGAATAAAACAATGATCCCAACAAACTAAGGTCACACAGCTTCAGGAGTCACGTAGATGTTTAGCTAAAAGGATGCAAATATTTCCGCAGAAAGACTATTTCTATCTGCATGTTATATAATGATCACTGCAAATAGCATACAACTGAGAACAAGCTAGGCAAAAATGTTCCATGTACCACCCATCCTAATCGCAATATACACTCTACCTGAATTTATGAATTATTAATATTCCGTTCCTCTGTGGGCCTCATACATAAAAGTACCTTACAGAATATTATTATTATTCAGGACATATAGCACCAACAGATTGCACAATGCCTTACAATATTAAGGGAGACAGTATAGTCACAATACAATCTAATACAGGAGGGAACAAAAGGCCTTGTTTGTAAGAGCTTCTAAAAGAAATAGTTCCAAACGAAAGGGAAAGTAATATTTACTCACTCAGATTGAATGAAGAAGCCCATGTATACTTCTCTAAAATTATTGACATAAATTAAAGGTAGATATTCCAGTGTAGGCCTAAATAGTCACCAGGGAGTAAAGGTCTACTTTCTGGTCATCTGCTGCAGTAGTAGAGTCTTCTACTATATTAGCCATTGATTCATGTGGAAAGTATGGAGTTTTACCACTTTCAAATAAATAATCTTTCTTCAAAAATGTAGTCGAAAATTTATTCTGCTACATTTTGTTTAATAAATATGACCCAAATCACTGTATAATATATAGTCCATAGAAAAGTTATAGAGTCTAAAAACGATGGTGTATACATATTTGAAAACTGATAATTCATGATGTACTGACTGTACTCTCATTTCTTAAGGCCCTAAAATGTCAAATACCCCTCCAAATTAACAGTTTTTTTTAGAAAGCACACATGGTACTGATGTACTGTGATTAGCCATGTCTGTACCATGTGATCACTGTGACCAATCACAGAGATCATCCCAATAGTGTACAATGAATAGCTATGAATAAAAGCCAGTGTGCAAAACTGTCATGTAATCACTGTAATTGTATACAGAGATTACATGGTACCAGGGCCAGCTCGGTACAATGATCGGTCTTCCATTGTGTCCAGTGGACACATCGCTTAACAGATTGCGCGGCTGTGCGCCCCCTAGGGCAAGCCCAAGGAGTGTGACTGGAAGGACATCATATGACATCCATCCAGAAAAGCAGTTAAGCGCTTAAGCAATGCCCTTTATTGGCTAATGTAAAGTTTTTTAGTCCAGCAAAACCTTTTTTTTTGTGTTTTCGAGTTTTGGGATGGCACTTTAATGGATTACCATTTGGTTTTTAGTGCTATTTGTGCTGCTTTTCCAGATATCCCCTTACTCCTGTCTGGTGAAACCATGGTCACTGTGACAATAAGGGCCTGTCAGGGGACTTTTGTTTGCTTCAAGCAGGTTTTGCATTCCCATACAAGTCAAGGGGAATGCAAGACCCACTTTAAGCTGGTCAAATACAAATATACCTATTACTGAAATCTTAATGATCTCAGAAGCATCTCAAACTCATGTCAAATTAATGCCTTCAACACAAGTCCAAAGTCTGTGAACCCATATCCTTAGGGGTAGTCTCTAAAATGGAACCCATATAAAGGTAAAAAATCTGATAGGGAACCTTATCCTTCCCTGCTCTATTCAAAAATAAAAAAAAATACATTTTGGCTGGGCTTACAAGCTTTCATAACTCATTAGATTCATCCTCAGGTCTTTACAACAAAAGTCCTGCATATATTTATGTAAGATTACATGAATCTTTGAAAATGTTCACATGAATATGCACAAATGTATGCAAGCCCAGGACATGGACATGGACAATACAGATGTTTCATTTCAAAATGTCAAGGGAACTGGAAAATATACTATAATGGTAAACTGGAAGAGCACTCTTCTAGCACTTCTAGCACTTTAAGGTGTAATACACCAAATGAGTCACTAGATGGAGAAGACATTCACTTTCCCACACTACTGAGCATATTAAACATAACACTGTAAGAATAATAAACCTTAAGTGGTCAGCCACAAATCCCAACCACAAGATTAGTCTGGCTGTGCTAATATTTTTTTTATTTCCGTATATTCAGATGTGAATGATATTCTTTTTCATTCAGCCTTGTAACAGGAAAAAAAATGTATTCTGATGTAATGCATTACCACACATTTGATTCTTTTAGGAATGTGAATATGAATGAAACCCATTTAAAACTTTTACAGCCTGGTGAAGCACATATGCATCTAAAACAATCATAACATATTACAGCAGAGCTAGCATAGCTATTTAATAAAAACTTGTCAATAAATAATCTATAACAAGCCTGAAAAATAATTGCATAATTAAGATAGCGTCACTAGGCTCGGCATACTCTTAGTATGGAATTAATATTCTTGATTCATATAAACTTTTAGAATATTCATTCTTTTAAACATTCATGTGCAATAAAAGTACATATTTACTTATATGATAGGACCAACGTATTTTTACAAATATATATTTTTTTGTTATATTAATTATAATATTATCATCAGTCAACCAAATACTACTGTCTGTATTTAGTCTTCTCCGAGTATTTAATCTCTTCATTATTATTTTAATATCCAGAGTTATATTATGGATTATATTAAATATTATTAATAATATCAATGAAGTATATAATAAGATAATAACCAGTATTATCAACTTTCTTTCAGGGTGAAGCTGGTCCCACTGGCGCTCGTGGTCCTGAGGGTGCTCAGGGTTCTCGTGGAGAGTCTGGAACACCTGGATCACCTGGACCTTCTGGTGCATCTGTAAGTGTTCAGTTGTTCATACTTAAGTATAGACAATATTATCGATCCGTCATTTCCTACAGATTCCTAAAGGTCTTAGTATTAAACAGACATATATGCAGAGGTGTGCCTAAATACTTCTGTTTCCTTATGCAAAACCTTAATGGGGGTTCTACAAAATGTCATAATTTTTAAAAGCAATACACATACTAAAGAAATAGGCCCCTACTACTTGTGTAATAATACTCCAGAATGCACTTCAAAATGGCTGAAATAGCAATACTGGAGAAACATACACCACATCGACCTTCTATAAAGACGTGTTTTAAAAAAAGAGCTGATTAACAAATACTAGACACTAGACATGTGGTGTTAATGTGGTATATACTCCCAGAGCTAATATATTGATTGTAAAACATATATACATATAATCAGAACCAGTCTGTACTTACAGTCGTTTGTTCATTGATTTTCAAGTAACTAATGTAAAATTCAATTCATTAAACCACTGTGTTTCCTTTATAGGGCAACCCTGGTACTGATGGTATTCCTGGAGCTAAAGGTTCAACTGTAAGTATCTCACACGATTTATGATGAATAATGTGATTTATTTAGATAAAGAGTAGTTAATCAAGAGATTTTTTTTAAATAATCATTAGTCACTGTTTAATAAATTTTAGCATTTTTTACAGTTATATAATATACTATAACTCTCTGTCCTGTAGGGTGGTGCTGGTATTGCTGGTGCTCCTGGTTTCCCCGGCCCACGTGGTCCTCCCGGGCCACAGGGTGCCACTGGCCCTCTTGGTCCCAAAGGTCAATCGGTAAGTCTACTATCTACATTAATATCTTGGGCTTCTGACATTAAATATGACTGCTACTTATGCATACTGTCTTTATTTCTAGACTGATTATTATTAACAGTACTTGATAATTTGTTATCATGTAATAACTAGTATGTTATTTCTGTTTATCTTAGGGTGACCCCGGTGTTGCAGGTTTCAAGGGCGAACAGGGTCCTAAGGGTGAACTTGTAAGTATCTAAATCTTAAATACCTTTTTAAATGTAAGTGTCGCACATTTCTAAGTTTACTCTAGATTTCCTTTTGTTTTTTTGTGACACCCTCATAATGAAATAACCTAAATATCAGGTATATACAAATAGTGTTGCTCACGAATATTCGCATTGCGAATATTCGACTCGAATATAGCATATTCGAGAAATCGCGCTATATTTCGAATTTCGCGGTGAATATTCGCAATTCCGAATATTCGCATTTTTTCAATTTGATTTTTAAAACAGATCACATCCTATCGACGTCTAAAAGCATTGCTGGTATGATTAGAGACCCTGGGCCGAGTAGCTAAGCTGAGGCGATCCTATTATGTTGCCAAATTGAAAAAAAAAAAATTGCGATTTTTCGCTATTGCGAATGCGAAAATGATTGCGAATTTTCGATAACTGTGGTAGGAGAACTCTGATTGTCTCTGATGCAAAAGGGGGGGGCTTTGTGTATGTGTATGTGTATGTTATGAATATTTGTATGTTTGATATTATTATTTTTTGTAAGAAGGAAAAAATTGCGCATACCTTAAAAAAGGGGAGAATACAGCAGCAACTCAAAAATGTTATACAACATAAATTAATACAAGACAGAAAATGGAGTCGCTCTACAAGAATAAAAAATATGTCTAGTGACAAGACATGTGGGCAAATTATAAAATAAGCAAGCGCAAATAACTTGTGAAATACACAGTGAAACAAATATATAAAGAAATATAGTCCCAATAATAGAAAAATAATCTTTCATAAAAATGTCTTTGATATGTGAAGTGAAAAAAAGTCCAAAGCATGCAGCATGAACGTGTTCAATCTTTAAGGTGTTTGATTGACAAACGGCTGTGACAGATGGATAGAGTAAAGAATCACCACCAATGCAAAACACTTTTTATTTTCTATTGTAAAATATCAAGAATATTCTGAGCCAATCAGAGTGCTCCTTCCGCATTTGCCGAATATTCGCAATTATTTTGTATTGTAAAATATCAAGAATATTCTGAGCCAATCAGAGTGCTCCTTCTGCATTTGCCGAATATTCGCAATTATTTTGTATTGTAAAATATCAAGAATATTCTGAGCCAATCAGAGTGCTCCTTCTGCATTTGCCGAATATTCGCAATTATTTTGTATTGTAAAATATCAAGAATATTCTGAGCCAATCAGAGTGCTCCTTCCGCATTTGCCGAATATTCGCAATTATTTTGTATTGTAAAATATCACGAATATTCTGAGCCAATCAGAGTGCTCCTACAGCATTTCTCGAAATTGCGCAATAAATATCGCATTCGCATGTTGCGATATTTCGATAAAATATCACGAATATTCTGAGCCAATCAGAGCGCTCCTCCAGCATTTCTCGAAATTGCGCAATAAATATCGCATTCGCATGTTGCGATATTTCGATAAAATATCACGAATATTCTGAGCCAATCAGAGTGCTCCTACCGCAGTTATCAAAAAATCGCAATTATTTTCGCATTCGCAATAGCGAAAAATCGCAATCATTTACTTTCGATAAAATATCACGAATATTCGAATTTAGCGAATATATCTCGAATATTCGAATATATATTCGAGATATATCGCGAAATCGAATATGGCATATTCTGCTCAACACTATATACAAAAACTCTCTATTGTAAAAACAGACTTTGTGTTGAAGTGAAATATGAGTTTGTATATATTTAAGCAAGTTATCCATCAATTACAAGCAAGCATTAAGTACCAACATTCCAGAGATAATTTGATTTATAAGTTTATAAAGGCTTGCTATTGATTACTAGTTCAAAGTAAAATTGTTAGTATTTCGTTAATTTAAAACTATTCATAATACGAATTGTACTTTAGCATTTACCATCAAAACTGTAAATATATAATTCTTGTAAAAAAAAAATATTATTAACTCTATAATTTGTCTGTAATATTTTACAGGAGGGTATACAGTAAGCCTGCATACATTTATGTTAGTTTAGGTGACTTTAGTACTCTGCACAGATATCATTTGTTAGCAACATTATAGGCTAGTATAGCCAGATCACATAATACAGTACAACAGTTTTCATTGCACATTACTAATGGGTCTGTCTGTTTGATTTTAGGGACCTTCAGGTCCTCAGGGTGCTCCTGGTCCAGCTGGAGAAGAAGGTAAAAGAGGTCCCCGTGGTGAGCCTGGCGCAGCTGGTCCTCTTGGTCCTAATGGTGAAAGAGTAAGTTTAACTTACATTTAAAAATCAAGAAACTAGAAACATTATACTGGTTCACACTATAAGCTGCATGTGAATCGTACATGAACCGCACTGCATTCCTGTGCAAGTCACATGCAATTCAGTGCGGTGTGATTTGAGCTCATTCATCTTGAATGGGCTCAAATCGTACCGCGTTGTTCCAAAAAAGTGCAAGCACATTTTTTGTAGCCGCACCGCAACCAGATTGCATTGTTGTTTTGTACCATGCAATCCAGTGCAGGTATACCACACTACATTTACTATGCACTTGGGGTGTCGATAGTTTTGTATTGACACCTGCAGCGGTTTGCAAACATAGTGCGACTACAATGCTGTGTGGGAAAAGTGCAGGGATTGCTGCATTACCTGCACCGCATATGTGTAAACCTAGGCTAAGGGCCCAAAATGAATTGCATCACACATACATAGGGTCATGTAAAAAAATTAATTGATCTTCAGACAGTGCCTACAGGTAAAGATGTACTTTGTAAAAAAAACACAAGGGAAATGTTCCTTTTCAGTAGATTATTTACAAAAATATCAATAGCTGTAATGGTGTACTGTGAAAAAAGTAAGTGCACCATTGACATCAGATGCTGGTATGGTCCTCTTTAGCAGAAATAACTTCTTGTGGGTGTTTTGCATAACTGAAAATCAATGGACTTCATGCCTTGCAAGATGTTTGTAGGCTTCCTCGCATAAACTCGCATAAATCTCCCACAACATTTCAATGGGATTCAAATCAGGGTTTTGACTGGACCATAGACCAGTCTATAAACTGCCATTTCTACTGATTTGTCAGTGTGCTTTGGATAATTATTGTGTTAAAAGATCAATTTCTACCTTACCTTTTAGACACATGGCCTCACATTCTTATCAAACACACTGTGATAAGATGCAGACTTCATGGTTGACTTTATGGGGTTGGTTTACTAAATGCAAATAGGCTGTTCACTTTGCAAGGGAATTTTTCCTCAAAGCTTAGTAAATGTGGCAAAAATTCACTTTGCAAAAAATACCATATTATGTGCATGGGAAAAAAATGTTTTGCTTGCACATGATTGGATGATGGAAGTCAGCAGACCTTCGCCTCATTCACTAAGCTCTGGGGAAAATTCCCTTGCAAAGTGCAACTTCATTTGCAAAGGGAACTATTTATTTGACTTTAGTAAATCAACCCTGCAACTGCCCATTCCCTGGAGCAGCAAAACAACCCAAACAATAACATTTCCACCACCATGCTTTACAGTTAGTATGAGGTTCTCCTCTTGAAATGCTGTCTTTGGTTTACCCTAAACATGTGTACTGTTACTGTGACCAAACAACTCAGATGCAGTAACTGATTGTAGATGGATGTACTTTGACATCAACTGTTGCAAGAGATACCTACATATTCTATGATGAAATGTTGGTCTTTCTGGACTCTTTTCACATCAAACATTCAGATCCTGGGCAAACCAGGCCTGGACAAATTAGCAGCCGCTGGAAATCTATGTCAATTGTAAATTATTTTCCTTAAGTTTCAATTGAAATAAATTGGCAACCTTTTTAAATCCTTTTTCAGACTCACAGGCATCTTTAACCTTGATTCTGAGGGCCTTAGAGAGTTCACTTGACCATGGTGACGCCACACATGTCAATAGCCATGCTAGATGTGTGAGGTTAAAATAAGACAGGTTATACTTGCATAGAGATAGGAGATTCTAAGTATTGTCACCTAATTTTGAACATTGAATTCTAGTGCTGCCATAGGTGTTGGGATGTACTTACAGTACTTTTTTCAATATGACAAATCTTCATGTATATTAATTCATAATGAGAATAAGTACATGATATCAATTTTATGTCTCATTTATTCAAGTATATCACCTTTATCTGTAGTCATTGTTTGAAAGAAGATCTAATGTTTGCCGGTTTAGATATAATAAAAAAAGCCAACAATTTCCATGGGGTGTTCTTATTTTTTCAAATGACTGTATATATGAAGCAATGCATGGTTGAAAGCCAAGGTAATTATTGGAAAAAAAATGTGCATCCCTAAGATAAGGATATCTTGAAAACTAAAATGAGATTTAGATATTACAGTCAATTGGGTTGTCTATTTACAGTGGATGGGGTTGGCCATTTACTTAGCAAGGGAACTTTCTCTTAACATAGTGAATGTGTGTGTTTTCAATGACTACAAAATTCAAGTATTTTAAAATGTTTCTGAGGAATTTTAAAGTGATTTTCCTGCTCAACAACTATCACCGAATTGCTCTGAGTACAGTAAAACATATTAGCTAGGCAGTGTTGCTAAATAGAAACTTCCTTTGCTCTTGTTACTTTTTTTTATATTTAATCAGCAAGTATGTCTGACCCAGCATACAGGCATTTCCTAAATTATAACAGACTGGAGGAGCAAATATTTGGGCTCTGTGCCTCATTAAAAAATGAGGCACCTTAGTCGGCTGCTCTGGCTGGGTGCTTCCAGAAGAGGGTCAAAAAAAGTGCCCAAAGCACTTACTATTTGTTTTATTAAACTTTATTTTGTGGTCAAAAGGGAAAGATGTTAAAAGGGATAATGTTTTCAAGGGAAGGGTTGTCCAACTTTTAAAGCAATCTATGAATGATGAAGGTAACATATTTTTGCTGGAACATAGCGGGAACTCCCAAACTCAGACATTTTGCTTTGTCTCTTATGTGTTTTGGGCTGGTATTGTTTGTCAAAAAGATATACTAAGTATTAGAAAAAGGCATACATAGGTAAGCCCCCTAATCTGACATTAAATTTCAACAATTGTTCTGCTTTATTTTTATTGCTAGGGTGCTCCCGGAAATCGTGGTTTCCCTGGTCAAGATGGGCTTGCTGGTCCCAAGGTGAGTGCTACGACAAAATAAGAAGACAAGAATAATATAGTTAGCTAGTTTTAGCTAGTTTAAATATAAAGATATGACTTTTGTATTAAGTTGCCTCATAACCCTACAATGTTCAGTGGCATATTTTTGAACCAGAAGTAAAGTAGTAAAGTATTTATAATTCGGTTAAACAAGTATTGCTTTGGCTAAACTTCCTAACACAAGGTTATTTGTGCTTATTGACAAGTTTCTTCTGTTTTAGGGTGCTCCTGGTGATCGTGGTGTCCCTGGTCTTGGTGGTCCAAAAGGAACTAATGGTGACCCTGGTCGTCCAGGTGAACCTGGTCTCCCAGGTGCTAGAGTAAGTACAAATACATTGGCAAGTTTGATATGGAATTGGGTGGCCTCAGAAAACACTAGATAACATACAAATTTCAAGAGTGGATGTGTGTGCGCCCTATACTAATGTGGTGGGTACAGTGATTTCAATTGAGACACATGTCAGATAATTGGTGTATTATGGGGAATAGGTAATAGAATATTCTGTTTAGAAAATTTCACTACCTAAAAATGATCCTCATACCTTGCTTTAGGGACTAGACTGATTGAGTATTTTTAGTTGCACTACACTTATGAAAACAATCAAATGCTATTAAGCATAACTATAAACATCCACTTTTGCACCATGTATAAGGAAGATAGTGGCCATCAAACACACCATAGTATCTTAGAGTATCAGGAAGTATTCCATTCTGCCTTATGATATGTCTCCTGAACTGGAGTCTGTTTTTATATAAAGCTCTTCGATAAATAAACAAAAAACTACAGTGTTTAGTTAGCCAATACTGTAAAACATAACCATTCCAACCCAACTTTCAAATCTAGGACTGTCATTGCAAAATTTATTGTATGTTGATGAGCATTTATATTCCAACAGGGTCTTACTGGTCGCCCTGGTGATGCTGGTCCTCAAGGAAAAGTTGGTCCAACTGTAAGTATATTTCACATCCTAATTGTATATATACTTTGTACTGAAATCTCATTAATTAATATACACTTGTTTTATATTGAAGTTAATAAAAAAAACACCAGACTAATGACTTGATGTTGTTTCTTCTAGGGTGCAGGTGGTGAGGATGGTCGTCCAGGACCTCCTGGCCCACAGGGTGCTCGTGGACAACCTGGTGTCATGGGTTTCCCTGGACCTAAGGGTGCTAATGTAAGACATCTACATATTTTTTTCAAATATATATATATATATGATTATACTTATGTGGCCAATTTGTGAAAATGAATATGAAGTGTAGGGGATAAAAAGATCATGCAGCAATATGTAGAATGTGTTTTCCCTGCCATTATCATCTCACTGCTTGACCGTTGTTGCCACCAGCCTATTGTGTTTTGATAAAGAGAAACATGAAGATACTCTTTCAGGATTAAAATAACTGGCACAATTATACAAACCAATGCAAGTGCCAGTGAAACATTGAAGTAGATGTGCTGCCTGTAGCAAGAAATCAGCTTGCAGTTACTATTGGAAGTATCACTATGATTTTGTTGCTGCAGTTTTGTAAATTAAATGAGACAAAATTATATTCAATTGGAAACAGAGTAAATGCAACTATAGCTAAAGAAAAAATAGATTTGGAAGATATGATTTATTGCTTTTCACTAGGGTATATATGAAATGCTGCATATGAATGTAATGTATCCTTGCTACCTTGATTCCAGCAGGTAGCATACTTAAAGCTTGAACTTCATATTTTCTGCACAGTGATTTACTTGTATGCTGTGGATAGCCTTAGTAGCCTGCATTGTAAGTAGCAGGAGGTCAAATTACACCATCACAAACGAATCAGTCAGAGAAAGGACACCCCCTCTTTTTCTCAGCTAGTAGATATAGACTTAAATGGATGTTTATTTAGGCAGGGGCTGTGAACAAGTGAAAAGGCAGTGCTGGGCTTCATTATTAGAAAGCCCATCATGCCCTGCAAACTAAATGTCATGGGATCACCTTGTATTAAATGTGTAATTGAAAAATAAACTAAAGATTCAATACAAAAAATATATAAATAATGTTTTATAAACTTGTAGACATTGAAAGATCAAAATCATTCCTAAGCCTTGCCCAGGCTGGGCCTGTGACCACCAGTGTCATAAATGGGTGGTTTAAGGCTTCAGTAGACTTCTGATGACCTCTCCTGAATAAAAGTTTGGCATGCCTTCCAAGCATAAAAAATACACTGTGGGAGGGGTTTGATGCATATGGGGATTAATGTAATCTCAGGCACAAACTGATTATGTTCTATGTCCCCATTGATATCATCAATGGTCTGGCACCTATCAGGAAGTAGATGTGTCCATGATCATAATGAAATATTACTAAATAAAGGGACAATTCTCATGTTGGTAGATGACATTTAAACTCACACATTTCATATTCTTATTATTGAAGACCATTGTAAATTGGCTAAATTTGCAGATTGTTTTTCAAATGATTGTTTTTGACTGTTTTACTATATACTAACCTATATTATAAGGGATAATAAATCATTAAACTTACCTATCTGATATTATTTTCAAACAGGGCGAATCTGGCAAGCCTGGTGAAAAAGGATTGGTTGGTGCCCCTGGTCTAAGAGTAAGTACATATATACCTTTTTATTTTTGATCGTTGAATCAGATTATTATTATTATTATAATACATGATTTATATAGCGCAGCGCTTCACACCATGAGGGCAGACAGTACAGTTACAATACAATTCCATACAGGAGGAATCAGAGCTTGTTAGAGCTTACAATCTAGGAGAATAAACCTTTCCCAACATTCCAAGTAGTAGCACAAGTATTATGATTTTAGGCCATGAAAGATATGGCTATTTCCATGTGGGCATGTTTGTCAGTATATAGGTTGATTAGGAATGAGGTTTGGCGCATTTGGGGTAGGTCTTTACAATTTGGAAATATTGAAAAGTATAGTTTACCTATACTTTTGTAATATGAATTACATTGATGTAAGGTGAATATACCCACATACAAATGGGCATCCACCTGTTTCTAGCTTTATTCCAAAAATATGTACCTAGAAAAAAACAGTATACCTAATTCATATTAAGTTGACAGAAACGTGATAGTGTTTTCACTAATTCTATAGTATTTTTATTATATACATACATCTATAACACAAAAATGTATTTTGTTTATTTTATGCATAATTTTTGGTACTTAATTTCCCCCATTTGTATGTTTAAGATTAAAAATATTCATATAAAAATAACATGAAATTTTTTTCTTTTCAAGGGTCTGCCTGGTAAAGATGGTGAAACTGGTTCTCAAGGTCCAAATGGCCCAGCTGTAAGTTCCTCTATCATTTGATACAATACAAAAATGATAAATTACAATCTGCAATCTAAATAGCATGATATTTGCAGATCATAAAATAAATGGCATCCTAATAAAGTCAATATACATATCATGATAGATTCTAATTTAGAACATTAGACACTTGTCTTGAAATAGGTTCCAATAACTTCTATTCAACCTGTTTACTAAAGCATCACACAGAGCATGGTCTTAGGCCCTGTACACACGATCAGTCCATCTGATGAGAACGGTCCGAAGGCTGATGGTCTGATGTGCCTACACACCATCGGTTCAAAAACCGATCGAGTCCAACGCGGTGACGTAAAACACAACGATGTGCTGAAAAAAACGAAGTTCAATGCTTCCAAGCATGCGTCGACTTGATTCTAAACATGCCCGGGTTTGGAACCGATGCTTTTGCGTACTAACCATCAGTTTTGACCTATCGGTTACCAGTCCATCAGTTCAATTTTAAAGCAAGTTCTAAATTTCTGGACTGAAGGATGACGGACTGATGGGGCCTACACACGGTCAGTTTGGACTGATGAAACGGTCCTTCAGTCCATTTTCATCGGATTGGACTGATCGTGTGTACAAGGCCTCAGAGTGCACTAGCACAGGAAAAACAGATAAACCAAAATGGTGTTTTCTGATTGATTAGCATAGATGTTTATGAAGAAGATCTTGTCTGTGTACTCTTGCCTGCGAGTGCTACCGGGTGCTGTGTGCAGCAAGATATATTGGCTAAGATATATTGGCTAAGAAGCACTCCATTGTTTAATAAAACATCCCTTATTGCTGTGAGATATGCCATGCTAAATAGAAGGCATTGATTTTCCAGTACTATAGCATTAACTATATATTTTAATGCACTAACTAACAAAGTAAAAACCCTCAAGTCTAAGTACAGGCAGTTTCTAACAATGCTGGGAGTTTAGTGTGTAGTGTAGCATCACTGTATAATTGTTCACTAAATGTTTTATTTCAATTAATACATTTCTATGTAAAATATTGCACATTTAATGCAAATGTCATGCTAATAACTGTATCATCTTTAAGGGTCCTGCTGGAGAAAGAGGTGAACAAGGTGCTCCCGGTCCTTCTGGCTTCCAGGTAAGTCCATGTGAATGCTTATAGTTTGCATTATTGCTAAAAAAAACTGTATTTATTTTCAGTTTCTGAGTTACATAAGTGTAATTGATTTTTTCCTTTAAATTTGCTAGGGTCTTCCTGGACCTCCAGGTCCTCCCGGTGAGGGTGGCAAGCCAGGTGACCAGGTAAGTCATTTTAATTATGTAACACCAACTATCTGTGTTTTTTATTTATTATCACATTTTTATTTTATTAAAGTTCAACATATCAAGCCATTGTCATACAACCGTATATTCCATAGTATCATAAAAGAAACTACCTGAATATAAAACATTCCAACATATTCTATTCCAAAAACTGATATGAGCAACACACCCAACTTAGGTAGAAAAAAAGAATGCAAGAAGAAAGAAGAGAGAAAAAAAATTTGAGTCAATCCCCCTTATGCACATGCCTTATTTATAAAGAGTTGGTTCGGCTCCGCTACTTCCATTCATGGGGACCCAACTCTTTCTACTCAAATTCCTAGTGTACCTTAATCCTGCCACTAGTCCCAACCCCCCTATACACCAGTGCATAAAGATATCAAGTCATGTTGACTATTCCATGCTCCCGATACCTTCCTCTATTCCAACCCATAAAAAAATGCCATTTAAATCCCCCCACAAGGGAGGAAAGAAAGAAAGAGAAGAGAAAAAATAAATAACTATCTGTGGTTAATGTGGTATAGTTAAGAAAGTGAACCTTCAAGATTGACAAATACGGACGATCATGGCTCCAATAGTTATCAGTGATTCACAATCCTAAAAGAAAATGCTACATCATAAGTAAATTCCATTTATATTTTAGCATTCATACTTTGTCAAATATACAGAAAAGCATTAACTATACTCATGATAGCCAAACATAATCTATATACTCTATATATAGAGCCATATATACAATGACCGCTGCTGTAGTTTCAGGCAATTGGCAGGACATCATAATTGTCATGGTGTAAAGTATACCATGATGTTTTATTAACAATTCCACTATTAAAAAAAGTACTGGATATGCTGCTATATGCAGTAATAATGGCAGAATTTTTGTGTGTGTGTGTGTGTGTGTAATCATTTCCTCACTGCACAAACAAACCTCTATGATAGCACAACTGATCAAGAACAAATAATGTAGCTAATTTCATATACTCTTATTTTGTGGATGTCCAAGCAGAAGGATTTCAATATGTAGTATTAATCAGGCCTTTTAATGCCTCCAATCAATATTTTTTCCTTTAATACACTTTTGATAAACCCTCTAGGTTAATCAATTCTAGCACTGGGTAAATGCCTATAATAATAAACTTTGAGACTTCAGTTAATATACAAAGACACCAATATTTAAACAATGATGAATTAGAATATTTTGTAATTATTGTAAAAAAAAAGTATCTTATACACTAGTCATGTATTTGAGCATTATTTTTTTTCCCCAGTATTTTGTCATTAATTTCTTTGCTTTTGCTTATCTATTTAGGGTGTTCCCGGAGAAGCTGGTGCTGCAGGTCTTGTAGGCCCAAGAGTAAGTATTATTTAAATTTTTACTAATGATTACATTTTACAAGACGGAACACATGCTGTTACGTAAAAAAAGGGAAAGCATAAAAACTGTAAAGAATTCCACAAACTTTAACGCTATTTGTTTCATAACCTACCTGTGTTAAAAAAAATACATATAATTCCTTGTTCTGAATCATAGTTAGTGTTACTTCTTTTCCTTTTTTTTTTAAACTTTACTCTCTAAAATAATAAAATATTATTTATATTGCTACCTTGTAGGGTGAACGTGGTTTCCCAGGTGAACGTGGCTCTTCTGGTCCTCAAGGTCTCCAAGGTCCCCGTGGTATTCCTGGTACTCCTGGCACTGATGGTCCTAAGGTAAGTTTAGGACATTTTTGCTTTGTTCTTTACTTTCTGAACTGATATTGACTATGCACTGTAAGGGTTCTTGAAGTTAATGGTTTGTGTAATAATGTTTGATTAATAGGGTGCTACTGGTCCAAATGGTCCCAATGGTGCACAAGGTCCACCTGGTCTCCAAGGTATGCCTGGTGAAAGAGGAACTGGCGGTATCCCTGGAGCTAAAGGTGACAGAGTAAGTAACCCAATTTCAGTTTTAGTATAATCTTTATGTTTTGCCAACACTCTATGAAAGACAAAAAAATATTGCAATCTGTGTCCCCTCTGAAAAGATTTCCCATCACTTGTCATGACAGGAATAAAAGTGAAATCTTCTCAATGTAGGGACAGACTACAATAAAAACCTAATGGCATCTAAGAAATATGACACTAATTTAGTCGTCCGTATGACGTTCTGATCATTCTGTTATATTCTGGATTCAGACATGATGTTCTAATCTTGCAGACCTTTGACCAAGTAGATCACAACCTGCAATATAAAATGTAGTCAGAGGTGTTCATATTAGGCAAATCAGCTGTTAATTTTGCAAGGAAAATTTTATTTTGCAAGAACATTTTCCCCAGATCTTAGTGAATGGGGTTCTGGGGACTTCCATCATACAATCTTGTGCAACTAAAGATGCTGTTTTAATACTTTTTTGCACGTGATTGGGTATTCTTTGCAAAGTGAAATATCACCACATTCACTCAGCTCTGAAGGAAATTCCCTTACAAAGTGCAACTTCTATTGCAAAGTGAACAGCCTATTTGCCTTTTGTAAATAAACTGCATTGTCTCAAAAGACTGAATAACTACTGTTCACCTATGTGTGAAACTGTTTCATTCTCCAGAATTTCTGGTATTTTTTTGATTGAGTGGGGAAGGGTTAGAACATCTATAATTTTTTTTACTGCTGTCAATTACCCAATTGGGAACATTCCCCTCAATTCTTGTGTGGTCAGCAGAACAAGAAGTATTAGAAAATATCTCTGGTAGAGAGACATTTCAAACCTTTGCAGCCCCTATCCAAAAAATAAATAATATAACAGAAATTCAGATTTAAAGTGGTTGTAAAGGCAGAAGGTTCTATGCATTAAGATAAAAAGCCTTCTGTGTGCAGCAGCCCCCCTAATACTTACCTGAGCCCCATCTCTATAGAGCAATATCCATGAGTGTCTTGGCCATCTGGGACTCTTCCTCCTGATTCACTGAGACACAGCAGTGGCGCCAATTGGCTCTGATGCTGTCAATTAAATTCAGTTAGCCAATCAGGAGAGAGAGGGGGCGGGGCTGGACCACACGGAGCTGAAGCTCAGCTTGGTGTGCCCCCTCTAGCAAGCTGCTTGTTGTGGGGGCAATCAATAGGAGGGCGGGGCCAGGCGCAGTGAAGAGGGACCCAAGAAAAGGAGGATATTGGCCACTCTGCAAATCCACTGCACAGAGAAGGTAAGTATAACATGTTTTTTTTTTTTTTTAAACAAGACTTTACAATCACTTTAAGCTAACCAGCTATTAAGTAGACTGCTTTTGCCACCAGGTCCAGCCACCTAGATAGTGTGATCAGTTCAAAGCATGTCTTTTTTCATTTAAGTTACATTTCCTTTGTCTAAATCATTGTTACCCTTTGCTTGTGTGTTCATGATAGAAGGACATGTATAGTTCTAAACAGAAACCTTGTTATGTCAGTATTTGCTAATGTGAATTTGAACAACTAAGTCTGCAAATTTAAAGTGTGTGCAAACAAACACAGCTATATCACCTTCTACACATGTATTGTCCTTGCACTACAAGTTCAGCTTTGCTGACTCTGAAAATTATATTGTGACATTCATGAGTCAAAAATTTGCCTTAGTATGACTGAATTTTAAATTTACAGGTTACTAATTGCTGCTAGTTTGCATCTCTGATTATTGATTATATAATCGTTGTTTAATAATGGTTGTGAACATTTCTCCTTTTGTCCTTATTGAAGCAAAATAAACACACAAATTGACAACCTATATTTTTTGTTGCTTATATAGGGTGACTCTGGTGAGAAAGGCCCAGAAGGTGCTCCTGGAAAAGATGGCTCTAGAGTAAGTATTGAGATTTTAATTAAATTTCTTAGCAGCAAAAGTAGCATAAAAAAATGAAAATAAAAAATCCACTACAGCTCTGTTAAATGCATAGATAATTTTTGATAGGTTTACAGTTTGGCAAGATTCTTCCAGTAGAGAATACTAAATATTACTTGTAAGTGTTTCATTTACTTGACAAAATATGAATTATTGTAAGAGGAAGCATCCTGGGATGAGATTTATTTGTGCTCATCTTACAATGAATTCCTGAATTTAGTCCTGGAGTTGTCTTGGTTGTAAGGCCACATTTTGAGTAGAAGAGTTTGGGGTCCTTATATTATGTAGTAATATTTTGTGTATTATGGAAACATCATGCTGTGTAGATGCAGTATTGTTATTAGGAACATGTACTTCAACAGGAATGTAAAAATGCTATGTGATTAACATGTATCTATTTTATTAATAATTATTTTTCTTTTGTAGGGTTTGACTGGTCCCATTGGTCCCTCTGGTCCATCAGGTCCTAATGGCGAGAAAGTAAGTGAAATGTATTGTATAGATTGTTTTTCAAATGGAAATAGAATAGATATAATACAAGCTTTAATAATATATATAGCAAGTTCAGAGTGTCATCAACAATGATGGCAAAACAATCACATTCCATAAGTAGACTAATCCAGTAAAGTTTGGAAACTTACTAGTGTTTAATAGCATAGCACCAAAGAATCTTCATAAACTCATGTACTTAGGAAGACAATATAAATAAGTGATATTAGCTCATGTACCACTGTATATATTCAAATCATTTTAATATATTAGTTGTATTGAGATGCCATTAACAATAACATTATATTACATATGTCCATAGGCTATGTGAAGAAATAGTTTTCACAGCCAGTTATGAAAATCTGAAATTGAATTGGTTATAATAGACAGCATCCCATCTTTCTTTTTTATAAATTAGCTGCAGCGTGCCAAAATGGCATGCAAATATAGTCTAACTAATAGATGCACACCATGTTAATGCCAGACAGATTCCACCTCAGTGCATAGAGTCTTAATAATCTGAATGTGGCTGAGGCTCCTGTAATGCCCACCCCATAGATGGGCAATCTGTCAACCCCAAGATGTGGCAGAGTTGCAAAACCCATAGTATTGTTTTCTTCTTACCAATGAATAGTTGTAGGTTGCCCATAATTGGTGAACATCAACAGTTTTGTAATCAGAGATATAAAGTTAATGAATTCTTATAGATTAACTTGTAAATTGCAAAATCACGAAAGACGGAAATCACACATCTACCACTGCATTGCACTGATAGGCAAAGATTTGTTGTGCCAGTACAGTTTTTTGTATAAAAAACATTTCTTGAATATTTATGTTATGGCTACCACTTATTTGCAGCAATAAACTTAAACAGTTTCATCGGCATATAAGTTTAATTTCATTTTAATAAAGTTTAATAATAGGACATTACAGTTAAATGAAATGCAATTTACATTGAGCGGAGATTATTGTTTTATATTATTGATTACACTGTGACATGTAAAACTGAAATTCTTTTTTTATATTTTAGGGAGAGTCTGGTCCTCCTGGCCCATCTGGTATGGTTGGCACCCGTGGTGCTCCTGTAAGTATATATATAAATATATATGTAAATTATACTGATACAATGTCTTAGTTTGAGTAGCATTGGGGATAAGTTGCAGCATTGGAGGTCCAGTTGCATGTAATTTGTATTCCGTTTTTTCCACTACCCAAAAAAACATACTGGTAGGTTAACCTATCCTACTTAGAATTTCTGCATGTACAAAAGGCCTAACAATCTACTTCCATATCTGTATTTTACCATTAAATACCAAATAATAGTCACAATATCCAAAATACCCATCCAAAAAAGTTTCCCTGAGGTTGTATTGACTTGATTGTTTTTTGGTTGATGTCATGTTGCTTTTGCTAATTGTTAGCTATGAGGAGTCTTCAATTTTACTAGTAAAAACTCTTTGGGTATGGATAGTATGTTTCAGTTATGTGTTGCCATGCTTTAAGTAGTATAAAATGGTTTATAAAAAAAAAACAAAAAACATTTTATATTCAATTTTCTCCTCAATTAAAAAACTAACAATGTAATTGTTTCTCTTATAGGGTGATCGTGGTGAGACTGGCCCACCTGGTCCTGCTGGTTTTGCTGGCCCACCTGTAAGTAAAAAAAGCTATACAATAGTTTACTCTAACAATGTAATGCCTTTTGCAATTAAAGTGGACTAGTGGGTGGAATCTCCCACTGATTTCTTACATCTCCTGGGGACCCTATCTACCAGGACCTTTGGGTCTTAGGTGTTTGTGCACTGCATTTTCTACGATGTAAAAACAAAATAAAAAATCCAAGAAGAATAGTGGGAATATCTCATAACATCCATGGCAAGTGTTCAGACCTGGGAAATCAAGAGCTTAGTTCTTATAAACAGAGTTTCTAAGAGATATAAAAATCCATCAGGTGATTCTGTCACTTTCCAGCATCTACCAAAACACGGATTATCAGTGTTGGATTAACTGACCCTTTGAAATTCACCCTTCACATGTGAATGGACAAGGACCAATGTCACCATTTTTGAGCCCTACGATTATCACAATTTAAAAAATGTACCACTTCTTGTCATATGTAGAAAAACTGTTTGTTTAGGCTCATGTTATAGGCTACATCACATGGCTTCTGCTTTCCAGCAGAGTTATGGATTTCTCATGTCATTAAACACTGTTTTTGGGCATTCTTCGCAAATATAATTTTTGCCACATTCACTAAGCTAAGAGGAAATATGCCTATTTGCCCAATCAACCACAGTGTGCTCAATTTGTGGTGGCTTGATTTATATCAGATTGGGCCATAGATGTTTATTTTTTAATTTTACAATCTGGTAATTTTTTGGGGGGCAAAAAATATCCATGATAACCACAAGAACAGGCAGATGTCCCATCCATATGATTACTATCTCTCGAATTTTTAGACATTTATCAATGAGCCCCACATGTGGATCAACTGTTGACAAATTCATTAATAATGAGTCTATCTATAGTAATCTGAACTAATATATATATAACAAGATAAGGGCTATCTGCCCATCAAATTCCATCCAATTAGAAATATACAAACCTATTTCTATACAAGTTTAAGGAACTGTGCAACCAGTAATATATTGATGGAATACAACACATTGAGAGGGGACCTTTATTAAAATTCAGCCTTCTGCTAACATGTATGTGTGTCAAATTCCAGAATAGATGGCAAGATTGTGTACTCCTTTGACAGACATCTTCTAGTGACTACTTAGTTTTTCATACTTGGAGATGTAGAGTTTAATTGCTCAGAAAAGTAGAACCATATTTAGCTTAGATTTGTGACCGCTCTGTACATTATAAGCCCATTTTGGTGAAATTGCTTTGTCAAAGAAAACTGAAGTATAGTCAGATCAATGGTATGAATTACCAGTCAACAAGCTTAACTGCTGTTATATAAATGTGGAAGAACTCACATGTGCCCTTATCTAATATACTGCTCAATCAATTGTTCTGATTTACTTTGTAGCAGTTGTCCTAATATGTCTATTCATTTATCTTACAGGGTGCTGATGGTCAGCCTGGTCTTAAAGGTGAACTGGGAGAGTCTGGCCAGAAGGGTGATGCTGGTGCCCCAGGTCCTCAAGGTCCATCTGGTGCTCATGGTCCTCAGGTTTGTTTAATTTTCCTTCATGTAGATATAAATTAGAAATGTATCACAATTATAAAAATAATATAGAGAAAATAAGTCACATAACTATTTTACTACTGCAAGATTCCACAATTACTATTACAACACTCTATGCCTATATGAAACATTGAAATCATTATATCAATTTCATATATTAGCTGTTCCCTATTATGCAGATATGTAGGACCTTCTTCCAGAGACTGCATACTAGAAAGCGCAATCAGAATTTTTACATAGCAAATATATTTTTAACCAGTCTCATTGGACCCACAGATTTGCAAAGATAAGATGAGCAGGAAACCATGACCATTGTCTTACACTACAAAGCATAATGTACACAATGTGATGAGGAAAATATAGCTGTTTCCACAAACATATATTTTAAAAATCACAAATAGAACCAAGGTTTTGAAAACATTAACCCACATTATTTAAACTAATCAGATCACACTGAAGAAAAAAATGAAAATAGACTAAAATTACCTTTAACAAGCAATTCAATTTATCATCAATGATATATGAGTAAACAGTACATAATTGATACAATGTTGTATATGAACCACGAGGAACAAGAAACTGTGATCACAATAAATAATACTATATTTTCCTTCTAGGGTCCAACTGGTGTTACTGGTCCCAAAGGAGCTCGTGGTGCCCAAGGTCCAGCTGTAAGTATCACCATTTATTTTTCTCTTCTAATTAGTAGAAGTCTTCTAGTCTTTAACATTATATGGCATTTGATAAATACATGCACATCATTAGAATGGCATGATACTATTTGGTAAAACTAAACAGGTATTTTCAGAACCAGCATCAAACTGGATTATTGTGTGAACAATTCAAGTTTTTCTGAAAAACCACTCGCTCCACTTTACTTCCCCCACCCAGTGCACCACTTTTCTTTGATTTAATACCCCCTGCCACATACTATTTCCACTGGGCATCAAGATGTTTGGGCAAGTAAACTTGTCATGAGAATAATACAGAAGCTGCAGTTGGGGACCTTCTAAAAATGCCTTAAAATTATGCAGGGCCTAGAGATTTTAATCTACTTTTCCTATGGAAGATCCGGTTTTTCTGTCAGCACACTTTAACCCCTGGACAGTCACTTGGTGATATTGGCAGGTGTCTCTGTAGCAGTGTTTTATTCTGGGGTTTCTGTGAAAGGAATGTATAATTTGCCCTAATAGTGCATGGAACACACATGAGGAGGCATTTGACTGCCATGGGAGGTTTTCTGGAAATTCTTAGGCAGCATGATGGACATAATGGGCAATATTTTATTACTGGACAGGATAAGCCCTTCCTCCTATTAGAAGAGAATGGTACTGGCCAACACTCTGTGGACTGTGGCGTAAAGGAAATGCAATGGAAAATCCAAAATCCTAAAGTTGTCACCTAAGCAGGAATAGAGGAGGAGTCATTCAATGGGACACCTGTTCCAATTGCATCAGCCTAAAGCTGGCCATAGATGGATCGAAATTCAGCCGGTTCAGCAGGAACTGATCGAATTTAGAACCATGGATGGCTACTATGGTTGAACAGAAGTTGACCCACGAATGTACTGTTTTACTTCTGTTCAACAACCCTGTCAGATTAAAACCGCCCAATCAGTGCAGAAGTCTGTGGACTGCCGCACTGATCTGTGTATTCTGATGGCGGAGGAGTCTCAATATACAATAGCGCAGCAATTATGGGGGATTTGGGTCAGTTCCATGATCCATGTATAGCCAGGTTTAGAGAGGATTTCTGCTGACATTGTTGTGTATGCTGTCCCAGATACACAACAGAAAGTAAGATAAAATCTCTCCAATGAGACAGGCAGTAATCATCCCCAAATCTAGTGAGAACCATTTATAAAAAGATTTAATTTTCAATTCACTTTAAACTATCTGAAAAAAAAACTATTAGGTTATTTTATTTTGTCCTTTTATTGCTCACATTCAGTGTATTTAAATAGAAGTTAAACTCTCTATTGGCATGACAGAAGCTGGGCAGTACAAATACAAGGTGTGGTAAGGAAGCTCACAGGGTAAAGTTACACCACTCACCTTCTGCCCACTGTCTGGAGCCATCTCTGGGTTTTTTAGCATAATTTGAAAGGCAAAAAAAGCATCAGAGTTCAGGCCACTAAAGTTTTAAAATTAAAAAGCAAAACAAAAGGAAAATAAGTAAGACACTTCAAATCTCATTTTTAGACAAAGGGATAATATTTTTTGAAAAATTTGCATTTTTTACTTAACTGTTTATACAGAGGACCGATTTTGCAAAAAATTAATCTATCTATATCTTCCTATGTATAGGGTGCTACCGGATTCCCTGGTGCTGCAGGCAGAGTTGGTCCACCCGGTTCCAATGTAAGTAACCTTGTTTATGAGCTTTAATTAGTGTATTCATTATGCATTATTTTCATGGTGGACATCACCTTTTTTCATGGACTTTCTGGCATCTCTAGCACCCTGAGGCCGTTCTACTTCTTCCGCTGGTCCACCAAGTTAAAGCGCTGTGATATATAATAACATCATCTGACTGTGCTTCACTTTCTTCACTATAACATGTTCAGCCCTGTACCAGATTAGCTAATGTTAGTAAACTACTTGATATATAGGTAAAGGTACTTGTTGTGTCTTTACACCAGCATTCACAAATATTGTTGTCTGTTAACTTTAGACTGCAGCTACTCTTGACTTAGAACACTGGAGACTCCTAGTATCATAGCCTATTAGAAGAAAATTGGAGCACTGTGTCTTTGGGCAAATTAAATCTTAATTGTCCTGTAACCCTAGGCCCTGGGTTTTGAAATTTGTAACAGTAATTTTTAAAATGAGCAATGAATCTAAATTATTTCATCTTGTAAAAAAATGTTTTCAATAGTTTGTAAAGCGGATATTTGTGTAAATTAAAAACAAATTCAGCAAGTGCTTTAAAGATCCCTGACGTGAATTATAAAATACCATAATATTTAATTACTGGAGAACATCCTATAATTTCTTAAAGTAGATCTGTTGTTGAAAATTATACCGCACATAAACCATTAGAGTACGTCAGCATTGCTGAATTACATAATTAAAAAAAAAACATTTCCTTTCTATTCTGATCCCCAGCTTCCTGCCCAGGAATTGTAGATCACATGTCTCCAGTCATTACTGCAGATGGTATTTAGTCTGCAATTAAAGGATCAGGAAGACTGAGATAACAACAAAATATACATAAAAATAAGGCTTTCAAAACCTTAACACATACTATTTAAATTGTTTACCTTAAGTTGATCCCTCTTTCACATGGATATATCTAAATGTATTACAAAGTCTACAGTTTTGCTATAAACTGTAGAAAACAAACATACATTTATTAAAGTGTGTATGTTAACACTAGGCAATAGCCTCTCAATTACAGTTCGTCAGCCTGCCTTGCATGTCCCTTCACTTTGCTGCTGTGCATCCTATCTGGTTAAAAGTTCATTTAAAGTTTGATATCATAAATTTGACTTATCTTTTAATTTATGTCTTAGGGTAACCCTGGACCTCCTGGTCCTCCTGGAGGTGCTGGCAAAGATGGACCAAAGGGTGCTCGTGGTGATGGTGGTCCTCCTGGCCGTGCTGGTGATCCTGGTTTGCAAGGTGCTGCTGGTACTCCTGGTGAAAAGGGAGAGCCTGGTGAAGATGGTCCTAATGTGAGTATAGATATCAATACATTTTATAAGTTACCCAATAAAAGTTAACCAATATTGAGTCATCAATTTTTACATATAAATGTAAAGGCCTGTCTTGCTACTGTCCCAGCTCTATAATTATTGCGTTATTCCCATTCATTAGGGTCCCGATGGTCCCCCTGGTCCTCAAGGTTTGGCAGGACAGCGTGGTATTGTTGGTTTGCCTGGTCAGCGTGGTGAAAGAGGTTTCCCTGGTCTTCCTGGACCTTCTGTAAGTATGAAATTAAATACCAAACAGTATTAATACAAAAATAATGTCTTCTAGCCTATAATAACTACAATGTAACCTTCAGAACAGAAGCTGTTTTGCAGGTAAAAATTGCAGGTTTAAAGTGCAGGCACATACAAAAGCCCACCCATACCTGCATCACCTTTCAAAATCTTGCAGTTAGAGCCAAATGTTGGGCTGTTTTGATAGATAAAACCCAAACACTCACTGCTAGTGAGATAATATATCACAATGTTGGGCCAACAGGAATATTGGTAGGAAATAGTTTGAGCTTTTCCGATCAAGTTTTTTTTCCCTGCAAGTTGTGGAGGAAGCTCCAGGTATTTGCAGGCACCTGTAAGGGCTGTTTTTATTACCTTGACAAGATCTTTTTAAGAATAAAAAGAGAACATCTTTAAAATCTTTAAATTATAGGAGCCTTTCTAAAACAACTAGGGATGATATAGTTATTATAGATAGTGGTGGTCATTATGGCTAGAAGTTGGAAATATGCTATAGATTTTGTTAATAGTTTTAATATTTTCAGAATTATTTTCACGGTTGACATTGCTCCTTTAAAATATAACTAAAAGTACTTTTTTTGTGTGTGGATAGAGGGGAGAGGCATGAGAACACCTGTCAGGATGTTATGCTGGCTGTGCCCCTGTTAGGATGATTTACCCTCTCTATCCAGTTTACTGTTATTACAGAGAGTGAAAATGAAAGAAAATCACAAATTTTGGGTTGCTACCAAAACAGGAATGAAGGGAAAATCTTTCAATGTGCACACTAGGTCTGTTGACCCTGTTGACAGTCAGAGATCCCCTCACATTGCAGGAATTTCATCTCACTTCCTGTTTTTACTTTGGGGCAGGAAGTGAAAGGAAATTTCTCTGATGGGACACAGATGGAAAAAACAAAAACTGACATGGGTTATAACCCTCCTATATGCCAATTGAAAATATCCTTCTTTAAGTATAAAATAAAAATAGAAAAACAGATTGAGGATTGTTTTTGTTGTCAGCTAATAATCATGTTGCTTACTTATTAAGGTAATGGAAGTCATTATGACTGGATACCCTAAATTAGCCACAGTTATTTTTCACAGGTTTACCAGTTTTGTTCTGCATCATTTTCATAATTATTATTGTTTCTTTAGGGTGAGCCTGGTAAACAAGGAAGCACAGGAGGTTCTGGGGACCGTGGACCCCCTGGCCCTGTTGGCCCACCTGGTTTGACTGGACCTTCTGGAGAGCCTGGACGTGAAGTAAGTTCTCTTTTTTTATACCAAAGAAATGCTTAAAATGCAGTTCTGAGTTTGCAAAATGTATATATATATATATATATATATATATATATATATATATATATATATATATATATAATAACAATTTATAACCACAACATTTAATACTTTTCAAAAAAATATAAACTTATATAAAATTATAGTTTCATGTACTAGCAGATAATACATTCTATACAAAACATATTCGGGTATACATGTTTTATTGAATCAAAATCATGGGGGATGCGTCAAAAACAATTACATACATCTAGTGGGTATTGATAGTAAATGCACAAGGATAATGCAGAAGTACTTGGTATTGCTAGTAGTAGACAGTTCCATTTAATTTTCAATTAACATATCACCACTCAACCCACTAGCTACCTCTGTCGTTTTGTTATTATAAACAGGTACATAATTAGGAAACACATGTTAGCACAGGGAACATACCCTAAATACATAAACACAGTGCAAATACAATAATAATCAGTTTTTTTCAATATGTAAATTGTTTATTCTTGCTTTAGGGAAACCCTGGATCTGATGGTCCTCCTGGCCGTGATGGTTCTACTGGCGTGAAGGTGAGGTTTTGACTTTAGCTCTAATGGAAAACCTTCATGAAACGTATGAGGGTAAACCAATTAGTGATCATTATGCAAAATTTATGTTTAATAGATCTCTGAGTTAGTGAATAGCCAGTGACCTTTTAATCCATATTCACAGAGATCTATATGTTTCAAGAGCTGCATACTTGGAAATATAGATAATTATGGTAAAGTTCTACTCATGAGGAGGGATATTTGTATCCAGTTGCCTTCCTCTTATTAATCCAATCATGGGGCCCTGTACAGCCTACTTGACAGGGTCCTTCTCCCTCTAAAAATATAAAATTTTATTTTCCATAAAATGCCATGGCAGAAATTATACCCTCATTGATCAAGACCCATTCAATTGAATAGCGCTGTTCTAAAAGCACCCCACAACCACATGCAAAGCATGTGGTTGTGGTTTGCTAGTGTGGGATTAAAGTAGGTAGTGAGGTGGCAATATATCAAATATATCATCAGAGAGCAAAGCATATTTAAAGAAGTTCTTGATTTTTTTTTTTTTTTTACATTTTTTAACTGCCTCTGGGGCCATTGGTGACATATCAGGGGTCTTAGGCCCCTAATGTCTCACATTTAAGACAGAGAAAGGGACTGAGGACATAGATTCATTAGTGCCTTTTACTGCTGCCTCATCTGCATGGGATAGTGATTGAATGGAAAGTGCTCTAAGGCTTTATATTCATTCACAAATGGAAGCATAGTAAACACAGTACTGATAGCTCACTGTGTTCATTCAGGAAAGGAATATGACATATTTACCACATCCTTTCTACATCCTAAAATTACTAACCTGTGTGCCAACAGCATGAGGTGAGAGAAGCTGGCAACGCTGCAGGCGAGAGGGGCACACGGGGGGGGGGGGGGAAGGACAACAGGCTGAATGGGGCTCAAATCTTAGAACCGCCCCCCTGCAGCACAGCCAGAGGGAGAAAGAGGAGTAGAAGCTGGAAGAAATGCAGGGGGGTTTGACAAGAGTCACAAGTCACAGCAATAAGGTAGTACAGTCTTTGGCAGGTGCCCAGGCCCCCTTTTGAACTGATGGGGCCTAGGCCCGATACAGGAGGGCCGGCTGTACTGCCTAATCAGTGGCCTTGTTTTCCATAGCCAAAAATGCCAGAAGATTAAGAACAATAACTGCATTTAGCATCACAATGTAAAGACAGTGGCACTCATCAGTGATGTCTAGAGATGTGTGCAGATATAGGAATCTCAATAAACTATATACTGTATTTAGTGATTTTTAGTGTATTTCATGATTATACATATATTTAACAATTGTTCTTTCAAAAAGATATATATCTGGCTTGAAACAAACGCTAATATAATTAATAGGTTATACCAATTATTGGTATTAACAGGACTAGTGTTCAAAACCTTATACTGGTACTTAACCATTTATTTTAATATTCAAGGGTGACCGAGGTGAGACTGGACCTGTAGGTTCTCCTGGTGCTCCTGGTTCCCCTGGTGCTCCTGGCTCTGTTGGCCCAACTGGAAAACAAGGAGATAGAGGTGAAGCTGTAAGTATCTTTTGAAATTAAATAATATAAAACACACATTTAATCTAAAACATTTTAACATGCAATTGTTTGCACCATTTTTTTTTAGGGTCCACAAGGTCCTTTGGGTCCATCTGGCCCAGCTGGAGCTCGTGGTCTGCCAGTAAGTACTGTTTCTTTTTTATTTGCTTTTTGTAATTGTCCTTCAGAGTTTCACATATAAAAACCTAATCCTACTCATGCAGTGCAAGCATATAAAAACATATTGATTGTGTGCACTTTAAAGCAAAATAACAATGCAACACACACACATTGCAGTCACTCAATGCAACTAAATTCTAACCAGATTTCTAATCAGTTTGGTTATATACATACTAAAAAGCCAAGTTGCAAAGAAATAGGTAGTTTTATCATGACCATCTTTACTGGAAGATGTAGCCTGCTTGGATTATAATAAGGGAATTTGGAACAGCAGTTCACGGTTTGTAGATCTTAGGGGATGTAAAATCTTTGTTCTAATTAAAACGTAAAAATTGATGTGTACAGTATATGGTTTGTGTAAGGGACCTGAAATATATTCCAATGGTAATATAGGGGATGCTTTTTACTTTGTTGTTTGGTTTATTGTTACTTTGGGTTTATTTTAATGTATTAGTAAGTAAAAAGGTTTATGACTAATGCCACTTGGCTGAAACATGTAACCTGTTTTATCCTGTAATCGCCCTATAGCTAATAAAGATTTATGCATTCGGATATTTCGGGCTTCAGGCTGCCTATCTTCATTATTATATTGATTATGGTTATAAAATGGGTCATGACTATTCAGATTCATTAAAGTAAGCATGTATTAACTACATGCAAAATAACTAACAGCACTGCATCTATGACATAACATAAATATAAATAAATATTCATAAATATGAACACAATTGTTCAATAAATTGTTAAATGTAGTCATGCTTATATTGTGTTTATCTAGCTTAGTGTTCAAGTTTTCATTGTGAAACCTTATGTATTTTAGGGTCCTCAAGGCCCCCGTGGTGATAAGGGTGAAGCTGGTGAGTCTGGAGAAAGAGGTCAGAAGGGTCACAGAGGTTTCACTGGTCTTCAGGGTCTGCCTGGACCTCCTGTAAGTACATTTGTAAAAGTATTAATTTTACAAAAAGCATTTTTTACACAACTAAGAATTCCCAGAGCACTAGAGGATAATGGAATAGACATCACAGCAGGTGCTTCTTACATTGAGACTCCCTTTGACTAATTAAAACCTCCTCTTCAGGTATTTGATAAGGCAAGAGTTTTAGCTGTAATGGCTCATTGAGTTCTGTAAACAGCCAACTTCATTTAGCTTGTATTAGCAAAGATACAATGCTTATACCATATGTAAAGCAGAGTGTGCCACTAGCTATCTGTAAAGAAGATTTTTTTTTAATCTTGAACATGATAAAGAAAGAACATATGTGGAAAACACATCAACTTTAAAGTGGCCTACTTAAAGCATTGTCTATACATAAAATGTGTTTTTCTAACTTTTTTTCTTCCTGGAACCCTTAAAGGGCAGAGATATAGACACCGGCAAAGTTTTAGCCTTTCCAGGCTTTGTTGTTAACAGTTCTAATGGCAGGGTTTTATCCCAGTGAGCGCAATGCAAATTTGCTTAACTTTTAAAAAATTGTCCTGTCGATAAATCCAGATATATTAATTTTTCTGCATATTAATATGCATCTTCCTTTTCTGCACAAAAAATCAACTGAACTGAACTGAACCTAACTTAGGTAGCAAAGCTAGCAAAACTACAAAAGGACAGAGTTAAGAGGATAAACAATATTTTTAACCAAAACGTCATGTTTACCATATAGTACAAGAATCCGTCATATGTGAAAATGTACTAAATGTAATATTCAAATGAAAACGTTATTTTTATTTACCACCTAGGGTACTGCTGGTGATCAAGGTGCCACTGGTCCTGCTGGTCCTTCTGGTCCAAGAGTAAGTATAGGTTTAACTCAAAATACATTAATATTAGCATTATTCCTGCTATCTTTCATGCTGAGCATTATTAATTTGTGTATCTTGATTTGTTTAGGGTCCTCCTGGTCCCACTGGTCCTTCTGGCAAAGATGGTTCCAACGGTCTGCCTGGTCCAATTGGTCCACCTGGTCCACGAGGTCGTGGTGGTGAAACTGGTCCTGCTGTAAGTACAAACAAAATGTTTAATGTTCTAGGTATGCAAATTTAAATGCATAGGAGTTTTACCTTTCTTAAAAGTGTTATTTGGTAGGTAATAACAGTGACAATTAAAGTGATTGTAAAGGTAAAAATAAATAACAAAATTAAATAAAAAACATGATATACTTACCTGTTCTGTGCAATGGTTTTGCACAGAGCAGCCCCAGTCCTCCTCTTCTGGGGTCCCCCGCCAGTGCTCCTGGCTACTCCCCCCTGCTGAGTACCCCCATAGCAAACCGCTTCCTATGTGGTCACTCATGCAGGCTCGCTCCCAAGCCACGCTTTGTCTGTCCATTGACACACACAGTGATGCTTGGCAATGCCCCCCCACCCTGTGATTGACAGCAGCAGGAATAAATGGCTCCCACTGCTGCTTCTGAGCCAGTGAGGAGAGAGAGAGAGCAGTGATGCCCTCGGAACACAGCGCTGGATTGACATTGGACTAAGGTAAGTATAAGGGGGGCTGGAGTGGGAGCTGCACACAGAAGGTTTTTTACCTTAAAGCGGACCTTTAGTAATTTTTCCAACTTTCCATCTATTAAATCTTCTGCCATTGTTGTTTTAACTTTGGATAGTGAAACATTTTTTTTTCTGACAGTAAATACCTTATACAGCCCACTTCCTATTTCTTGCCTGGTAAAAAGCCTATGCTTATGAAATCATACACAGCTCTCTCTCTTACTCTCCTGAGAGTTTGGCAGGAAGGGAGAGGGAATGAGTCATAAGAGGGCCAATGAGAGCTGCAGAACTGGAGGTGTGTCTCTGTGTGTCCACAGTTAAAATGGCTGCAGCCAAACTCAGTGGAGGGAGATTTCTGCAGCATATTTGGAAAGTACAGCATCACAATATATATAAAATAATATACAAAGTGGTTGGAGAGAAGCTTCAGAATGGCAAAGGTGTTTTTATTATAAATTATGAGAGCAAACTGCAGTTGCCCTGTAATTCATAAAATGCATTATGGTAAAACACCTTCTGCCTTTAGAACCACTTTAAGTAATAATAGAATATAATTAATCTCACAATTGTTAATTTTTCCTTCCATATTCCATTAGGGTCCTCCTGGTACACCTGGTCCACCTGGTCCTCCCGGTCCTCCTGGCCCTGGTATTGATATGTCTGCATTTGCTGGCCTGTCTCAGCCTGAGAAAGGACCCGATCCCCTCCGTTACATGCGTGCAGATCAAGCCTCCAGCAATCTCCGCCAACATGATGTTGAGGTTGATGCCACTCTGAAATCTCTGAACAGCCAAATTGAAAGCATTCGCAGTCCAGACGGAACTAAGAAGAACCCAGCTCGTACCTGCCGTGACCTGAAACTGTGCCATCCTGAGTGGAAGAGCGGTATGTGCAAACCAGCTACTAAAGTATTTATAACACATTAGAGAACGCCAGAGACAAGAATATTTATTTAATGTTTTTATAGCTGAATTAGATATCCACCTTTAACTCTCCATAATGCTTACATGACAAACTGTGTGGCTAAATCTTGTAAATCTGCATAATCAGCAACTGGACTGTGAAATTGGATCCAACATAGCAAGATAAAGCAGTTTCATGATTACCACGTTCCCATTATAATCTGAACAGATTTTATTTAACTACAAGAGTAGATTTTCCCCCATACATTGTATGAATGTTAGGACTTTAGACCTACAGGCTTATTAAATACAACCAGAGGTTTCAGTTTACCACATTAAAGCCCGGTAAGATTTCTAATTGATTACTGTGGATTTCTCCATTTTGCATATCACCATGGCTCTTTCAATTTCCTTATTAAATAATAATGTTGTTAATTTTTCTTAAAAGCTTCCATTGTGTTTTTAATCTGGTTTGTAATATTCTTCATCAGCCTATTTCATAGCTATTTATGTTCTCTCTTCTTCCTCAGTTCCTTTTCCTCTTTGCATAGTATTCTCTGGTTGAGATCACTGTGTGTATGTAGTGCCCAGTGTTTCTAGGATATAGTTTGTGCAATTCCTATACTGAATCCTAATGTCAACTAAATACTTAGATTATTCTTTAAGAAAATTATAGTTTCTTGCATTATTATATTTTATTGAATCTTTCCTTTTTATCTAGGTGAGTACTGGATTGATCCCAACCAGGGCTGCACAGTTGATGCTATCAAGGTCTTCTGTAACATGGAAACTGGGGAATCATGTGTAAACCCAACTCCAAGCAAGATCCCAAAGAAGAACTGGTGGACAAGCAAGACCAAGGACAAGAAACACATCTGGTTCGGAGAAACAATCAATGGTGGCTTCCAAGTAAGTGCAGCTTCTTTTGTTGGTAATTTTGATATTCATCTTTAAATCTGACCAAAACTGTTGTCTCTCTAGCTTTGTTTTGATACATTTCCCATTGACTGATATATGTTATTTAACTTGTCACCAACCAACAATTTTGTTTTGTTTTATTTATTGCAGTTCAGTTATGGTGATGACAGCTCAGCACCCAACACTGCCAGCATCCAGATGACCTTCCTACGCCTTCTGTCTATGGATGCATCACAGAACATCACCTACCACTGCAAGAACAGCATTGCTTTCATGGATGAGGCATCAGGCAACCTGAAAAAGGCTATTCTTCTCCAGGGCTCCAATGATGTAGAGATCAGAGCTGAAGGCAGCAGCAGATTTACATACAACGCCTTGGAAGATGGTTGCAAGGTAAATGTAAAATATAATATTAAAATGTAAAATAGAACATTTCACAAATCTGTAGTAAATGTTGAAGCTGAATTCCAGGTATACATTTAAATACACTGATAAAATACACATATAGATGCTGGTTTACCTGCCATTTACCTTAATGTCTATACATTCAATCCAGACATTTACATAGCTGTATTATACAACACAGCCAGGACACCACTTTTAACTTTACAGTGGTGTCATCTGATTAGCTCCTTGTACAGTCCTCTCCACATTCAGTATGAATAGGGGATTTTAGGAGGGTGATGCTAAGTCAGATTCAGGTACTATCACGTACCTGTTAGCAGAGCCTGATATGATGAGGAAGGCCTCTCTTACACCTCTGACTCTGGGCTGCTGATAGTGTAGACAGGAGGTGCAGAAGTACAGAGTGGCACAAGTGACTGTAAGTCTTGCTAGCAGCAGGGCAGGTGTCCACGCTGGGCAGGAGAAGTCCTCCAGGCAGGCAGCTGGTACTGGCAACAGCAGGCAGTCTGGGGTCATACACAGACAGGATGAATTGGGTACAGGGCACAGGCGGGAGCGTGGTCAGGAAACAAGCCAGGCCAGAAACCGATAGGTAAAGCAGTGCCAATGGAGCAGACAGAAGCAGAGGTCAGAGGACAAGCCAAGGTCGATGCAGGTGGAGTTGAGAGATTGGTCAAGACCAGCTAGGTCAGCAACTGGAATCAGGATACAGATTCACAGGATCACAGGTTACACAGGAGGCTGAGGACAAAGCAGCACTGATACAAAGCACTGGCAGAGTTTAAATAGCTCGTTTGGCCCCAACATCTGTCACAGGTGCATGCAATCGCTGGCATGCATTAGAATGCGTGACGGCTCGTGTGCGCACGAGTATGTGCAAATCTATTAGCCAGTGCCAAATTCTTGCAGGCATGAAATTGAACATGTTTTAGCCTGTGCACAGAAGGCCTTTCCTTACAGGTACTATACTAGTTGCATCTAAAACCTTCATATAATGATTATCTACATTTATATGTTTATTTAATGTCTCCCTGGAGCTCAGCTTTATTGGTGCAGTCCCCATGTATATTAGTATACAGATAATATATGTAGAAAACACTAGTTACCTCTAAAACATCCATATAATGATCTATTAATGAATACATAGAGTGTCATAGAATGTATTCATTAAATTATATATTTAATATCTCCCTGGAGTTCAGCTTTAATGGCACAGTTTCTATGTGCAGTAACATATATGTAGATAATCTATGTGGAAAACATCTTTCTATTATAATTTTTACAAAATTGGCTCAGCTGGGACAAGATCTATTTATTGCTGCACAATATTACTTTCTGGTTGACCAGAAATGTTATAGCATGATGGAAGATCTTCTGTTCAAGACACTTTTACAACACAGTTATAAGTCAGTCAGAGCTGCAGCTGTAATATTGTTAGCCCTTATAAAAATTAAAACATTGCCATTGATTAGACATATGGCTCCTCAATAAACTTTGCATGCTGCGGTTCACAGAATGTGGGAAGATTAGTGGTGCAGCTGCATCTTTAAATGGGAAATCAAGAGTTGAATAGTCTCCTGCCAATGCCAGAGGTCATGATATGATGTGATATATTATATGATGAATGTCAATTTTGCAATTAATTAGCAATTAATTTGTCATGAGTATAACTGACCACTGTTTTTATATTTTTTTCTAGAAACACACTGGCAAATGGGGCAAGACAGTTATTGAATACAGGACACAGAAAACTTCCCGCCTGCCTATAGTAGACATTGCACCTATGGATATTGGTGGAGCTGATCAGGAATTTGGTGTTGACATTGGCCCAGTCTGCTTCTTGTAAAAACCAAAAAGTAAATAAAATAAATAAAAACCCTAAGGACCTGAGTACTTTCCAATCACTTTTAGGACTTCTGCACTGAATGGCTGAACCGACCCCAAATTTCCATTCATCCACGCGCTTACATTTTGGACACTTTTATTTTGTATTGCAAGGCCAGAACTGGGCAGACTGCGGAATAAAATCACGGTATTATTTATTTATTGTCTTCCTGTAAGACCTATGGGTCAGGTGAAAGTGTGACACTAACTGGCATGGTTGAAGGCTCCCCTAAACTGATGTACGAAGTGCAGTTTAAAGCATCCCTCCCCCCCTCACAGTGTATACCAGCAGAAGTACTGTGTGTCATTGAATGAAATGGTGCTATTGTTGTAAAAAAGTTTGTATTTTGTAACATCAACTGATATAAAAAATAACTTTTTTTGGAAAGTACAAGTTGATCTGAGCTTTGTTCTTTTTTATTTTTATTATACTGTAGATAGCAAAGAAAATTCCAGGATATTGAGTTTGTCTGCCCGTTTGTTTTTTATTTCCAGTACAAGATGAAGGAAGTTTAGGGCAAAATCTACAACTTCCCAGGCTTAAGCTACCTCACACTAAGTAAAAAAAAAACTAGAAAGACACAAGTGTAATTTTGAAGCTGAACTAAACATACAGTAGAAGCTACGGAATCATGGATGGAAAGATCATGAGTCGTTTTACCAAGATAAGGTGCTTACCTTATGTTTCTGGGTTCTCCATTTAGTCGAAGACTAAAGAGACGGATCAAAGATCAAGGATCATGATGAATCAGTGGAGTTGAGAATGGTAACCTTAAGTGTTGCTGTTTTATGGTGGAACTTGGATAATGCCAAAGTTTAGCAGCTAGAGACAATAAAATCAGTATTGTAGTAGGCAAGTGGATGATTTATTTTATTCAGGTTAAAGCCATTCAAAAGTATTCCTTTGTTGTTTTATTCTTCCAAATTGTGTATGTGAATTACTGATCCCTGTATCCTTTTCCTAAAAAAGAAAACTGGTTTCTCTGCAAAAATGACAAGGGACAAACAGGTAGGCATTTCTGGCCCAGAGGGGGTGGGGGAAGCAAAACCAGAACGGATAAAGAAATAATATGTATTATTTTGTATATGTAAAATAGATTTTTTTTTTATTTTGCAATACTGATTTTCAGCATGGTAGGCTAGCGAACATGCCCAACACCAACACTAATCTTTCTTGTGAAATAATTGTCTTACTGTATCTTATTTTCTAATTTTCCCACCCCTCCTACTCTTCCGCAATAAAGATAAAAAGCTTTTTCTATTAAAAAAAATAAAACACGTTTTGTTTGATTTATTTTTTTAATTTGTATTAAATTCCGTCCTATGATGTAATCTTTGTTGAATGATGTTAATCTTATCTGGGATATTTCATGACAGAACGAAACAACACAAATAAAAATTTTAATTAAAAAAAATCATCAGGCTTTTTATTTTAATGGAATTCTATGTGATGTCTCACCTCTATACTTTAAAGATTTGAAGGATGAGAATCAATAATAACAAAACATTAATCTTAGAAACACAAAGCTAAGCCCCACACCAAGTCAATAATGTGAGTAAAGACCAAACAATTCTGGTTTTAGAGTGCCACCTATTTAGTTAGTTTAAGGGACTGCTCCAAGTAGGCAACCATTATAAAATAATTTGTTATATAAATAATAAACATTCAAATTATTGAAGGAGAAAAAACTGTGTGATTTTCTTGTGTCTCTGGCGCTGTTACATTGGTACCATTTTGCAGTATATTGAGTATATTTAAGACGGCCGTTTAGGAAAGCTGTAATATATTAGATCTGCATTGTCCAATTCATATGGGTCTGATCTGTATGAATGTATAAACTGTCTTTCTGTCATACGTTTTTTATGTAAAGAATCCAATGCTGTAGGGTCAGGGGGTAATAGGGGGTGAGGGGGTAATAGTTTTGCTTCAGTCAGGTCTTATAAATCTAGGCCTTAAAAGCCACGCAGGACATGTAGCATAGATTCATTTGATGGTTGTATTTTCTTCAAGCGTATCCCTATTGCCCTAAGGGCACTTACAGGTAACTTGGGGAAGGCATGATTTTTGACAGGTATAAATGTATTATATTGCATTGTACTGTCTTTGAGATGCATTTACCACTTACTATTAGCATTGCATGCCAATAGACTTAACGAATAAAAGTTGTTGAATGCAGAATTTGAAAAATACTATGATGTAAGGCAAAGCCACATAACTTTAAGCCTCTTAAAGTTAAAACTGAAAACTAATTCTAAATTCATATACTGCATTCCTAATCTTGAAAAATACTACACAAATACATTTCAGCAAATGCTCATGTATACTACCTATAAGGATAAACTATGAGGACTGCAGGGTTTCCTGGACACTGTCATCATTTCACTGTTGGGTTTCACATATTGTTTGGAATAGCTCCCTAAAGTGCATGTCCAGCCAAAACTTTTTATTTTCTAATTTTGCACATAGAGTGGGGAAGGAATAGAACCTCTATCTGGTTTTTACAGCCTGAGAGGAAGATTTTCCGGTCACTTACTGATGACAACAGTTTCACAAGGCAGGAAATGAGTGAACATCCTAAACATAGGCACAAACATTAATAATAAGGCTCTACCCTTCCCCTACTCTACTAAAAACTTTTTTATTTTTACTTTGTTGGAGAGTCTCCCACATGTCCTGTCTGGTGAAACTGATAATACTGGGACAGTGAGGGGAAATTTCTCTAACAGGACCCTGGATAGCATTACAAAAACTGCAAATCCTTCCCTGTTCGATAAAAAAAAAAAAAAAAAGAATACATTAGCTGGGCATACATTTTAGGAAAGGGAGGATCCAATGGTAAGCAGATGGAAAAAAAAACTGACAAGACTTCTTTAACCCTTCTTTACTCTATCCAAAATGAGAAAAAAAGGTTTTGCCTATAGTTCTACTTTAAATAATAAAAAGGGTGAGATTGGAGGTTCATGGAGCAGGAGCAGTTGAGTAATATTTCTTGGTATCCAGATCAGGTTATTATTGGTGCACTAACTATAACTGTACTGAAGGTATTGAAGAGAATCAAATGATATAGCATGCCAGTATTTTTTTATCAATAATTAATATATCACATCCAAATTGCAGTGGTTCCCGCAACGAAATGATAAAAATATGGACCACTCCCACTTGTGTTCTTCTATTCTGGAACACGTACATGGGTGATGTCTGCTTAACAAAATCTGTACTGAAAAACATATGTAGGTTTCGAATTTATTTTGGCAACACTGGCTGCACATTTGTTCTCAATCACTCAAGTACAAGTACAAAGAGCCAGCCAGACAGCTGCCATTTTAAAAGATTGTCAGCAATGGCAGCCTGATTATTTCTCTCAGTACAATTAATGCAATTTTTTTAAACTCTGATTTTTATTTCAATAATTCTAAAAGGGTGATCACTCTGGTAAGAAGGTAAAGGGGGAGGGTCCAAAATATATTTGCTTGATGTTAGGGGGAAATTAAGAACAGAACCCAGGACTGTAAAAGAAGAGTAACCAATTGGTTAAAAATAAAGGATTGAGCAAGGCTTGCAGAGGAGAAATGGTAGTGGACCAATTCCAGTTGATTTCCACTGAAAGAACATGAACAGAGTAGGCCCTAGGTGTAGAATGAAAAAAAAACCAGGTAAGACCATGTAGTTGAGGAGAACCATGCTCTGATGTAGAGCAAAATACTCACCAATAGTACCAATGATAAAGGAGGGCAGTTAGATCTTCAATTTGATCTCATTGACTTGAGCAAACCATTGGTTCAGGGTGGGGGAGGGGGAGTCTGTCTCCATAAGTTAGGATTAGTAGCACTGACAACGTTATTTGTTTTTTGTTAATGAAAGAGTAGTCAGGTGGTACAGGAATGGGGGGGGGGGGCGTTACTTATTCGGACATGTAAGTTTGCAACACAATGTTTGGACTGAGGACCAAAATATATGTAGAATATATGTAGAAGTGTACTCAGGCACCAACACTTGAGAGAGATATGAGGGTACATTCTGTTCAGTAAGTCTGGTGTCTGAAACCATCACAGAAGTAGTTTGTATCCTGCTTCTTGAGCTTTGTGCCAAAAGGAGACAACAATATTTAATATTGTGTAAATATATAATTGAGGTCTTTTTTCCAGGCTTGAATGTAAAGCAGTGGAAAAAGCTAGTTTCTACTTAAACTTAAAATGTAGCGTAAGTAAAAGAGAGAATGTGTCTGTGTGGGGATGATCCTAAACCATAGTTTGTCAAAGGGTGTGGTGTCATTAAATAGGTGGGAATCTGAAGGTAGGGAGCATAAAAAATGAGAGAGTTGGAGCTTTTGCTAATCTCCCAGGTGAGGATTTAACTGCCTCTCAAGCTGATGGGGTGGTAGAACTTACACTCTGCAGCAAAATGGGAGATGCAAAAGATGCCCAGACATACAAGATTGATGAACATGATGTCAGTGTATCACGGTAAAAAGGCAGAGGAACCCAGGATGGGAGATAGTGGAGCCTGTATTAAAGAAATTATAGTGGACAGAAAGAGTTTACAGGAGACCATGCATGTAGGATTGATCAGAAAGTGGTGGTTAAGATCTGGTGTAATTTAATTGGGATCCATGGAAGGCCATTAAAAGTGAGAAAGTAAAGCTTTGTTCAATCTGAACCCATGATTTGGAAGAGTAGGAAGTGTTCCAATCTAAAACTTTTGCCAGATGAGAGGCATTGTAATATCTTATGGATTTAGGGAAACATGGAATTTGATTCTTGTTTTTTGCTTGGTGCATAACAAAAGTATAAAAGTTGAATGCAGATCTTTGAGGTAATATGAGGGGCGATAGATTGGTAGTGTCTGAAAAAGATATGTTTGTTTAATGTTAGTTGAGTTTATAGAGATGATGTAGATCCAGGGGGTAATGGTGCCTGGGTAACAGAGATGCGAGGAAGCCCATTAAATAAATTAGATAGATTTAATACAGCAGAGTTAGAGAGTTGACTAAAATGTTGTAGTTGCGCCATACGAGCTGGTAGTGTGGTTTTGGGTCTAGTTAAGGAAAATAGAAGGTCATTGGCATAAGCAAATACTTTATGCTGACTGGATTGTGTGGAAAAACCCTGAATAGCTGATATGCTGCAGATTGCACACAGGAGAGGTTCCATTGTGAGGACAAAAATGAAAAGGGAATACAGGACACCCATGTCATGTGTGTGATCGGAGTCACTTTGGGCAGGGGGGCTTGTGGCACCCAGCTTACCTTAGAGAGCTCCCCTGGCCCCTCCTATATGTAAGTAAATCTGTGTCTATTAGGGGCACAGGGTGACCGAGAGCCCCAGTCTGATCTGCACTAATCGGACTCACCATACAACCACACCAGCATTTCCTTTTACCTGTTATTCAGGGTCTTATATGTGTGGTTTGTGTTGAAGGAATGAAGGGGCTCTTTCACTTGGGACATTATGTTTCTGAACAATATCCCTCAAGAATAAATGAAGATAAAGTCCACCTTTCGTCAGCGACCATTGCTAGATGGTTTGAGGTGGGGTGGAGGTTGCTATGTGTTTGTTAAATGCCTGTATCCCATTGTTCTATTGATTGTGTCTGCCTTGGGAGAAACCTTTTATGGAATATATATGTCTATGTGGATTAGCTGTGAGAGGGGAGGGGGGTATTTCTCCAGCAGCCCCTCTTAAAGACGGTCTACTATGGGAAAGTTGAATACACCTGTGTCATGCTACTGGAGGAGGTAAAGTTTACCCCACCCTGTGTCATTATGCAAAGAAAGGGGATTGTCCCCTGAGTGTATATTTGTGTACCTGTGTTCAAATACAGAGGTATTATTCTGGTTTACTCCAAAACTGGTATTGCCTAGTTCTTGGGGTAGAGAAAGTTCCTATAACAGGATGGGATGTGGAATTTTGAATGTTGCAGAATAGATATGTATAACAAATATATGTTTCAGCCTGGTCAAACCCCAAACAAATGGAATATACAAGCACAATTGATTAAGTAAAAAAGGTTTATTACAAAGACATAGAAAAAAATATATATAGAAATTTGGACATATGTTTAAAATGTTCAGACAAAAAGTAGAAAAAATACTAGTAGTGCAGAAAAACTGCACATAGTCTTCTTCAGACCCCACGTAGAAAGGTTCTACTAGTTTCGCCGTTACGGCTTCATCGGGAACCCGTGGAGGGTGAGAGTCTATAATAATCAAATAACATATTTACAATAGAATTAGGGACAGGAAAAAATATACAATGACAACATCACATACAACTGTTGCAAAAATAGAGTGATCATTAGTAGATATACAGACAGAGTATATATTGCGTACAAATAGATTAAGGTAGTCATATTGGGCTACAATGTATCAAACATTGAAAATCATATGATGAATGTGGACCGGGATGCCGCCCCTACCTGATAAGAATGAGATGAGGTCACAGAAGACAGCAAACGCGATAAACCCATTAACTGGATGCAGACGCCCCCTATTGGTGGAAGGTAACCCTGAATCACAGAGATATACCTGAGAGATAATGCAAATTCATGAATGAACCTATTCAGAGGAAATGAAGGGAAGATAGAAAATATGGAATAGGGAGTTCTTTCAACAGTATATTGCAAACAAAATTATTCCATGGGGTCTTAGGGTACAGATCTTCCCCAATATCAACAAGGTAGAAAATAAAGTCAAAGAGGCCTGGGAGTCTAACTTACAAAATTGCTCCATTAACATGATGCTTATACTATGTGAACAATATGCTCTTGATATGGCCAACATAGATAATGAAATCAAAGATTGGCAAGATTTGAATAAAAATATACGTACCTTTACAGGTTACGCTCTCTATGATGACCAACTCAAGACCCACTTGACCAAATATGCTACGAACCTAATTAAATTGAAAGAGAGCAAGTTTCAGAGGGACAAGAGGGCCTACGACAGTGCGCAGGCCTATAAATGGCCTAGCAACTTTCAACGTAAAAACAATATTTCTCAAAAAACTTTTGAGAACAAAGGCCAATCAAAAGCCATTAGTCCAAGAAGAGGATCAGATACATCATCTGTATCCTCGACGTCCTATATTCCAATAGAAAGGCGGAATGCTGTAGACAACAAGAAACGCAAAAGCGACTTAGATCGAAGTCTACAAGAGATCTCCCGCTCCCAGGACAAGCGCTCTCGGTCTCAGAGATCACGGGCTAGGCAATCCACCAGTAATACCAGCTCAGTGAGTAACACCTCCCTTATGCTCCCAACGCCTCCTCCAAGTGTAATGACAACCTCAACCCTTGCACCCCCCATGACCCCTACCCCTCAGGGTCACAACCAGACAGCCCCCAACCCAATAACAGATCTGAGACCTGCACCGATTTTTTCTATAGAGAGAAAGTCTAATGTCTCTGCATCTAACATCCAGCAGACAGTAAAAGAGCAGGTCCCGGCCCACACAACAATGTAGACCGGGACATGAAAAACAAAGTAGAAACCCAGAATGAGACTGATAACAAAAACATCATTAACCTCTCCTCGTACCCACTCACTCCAGAACAAGAGACCGTTCTACAACTAGGGCTATCGTTTTGCCCGGACGGCGAGGCTGACAAGTTCGAACTTGTTAAGGACTTGCACCTCTTCGCCCGGCGCCTCATGTATAAGGTTTTATATGATAAAACAGATGCTTTACCAATTATCACTAGTAATGACAATTCCATCTTAGACAACGCCTCTCTCCAAGAGTTGCAAGCCCTACAGGACTTAATGTCCTTATGGGACGAAAGCAACCCGGAAGAGGAAGGGTGGACATACCAGCTCCCTGGTATCCAGCCGGGCAGTCTGGTACAGTCCAGACATAACAAACCTGTCTACGTACCACCAAAATCTTACAAACCAAAGTCCAGATCATTTCCTGTCCTGCAGGGCAACCCCAACATTTGGGCGTTTGTCCTGCAGGTTACTAAGGCCATAGAGGCTACCAACTGGAAAATAGGCACTGCACCCAACCTAAGCCCTAAACTCAGAACAGCCCTCAATTCCATCCGTAACAATGATGACTTGGTCATCAAACCCTCTGACAAAGGGGGCAACATCGTTGTTATGGATGGGGCAGGATATGAGGAAATGTGCCATAGGATCCTCAGCAATAGAGAATGGTATAGACCTGTACCAGCCTCTATGCTATCACAAAGTATTGCCAAATATCGCTTAATCCTGAATCGGGCCCATCGTGCAGTAGTCATTGATGATAACACACTTCAATTCTTAAATGTTCTAAGCCCTACAACCCCCACATTTTACGCCTTACCTAAAATTCATAAGGGTACCTTACCACCTCCAGGCCGTCCGATTGTATCGGGCTGTGGCTCCCTGACTGAGAATATAAGCCGCATAATTGACGAATATCTGTACCCACACGTGCAAAGTCTGTTTTCTCATGTCAAAGACACGATAGAGCTCCTCAAAATTGTCGATGGACTTAACATTCCCCCAAATGCATGGCTAGTAGCCATTGATATTGAGGCACTTTACAATTCTATTCCCCATGCCTTTGGCACTCAAGTGGTGAGGAGTTTTTTGAATGAACGTGATAAGAACACGTCCAAGTACAACAATTTCATAATCGAGATGCTCGAGTTTATACTCACTAACAATATTTTTCTTTTCAAGCGCTCCCACTACCTCCAGGTGCAAGGTGTGGCTATGGGGGCTATGCCCCCTCCTATGCTAACTTGTACCTGGGGGGGTGGGAGCGCGACCTGTTCAGTGAGGAACATAACTGTAACTCGTCAGATAGCGTGCTTACATGGCACCGCTATATCGACGATGTTTTCATGGTGTGGGTGGGGTCTAAAGAGGAATTGGTGTCTTTCTTGGATGGTCTTCAAATCAATCATTACAATTTAAAATTCACACACAATTTCAGCCAGGAACACATCACCTTCCTGGACGTGGAATTGTATATAGATGAGGGTGGGTTTCTCTGTTCCACGCTATATAGGAAGCCCACGGCCGGCAATAGTTTACTGCACGCCACTAGCTCACACCCTAAGTCCCTTATCAATAGTATACCCTACAGTCAGTACCTACGACTGAGACGAAACTGCTCTCAAGAGAGCGACTTCAAAAGGGAAGCTGCGTTATTGTATTCACGCCTTAAGACCAGAGGCTACAGCAAAACCTGCCTACGTAGGGCTTACAATAAGGCAAGTGCCTTACAGAGAAACTCCCTTATATACAAATCCAAAGATATACCCAAAACCAACACCACCAGAGTGATTACACGCTTTAATCGCCAACATGGCTCAATCCACAAAATCTATAACAAATTTTGGTACTTACTCACCTCTGATGAGAAAATCAGCAAGTATATCAATTCCACACCTCAAATTACCTTCAAGCGCTCGTTATCGATCAAAGATAAAGCAGTCTCAAGCCACTATGCGGTTCAAACTATCCCCAAACCTACCCAGCTGGGTACTTTCCCCTGTGGCAAATGCAACTTTTGTCGCTACATTCTGAGGGGTACTAGCATTACCCTTCCGAATGGGGACACATGGTCACCAAAATTTCGGGCAACCTGTCAAACAGTGGGGATAATATATCTAATGAAGTGTAATTGTGGGTCTTTCTATGTGGGAAAGACGAAACGCAATTTCTTCTGTAGGATTAGAGATCACGTCCTATCAGTATCCAAAAAACTAATGGAAACACCCATCAGCCGGCACATAGGATTATTCCACAATCATAACCGTGAAATGCTAGGTTTTTATGCTCTAGCACATATACCACTGAATGAACGTGGTGGGGATGCTGACAAGCGTCTGTTACAGACAGAAGCCAGATGGATATACACGTTGCGGGCCACCCAGCATCCTGGACTCAACGAGAATATCAGTTATAAACCATTTCTTTAATGCTTACACTGTTCCATCTAGCCCGATATGTTGGGTGGGACTGCAAGGGAATATACCGCAGAGACTGTGAGGCTCTGACTATCGGATCCCGCTTTGGTTTTGGTGTTGTTTGAATTATCAGCACTTTAGATCTTTTTGAACTGGCCTGTTATATACTCCAATAGAGACTGCGCTTTTTGGTTAAATTATTGCGTGTACCTTTTGGATTGATATCTAATAACTGACATTTTCCCCATTCCTAAATGTCCCTGATCCCCCCCCTTTTTTCCCAACACCCTCACACCCTGTTTTCATGTACCCGTCCTATGCTTCAATAAGCTGGAATTTATTCCTAGCTAATCCAGTGCCCTATACCCTCTGACTTAGAGATCAGGTATCGTTTCTGTCGTGTCTGTATGCTATGCTGCCACTAGGGGAGAACTTGGACTCAAACCATTTTCTTGCAATACCCGGACAGTACGCCCTCAGCATGACAGTATTATGTTTTGATACATTATAGTTGAATATTTTCTCTCATGTCATCTGTGCGACTTCTCGCATGGTAAGACCATTATGCAGGTAGTGAACTTTGAAAGTTGTGGACTTTTGGACAGCCGCCCCTACTTCTTCCTTTGTTTTTCTTCCTCCCTTTCCCTTTCCCTTCCTTCTCATTTACAGTTAGTATTGTTTTTCACTCTTCTTTATTTTATTCTATTCTATTTCATTTTCTTTCATTATTATTATTTTTATTTATTATTATTTTTATTATTTATTTATTTATTTTATCTTATTTCATTTTTTTATTATTATTTTTTTCTTTATTATTTTTATTCAGTTTTGTTTAGTTTTATTTTTTATTTATTTTTTTTATTTTTATTTCTATTTTATTTTATTTTTATCATTCTTTATTATTATCTCCCATACTTTATATATATTTATACTATATCTGCATTTATATTTATACATTTTCTTTCTATTTATATATTTTCTCCTCTTCCTTTCCCTTTTTGATATTCCTTATCTCCCAGATGGGAACTTGTTCGCCGCACACAGCACTCGCATTATAGCCCTTTATTTGGCGTGCAGCACCTCTCACGATTTTGTTACATGACTGCCTATGTGGGCGGTTGGGGGCCCGCGCCAGCGTTATTCTCTATCTCGCTGAATTCATGCGGAGGCATGAATGCCAGCACGGGTCCGCTTACAGGCTCCTGTCACAGGTTTGTGCATGCTGGTCATATTCTCTATTATGCCCGCTGCTGGTCCCCGTTTGATGCAGCCCCCTTAAGCGTCACAGGATTCTCCTGTGTGACCAGGTTGGGCGTTATCACCAGGGAATCCCCTAATGACGTCAGCCGCCTTCCTCCGCCCACCCACATCAGGCTGACAGCCCACACTCAGGTGGTGCTGCTTCAGCCTGATTGAGGATACTACATATGCAGCTCACACAGTTACCAGCTTCAGTGTGAGCTTGCTGTGTTGCTGAAGATAGCAATGAAAAATATCTCTGTGGTCTCCCAGTTTCATTAGGTATGCTGCTGGTCATTCACTCCTTGTTTCTTTTCTTTCTTGTTGCATGAAGCAAATATTTTTATCTCTTTTTTTCTATAAAAAAATTTTGTTTATTTCTTTCAATTTATTTTTTTCATTTTTTGTATTGCTAATTTCCATCTTTGACCTTGCAGACTCATCTGGTGTTTTCACACTTGTGAGTTCTGAATATACTCAGCGCTGAGGTCCTTTGTGCCTTCAAGCAATTAAGGAGGACACACTGACTAGGTATTCCCGGTTTAACTTTAATATTTTTTTTTTCTTTTTTCTATCTTATTTTCTTTTTTCAAATAATCTCTTTTCTTGTTATACTCTAAACTGTTATGAATTAACTGATCTAATTTACTTTTAGGCTAATCTCTGCTTCACAGTAGAGGTCTTTGCAGTTTTGAATGACCATTCAGCTTACCCTCTTGGAACCACGTATCACTTTAAACATCCTCTCCTTGACATTGATTTGGCTATTTTCCCTTTGAAATATTCAGTAGACTATAGCAGTAAGTTTTTTGCTATTATCTATTTATATGTGACACTTTTCTATGCAGCAATTTGCGAGGCAATTTGCTGCTATGCTTTTTAACTGTTAAATCTCCTATATTATTCTATATTGTGTTTCTAGATATTTTCTATCTTCCCTTCATTTCCTCTGAATAGGTTTATTCATGAATTTGCATTATCTCTCAGGTATATCTCTGTGATTCAGGGTTACCTTCCACCAATAGGGGGCGTCTGCATCCAGTTAATGGGTTTATCGCGTTTGCTGTCTTCTGTGACCTCATCTCATTCTTATCAGGTAGGGGCGGCATCCCGGTCCACATTCATCATATGATTTTCAATGTTTGATACATTGTAGCCCAATATGACTACCTTAATCTATTTGTACGCAATATATACTCTGTTTGTATATCTACTAATGATCACTCTATTTTTGCAACAGTTGTATGTGATGTTGTCATTGTATATTTTTTCCTGTCCCTAATTCTATTGTAAATATGTTATTTGATTATTATAGACTCTCACCCTCCACGGGTTCCTGATGAAGCCGTAACGGCGAAACTAGTAGAACCTTTCTACGTGGGGTCTGAAGAAGACTATGTGCAGTTTTTCTGCACTACTAGTATTTTTTCTACTTTTTGTCTGAACATTTTAAACATATGTCCAAATTTCTATATATATTTTTTTCTATGTCTTTGTAATAAACCTTTTTTACTTAATCAATTGTGCTTGTATATTCCATTTGTTTGGGGTTTGACCAGGCTGAAACATATATTTGTTATACATATCTATTCTGCAACATTCAAAATTCCACATCCCATCCTGTTATAGGAACTTTCTCTAAACCATATCTTAAGTGGAACTATGTTGCAGATGGCTTTTCACTATTAATCAGTGTGCGCTCTACAATCTAATCTAGTTCTTGGGGTAACTATAGCCAGACTTGCGTGTTTCTGTGTTCCAAAACTTGGGAAGCAGCTTCTTGGCAGAGATACCTAACAGGGTGTCCGGAACCCATCACATTGGGTTGGCAGCGGTGGGATGCTTCCTTGTGCCTGGAACATCCAAACCACCAACGGGACCTAAGATCAGGATAGCAGACTTCAGTCACCCTAGCTGAGATGTGGACCTGGCATCAGAGTTCCCAGGACTGCTGTGGATCGTCCTTTCAGCATACACCAGGTCTGTGTCTGTGGATGAATACCTGGAGCTCAGGCTGCAGATTCAGGTAGGGCTCTGGATTGGAGCCCTCCAAGTCACTGGTATACACCAGGGCAAGTGCTTTCCAACCCCAGTGACCGGGGGTGACCAACGGGAGATACAAATGGCATCCCTGAGAGAGATGAGGAAGTGATCAGCGCATGTATTTCAATAAATAAATGATGAAAAGGTATACCACTGATAATATAAAACAAGGTGAGTGATATGTGACAATATTGTGCAATAAATGCTAATAGTCCCAAGGTGCAAACAAATGAATAAACAAATATAGGTAATGAGGGTTCTTGTGTGAATCCAAATGTAAAGGAACTTCATAAACTTATTGTGCAAATCTTCTAGCAACAATGTCAGCGGTGTTCAGACTCTTCTAGCCAGATTCACGTAGTCCGGCGTATTTTTAGGCGGGCGTAGCGCAGCTCATCTGCACTACGCCGACATAAAATAAAGAGGCAAGGCCAGTATTCACCAAACACTTGCTCCCTAAGTTACGTCGGCGTAGCGCAAATGGCCCGGCGTAACCCCGCCTAATTCAAAATAGGCAGGTAGGTGTAAATTACCCGTGACCCCATGTAAATGAGGGCCGTTGGTACGGCGCATGCGCGCGCATGCTCAGGATCACGTCGCAAATACTCCTTGCTTTTCGACGTGAACGCGACCTATGCCCAGCCCCATTCACGTACGCTTAAGCAAACGACGTAAAATACGACGGCAGTTCCGACATCCATACTTTGCATGGGCTGCACCACCTACAGAGGTGTTTTATTTTTACGCCGGCGTATGTCTTGCGTAAACGGCGTAGCTCACTGAGACGGGCGTATGTACGTTCGTGAATCGGCGTATCTTAATCATTTACATATTTGACGCGTAAATCCACGTACACGCCCCTAGCGGCCAGCGTAAATATGTAGCTAAGATACAACGGCATAGGAGACTTACGCCGGTCGTATCTTAGCAACAGTGAAGCGTATGTCAGTTTAAGAATTTGCTTAAAGATACGACAGCGCTCATTCGGACTTACGACGGCGTATCTACTGATACGCCGTCGTAAGTCTCTATGAATCCGGCTATTCCTGTTTCCTGGTTCAGGAAACAGGAAGAGTCTGAACACCGCTGACTTTGCTGCTATTTGTTTACTTTTATGTAAGTTTCTACATCTTTATCCATTAAAATCCCTTGCTGTACTTCTTGATGGAGTGTCTTTTTTTATACTGGGGCACATACCGAGGAGGGAACCAATGAGGCCATCTACACCCGTGGTGACGGACAATAGCCGGGGATCAATACGGAGGAACCACCTCTGGACCTACCCATGCCCATACAAGCTTACATTTACCTGCCTTAAGGTAAGCGCTCTGTGAGCCCAGCACCTAGAAGATTTGCACAAGAAGTTTATAAAGTTCCTTTACGTTTGGATTCATACAAGAACCCTCATTACCTATATTTGTTTATTCATTTGTTTGCACCTTGGGACTATTAGCACGTATTGCACAATATTGTCACATATCACTCACCTTGTTTTATATTATCAGTGGTATACAGTACAGACCAAAAGTTTGGACACACCTTCTCATTCAAAGAGTTTTCTTTATTTTCATGACTATGAAAATTGTAGATTCACACTGAAGGCATCAAAACTATGTATTAACACATGTGGAATTATACATAACGAAAAAGTGTCAAACAACTGAAAATATATTTCATATTCTAGGTTCTTCAAAGTATCCACCTTTTGCTTTGATTACTGCTTTGCACACTCTTGGCATTCTCTTGATAAGCTTTAAGAGGTAGTCACCTGGCGCAGCACCCCATCACTCTCCTTCTTGGTCAAATAGCCCTTACACAGCCTGGAGGTGTGTTTAGGGTCATTGTCCTGTTGAAAAATAAATGATGGTCCAACTAAACGCAAACCGGATGGAATAGCATGCCGCTGCAAGATGTTGTGGTAGCCATGCTGGTTCAGTATGCCTTCAATTTTGATAAAATCCCCAACAGTGTCACCAGCAAAGCACCCCCACACCATCACATCTCCTCCTCCATGCTTCACAGTGGGAACCAGGCATGTAGAGTCCATCCGTTCACCTTTTCTGCGTCGCACAAAGACACGGGAGTTGGAACCAAAGATCTCAAGTTTGGACTCATCAGACCAAAGCACAGATTTCCACTGGTCTAATGTCCATTCCTTGTGTTCTTTAGCCCAAACAAGTCTCTTCTGCTTGTTGCCTTTCTTTAGCAGTGGTTTCCTAGCAGATATTCTACCATAAAGGCCTGATTCACACAGTCTCCTCTTAACAGTTCTAGAGATGTGTCTGCTGCAAAAGGTGGCTACTTTGAAGAACCTAGAATATGAAATATATTTTCAGTTGTTTCACACTTTTTTGTTATGTATAATTCCACATGTGTTAATTCATAGTTTTGATGCCTTCAGTGTGAATCTATTTTCAATAGTCATGAAAATAAAGAAAACTCTTTGAATGAGAAGGTGTGTGCAAACTTTTGGTCTGTACTGTACCTTTTTATCATTTATTTATTGAAATACATGCGCTGATCACTTCCTCATCACATTCACTGCAGGTATTGATTCACTAATTTACCCATATAGATCTAGCAGCATTTATTTCATTGTTGGTTAATCTTTCACGGTCATTCTACACTTGAGTGGTGGAGCGGTAGCACCTTTTATCTTATTCCTGAGAGAGAGGCCCCAGGAGCAATGGGTGACTGAGTTGGACAGTCTGGTCCAGCAGGAGATAGAGCTGGACAATCGATATCGGGCTCTGCAATGGCACGCACAGCAGGAATATTTAGCAGTGACAATAGTCTCTCCGGAGGGATATGACTTTGGCGGCCCTGAATTGCTGTGGGAGAGCCTTACAGATCGTTTTGTGTTTGGCAATGAAGGGGAACCCACCCTTGAGGACCTGTGAGAACACAGAGAGGCTATGCTCAGTCTTGCAGGGGTCTCAGAGCTTAAACCTGATCTCGAATACTTGCTAAGGAAAGAACAGCATCTGCAAAGGGCATACAGGGAACTGCTAGAACACGTTCAGCAGCATGCTCTAAAATTAGCAGCGGAAACTCCGGAGATGGCCGCCCCCAAAGCTAAAGTGCTGACAACAGGGCATAGCGCTGCTTACCCCTGCCCAGCACTGATAACATCTTCTGGGTTCCACGGACAGGAGATGGTGAACCTCTATCCCCAGGCACCAGTTCCAGAGACTTATGCCGCATACACACCATCACTTTATGTGATGAAAAAAAAACGACACTTTCTGTGAAGTAAAAAATTACGTTTTTGAAACTTAAATTTTCTAAGACGAAGTTGCCTACACACCATCGTTTTTCTCACAATGTTCTTGCAAAGTGAGGTTACGTTCCACCACGTTTTACCATTGAAGCTTGCTTCATAAGTAGCTTCTGGGCATGCGTGGATGAAAAAACGTCTTAAAAAACAACGTTTTTTGCTACACACGGTCAATTTCTGTGAAGTAAAAAGTGCACTTTTGAAAAACGACACATAAAATTGAAGCATGCTTCAATTTTTTTTGGTCGTTTTTTACAAGACATAAAACGACGTTTTCCCCCACACACAGTCAATTAAAGTGACGTTTTTAAAAACGTCATTTTTTTTCATCACATAAAGTGATGGTGTGTACGCGGCATTAGGATTTAATAGACTTTTCTACTGAGGAGGAACAACCTAGAGAGCCTTCAGCAGAAGAGCTGGCTTCAAAGCATGGCAGTAGCTCCAGGAAGAGAATGCAATCGGCACCTCACAATTGCAGCTTGAGCTGATATCGAAGGATGGGACTGCGGTCTCCACTGCCAGCAACCCAGCAGAAGAGTACTGCTGGCCTCTGCCCTCAACTAACAGAAGATGGGATTCCTGTGGTAGTGGATGGGACTTCGGTCTCCACTGACCCAACCCCAGAAAAGGTCCGAGCATTGGGACAGGAGGATGTCAGCCTTGCTCTGCAAACACTGGGGAATTTTCATCTAGTAACAGTGAAGGGGACTTCAGTCTCCACCTGTATACCCCAGGGATGCTGGGCAGACGGCCCAGATACCCAACAGCATGACGAAGTGGGCCCAGTCACAATGTCTTCTCTCCAGCAACTGTAAGGACTCCAGGGGAAAGGACTTTGGTTTACTCCAAAACTGGTATTGCCTAGTTCTTGGGGTAACTATAGCCAGACTTGCTGGTCTCGTGTTCCAGAACTTGGGAAGCAGCTTCTTGGCGGAGATGCTCAACAGGGTGTCTGGAGTCCATCACAACGTGCTCTTGGAAATTGGAAAGGAGTTAAACAGTACTCAGTTTGACTTGACTGGGGAAGAAGTAGTAGCTTGAATCCACTTTCACATGTTGGGACTAATGTGGGAGGGTGTTTCAGTATGTAATTTTTAAAGCTAGTTTGAATTTCCTTTCCTATTCTGACCCTCTTTTGTTCATTCATAATCACAGTAAAAAAAGCTTATCTCATAGTTTGTGTCTCAAATGTTAAAGAATACGAAGTGAAACAAAATATAGAATGTGGAAAACTTGTGGGCAAGTTCTAACCCATCCATCAGCAACCCGTGCTTGTACTGTATATAAAAGCCCACAAAAACAGGGTGAGAGAGCCTTACCCAATGCTGCTCTACTGTTTCAACTTTGCTTTCAACAGACTGGAGGACTCTATGCTAACTCAGATTTTTGCATATCTTTTTGAGACATGAACTATATATCTGGTGATTTTTGGATGGCATTAATTCAACATTGCTTGCGGGGCGTTCCACACTAACATATGTGTTTTGAGGAACTCTCTTGTTTTCCCCTGTCTCTGTGCTATTGGTGCTGCCAGATATTTTTTTTTTTACAATTCTTGTAAATCCATAAAATCCATGGATCACGATCCAACCTATTTTTTTGTATGTGAAAGCTGAAAAATGAGAATTTGAAAAAGTGACTTAAAGTGATACTAAATAGAGAAGTTAAATTGGTTGTAAACCCTTGCAGACCACTTTTTGCTACAGGTAAGCCTATAATAAGGCTTACCTGTGACTACCCAGGATATCTCCTAAACCTACACGGTTTAGGACATATCCCCTGTATTTGCAGGGGCCCAGAGTGCCAGTGGTGGACCCAAGAATAGGAGGATCGGGGCTGCCCTGTGTAAAACTACTGCAGAGAGCAGGTATGACAAGTATGACAAGATTTTACAGAAAGCCTTTACCAAAGCCCATCAGGACAATACATTTTTTTTAAAGGAAAAGGAGAGGTGACCTGAGTTTCAAATGTGGAAACAAGGTGTAGCTGTCAACCTAAAGTTATCGTGCCTGTCCAAATATTAGGCCCTAGATATATTGGTGCATTTAGTGTAAAGAGAAAGATCAATCCAGCTGTTTACAACTATCACTACCAGAAAGATACATTTCATAGTTTTTCATGCATTTCTCTTAAAGCCTGCTGATTCGGATCCATTTCCTGGGCACAATCCTCCGGCACCTACAGTGATTGATAATAATGAAGAATATAAAAACGAGACTATTTTGGACTGCAGAAAAGTAAGAGGCCACATTCAATATCTATCTAAATGGAAGGACTACGATCCAGAAGAAAAACAAAACGAATGTTTAGGCTCCGTGACTGGTAAGAGCATTTTTTCAGGCTGATGCTTAGATGTCATCCCAGATGTGCATCTGAAGGCTGCTCATTTGAGAATGGCAGGCTCAGAAAGGTCAGGTTCATGCCAGAATAAGGAAACCAGTGCAGCATTATTTGTGTGTGCATACTTTTGCGCATGGCTTCATACATAGGGTAACTGCTGGATGTGCATTAGCGAGTATGCATGGACATTAGTGTGTTCAGGCATTAGCATGCATTCTGAGCACTGGTAGTGCCACCTAACGGCATAAATAACCTGGAACATTGTAGAGAGAAGTTGCTGAGTATTCTTCATCTATTTCTTGATTACCTGCAGCCTGACCTGCTAACTTTGCCTTTCGCTGTATGACCTGCCTCGTTCCCGTTCTGCCTCTGGACTGTGTTGCTTCAATGTGATCTCCCATTCTGTTTTAGCTTTCTGACGTACCACACCATCAGCCTTTTCTGACTCTGGTTTGTGCAACAACTGTCTTTTGATCTAGAACTCTGCTACCCATCTATTTCTACATTGGGCAAATGCCTTTAGCTAGTTCCTATCACCTGATCTGGTAACATTGGTGTTCCTGTGCTTGGTTCCAGCTCTGTGGTCAATAGTCCTCTGCTCCTTGCAGTGACACAGATCCAGAACTGCCTACAAGGCTAGCACTTGTGCCACTCTGCACTGTCTGTCACCACTTTCGGGAGTGTTAGGCATGAGGTAAGAGGTATGTGATACCTGCACATATTGTCCACTGCTATGCCCTCCCCAATCCTCTCCTGTGCATAACGCCCACTGCCAGGCCCCCCAATCCTTCCATTTACATATTGCCCAATGTCATTACCTCCCAAATCTTGTAAATATTGCCCACAGCTATTCCCTCCCAAATCCCTTCCCGCACATTCCACCCAATGTCATTCCTTCTCCTGCACATACTGGCAACTTTCATACCTTCTGTAATCCTCTCCTGCACTTACTGCCCACTGTCATAATCTTTGTAATTTGCTACTGCACATATTGCCATACCCACCACAATCCACTTCTGCACATACTGTCCACGGTCATACCCTCCACCATGCTCTACTGCCCTACAGCTGTCATAACCTCTGAAATCTTCTACTACACATGCTCCCTGCTGTTATACCCTCTGCCATTCTCTCGTACACATACTAGCTATAGTCATACCTTTTGCAATTCTCTCCTGCACATTCAACCTGCTGTCATACTCTCTGCATTCCTATCCAGCACATACTCCCAGTTGTCATAGCCCCTGCACTTACTGCCTGCTGTCAAACCCTCTACACACTTCCTTTTGTTATACTCCCACCAATCCTGTATATCCTTACTAGGGGTCAACCGATAGAGTTTTTTCAGGGCCGATAACGTTTTTTCCACTGCTTTTCAGGCCGTTAGATGGTATCAAGTGCCTAAAAGACCCCAAAAGCCCTCCTCTACACTTGAAAGTATTTTGAATACTTTCTATTTTTTTTAAACTGGTGCCTTTAAGGTTTCAGTAAACAGGAAGTGATGTCATAACATCGCTTTCGGGTTACTAGTCTCTGGCCAGCCGGCGGACATTCCGACAGCTGGTTGCTCGGGCCTCCTGGTGAGATGGGAAACCCAGGAAGAAGTCCCTTTCCGCTGCTTGTAATAATAGCCGAGCGGCTGCTTAGCTGCAATTACAAGAAAGCTGACCCTCCACTGTAAGGAACGGTACTGGGGCGATGGCTGCAGCTGCATACATCACCCGTTGAAGCAATATCGGTACGTTTCTGACCGATACTTTGTAAAATGTGAATATCGGCCTTGCTGATAATCAGTCGACCCCTAATCCTTGGCAATGCCATACCCTCTACACTCCTCCTGCACATACTCCCCATTCTACAGTCTTATCACTTCTCTCCTGCACATAAACTTAACCTTTAGAGAAGAAACTAAAGTTTTTTTATCTTTTTCACATTGTTACACCTGTATTTTAAAGGTGTGACATGGTGCAAACCCCAACCCTGTGGTGGAAGACGGGGCTTGTAGTGCATTCATTCTCGATCTTCCTCTAGCTCTTTGACACAAAATATATGCAGTGCCTATCAAATAAATAAATTATGGAATACATAAACTTAAAGAAAAAGGGGTTGAAGTGACACTAAAAGGTTCGGTTTTTATTTTGTTTAAATAACAAACATGCCATACTCACCTTCACTGTGCAGTTCGTTTTGCACAGAGTGGCCCTGAACATCCTCTTCTGGGGTCCCCCTGGTGGCTCTCTCGGCTCCTCCCCGCATCAGATAACCCCGTCTGGGATGCGCTCTCCATAGCCGCCGAATGCAGGACTCGGCCCCGGTCATTGGATTTGAATGACAGCAGCGGGAGCCAATGGCTGCGCTGCTATCAATCTATCCAACAAAGAACCCCAGGCAGAGGAAGAGCGTGGGACTTTCCAGGGCTCAGGCGAGTAAAAACAGGAGGCTGGGGGTCGGTGAAGTTTTTTCACCTTAATGCATACTATACATTAAAGCGGGGGTTCACCCTATAAATCCAGCGGGAGTGGGCGTTCCTATTGACATGCCAATTGATTGACATGCTAAACGACGGCGCGTACAGCGCGTCACGACTTCCCTAAAGAAGTTTGGGTCGGCTTGGCTCTATTCGGCGCCTGCGCACCGGCGCCGAATAGAGCCGAGCCGACCCGAGCTTCTTTCGGGAAGTTGTGACGCGCTAAACGCGCCGTCGTTTAGCATGTCAATCAATTGGCATGTCAATAGGAATGCCCACTCCCGCGGGATTCCCTACCCGGAAGCTGCGGTGAATTCTAACGATAATTGCTATCTACGGCGAAAAAAAAAAAAGGTCAGTGTAATTTTATTTGCAGAACTGGGCTGGATGTAGTGTTAGAAATTTTTTATAGGGTGAACCCCCGCTTTAAGGTGAAAAAACAGGAGGGTTTACAACCCCTTTCATCACATGTCATAAATAAATATAGAAAAAAGTCTATAAATCAGTTCAATAAAGGTGCAACAAATCATCCACCAATATAGAAAGCATGAAAAACAATGTAATATTCAAATCCTGGATCCGCAAACAGTTGAAATGGGACACATCACCCAGGAGGTAAATATTGCCTACAAGAGCTTCAACTTCCCAAATAGAGGCGGACAACACACGTGGGAGTAAATTCCCCGCTCAGACCTACCTATAGGTAAGCATAAAATAAGGCTTAACTATAGGTACTGTAAATATCTCCCAAACATACACCGTTTAGGAGATATTTACAGTACATGCAGCCAATGACATCACTGGCACATGTGCTCTGAAGGAACAGCCTCCCAGGCGGTTTCTTCAGAGTCCTGTGACATAAACGTCATGTCATCACGCCCCCGGGTAGTCACACAGCAAGAGTCTGCAGACCTGGAAGGAAGACCAGGTGAAGATGAGAGCATCTGCAGTGGTGACAGCTTTTCTCTGGAAGGCTTTGTTTTCAGGTAAGTTTAACAATGTTCTAGAATGCAATGCATACTAGCACATTATAACATTACTTTTCAGGTTCCAAAAAAAAAAAAAAAAAAAACACCCAGCAGTTTACTACTGCTTTTAGTACATTGGAGCCTGATCGACAAACAGCAGCCCTTGTGTGGTATCATTGCCTTGCCGGTCAAATGCTGCTCAGTATCATCGCGGGCATGCAGGGCAAGATAAAAAAGAGGGCTCTCATAGTGCCACATTAGAAGACTACATTATGATATCAAAGTACAACATATCATCCACCAGTATGAAAATAAAGGCAGACAGGGCATATATTAGAATCCCTGGGGTGAATGAATCACTCTGCAGACTGATCCATAGCAATTCCAGCACAGAAGCCCTTCATGTGTCTCCTTGCCTTGCTGGTTAAATGTCGCTCTGTATCACCATAAACATGCAGGACAAGATAAGCAGAGGACTGTCCTAGTGCATCATCAAAAGACTTTATTGTAAAATCAATTAACATAAAACACAAATTTTAGCTGAAAACATACAGAGCTGCCACTGTCTCCCCGGAAAGCAGCGAGTGATGCTAGCAGGCTCATACTCCACCCCATCCCCAAGTGACAGTCTGTATACAGAGGTACCAGCAGAGAGCTTGAGGAAGAGTTTGCTGGAGTCTGACTTTGCATCCACATCAACTGACTGCGGGTGCAATGCTTTGCAGGCTTCTGTAAAAATAATAATAATAAATACACATTCCTGCAAAAACATGTGCATTAATCATTTTTTTTAAAGCAGAACCTAGCCTACAAAGTTGCATACCATCCATGCAATTCATAAAGACTGCCATAAGTGTCTCATATGTGTTCGAAAAGTGGCGCAGCGTGTGCCAAAATTCTACCTGTCTAAAACTTGCACATGAATTTGGGGCATGTCACTACACTTTTAGAACACATGCGAGATGCTTTGGCAAAATCTGTCTCCGTATGCCATTAAGAAAGCAAAGTCTTAATTAGCTCCTTTATGAATAATGTCCATATTTTATTTTGAATTTGGCACAGGTTTTCCATAACAATGTAGTAGTGGAAGCATTCAGAACTACCTGCATGAGTTGATTTAAGAACAACATATTTGCCACTTCAAGACCAGACACTTTCAAACTATGGTATACGGTGTTGAAAATCGACCATTGCTGATGTAATGATGGCCCATCTCATTTCTTGAGGCCCTAAAAGGCAGGACAGTACAAATACCCCTCAAATGACCCCCTTATGCCAGTTTAAGGTATTTAACCACTTGCTGACCCGGCATTTTTCTGACATTTGTTGCTTACATGTTAAAACCAGTATTTTCTGCTAGAGAATTACCTAGAACCCCCAAAAAAGTCAGTGAAATGTTTTATGTCACACGGTTTTTGTGCAGAATTTTTCAAACGTACGTTTTTTTTAAATGATGCACTTCAATGAATTCCAAAAAAAAAACCCCCACACATAATATATACCCCCATTTTTTTATATAACATGAAAGATGAGGTTACGCTGAGTGACTAGATTACCCAACATGTCATGGTTTAAAAATCTCCATAGGCGACGCTTGAATTTTTTTTACAGGTTACTCATTTAGAGTTACAGAGGAGGTCTTATAATTATTGCTCTTGCTTTAATGATCATGTTGATACCTCACATCTGTTACATATGCCTTTGCTTCTGGGGTGCTTTTTTTCTTATTTAATTTTACTTTTTATTTTTACACTGTCCCTTTATTCATTTTTTTACTTTTATTTCCATTAAAAAGGAATATAAACATCTCTTGTAATATAAATAAGCATGACAGGTCCTCTTTATTGAGAGATCTAGGGTCAAAAAGACTCCAGATTCTGTTGCTCTCCATTTTTAGGCACTGCTGAATCTGCTGACAGCCCTAAAGAGAAAAAAAGAATAAACCCTCCAGGGGGCGTGGTCTGACCTCGCTGGTAAATGGCCGCTTAACTCCGGAGCTCCTGACGGATGATTTTTGCCTCAATGGAAGTTCTCGTTTATAGTATAAGATTGATCAGCGTCAGGACGGAACCCACAGGACTTTCCTAATTATCGGTTCCGCTTTCCCCTGGGACTAATGAACAATATACTCTGGTATTCCTCTGGATTGTCTACACTTCAAGGAGAATAATGGCGACCTTGATACAAGATGTCATACCCGCTTCAATGATACGAGTGGAATTACGTTCGTAATTACCGACTTGGAACCAAAAGAAACTCCGGTTCATACACAATTACATCTCAGCCTTCACGACCTTCATTCGGTAGTGGCTGATATCAAAAATACGCTTTCCGCTGCCATTGCTGATCTGTGTATAGACATTCGCTCAATAACAGACAGAGTACAGATCATTGAAAATTCAACTGCGCAACAGGAAAAGTCTATACACAAAATTACTAACAAAATGAATATCCAAATGCTTCAACTAAGAGACCATCACCGCCATTTAGAGGACCTTGAAAAAAGAGGTCACCGCCATAATCTAAGAATACGTGGATTAACTGAATCGGTAGATTCTGATCAATTATCCACCTCTGTCACCAAATTATTTAATTATTTACTAGATAGACCTTTATTGATGCCTATCAACATGGAACGGATCCACCGTGCGCTTAGAACCAAAGGAAAAGATTCTGACCCTTTAAGAGATGTCATTTGCTGCCTCACTGACTATAAACTGAAAGAAAATATTCTTAGAAGTGCCAGAATTAAATCCCACTTTACACATGAAGGCTTAAATGTCTGCATATATCAAGATTTATCCAGCATTACTTTACGTCACAGGAGAGACCTAAAACCACTGCTCGAGGTCCTACGCACTAAGAATATTCCATACAAATGGAAATTTCCCTTTGGACTTTCTGCCACATATAAAAATCACACAGCTTTATTACGAGTTCCGGAAGACCTTCAATATTTTTGTGATACCCTAAAAATCCCCTATGTAGATTTGGTATGCAGAATTTCGTCTATGACATAGGGGAGAAAAGAATTCAAAATGAGGAACCAATGGACGCTCAAGGAAGTAGATTTCGCAGACGACGATCCCCATCGGAGACCAGGACCTACGCTGCTATCCATGGAGATTTTCCTGCTATAAGCCCATCTAAATCTCCAAAAACAAGACGGGCTCGTCACAAGTATTGAATATAGAACTTCCCCGGATACTTGCTACTTCTATATAAACTAGTATCAATTCGACTTTTAATATTGCTACATTTTATCTTTTGTTTTGTTATTTTGTTTTTATTCCATCCGTGTTCATTACCTAATATCTTTGTTGCTTCGATAGAGATATTTTATCTTAACACAAATATTTTTGGTTGACTTAGACTCATTAAATAGGCTTAGGTAATGTATGACATCTTTCTCCCCGTTTGTTTTTTATTTCGCTTTAACTGTTAATGCCTAATATGTAAAGGAGAGCAAATCCCTTTTTTTTCAGCTTTGAAAATTCTAATTCCAAACATTTTATGTGAAATACTGTAAACTGACTTCAATTGTTAGTTTTCCTTCAATTTTTCCCTCTTACAAATACTTTTTATGAATGCATACTTGTAACAAACATACTTATCTCTAAATTGAACTAGACTCTACTCGCGCTTACAGTACACACATTATACACCGCAATTTCTTCTGCTAATATTCCCATGTCAATCCTTTTCTTCATATATTTATTTTATTGTGTTGTTCTTTATTGTGATCAATAATTAGATTTTGCTTTATTCCTTTGCATTACATTAACATTATTGACTTACGATTCTGTCTATTTACATATATAGACATATATTAAACTAATACGTGATATTACACTTACAACAGACTTTAATAATTTTAACCAATTTCTACTTTTTTTTTGAAAGACGGAAGGAATTAGGGACAGGTAGAAGGGAGAGAGGGGGAGAGAGATGAGGTGAATAGAGGAGGAGGGGGAGGAGAGAAGGGGAAGAAGGGAAAGGAGAAAGGGAGTGAAAAATTAGTAATGAATAATCAATTTCATTTGTGAATCTCCTCTTGGGTCTTAAAATATAGTATTGTCTAATATAAGCATACAACATTGTTAAATTAAATATAATATAACACCTCCACTAACAATATTATAGTTCATTTTTCAATTACTACCCTACTGCTTTATATAATATTCTTTAATGTTATATATCTCATGGCAGTTATTGCTCATGTTAAAAAACATATGAATTATAATGATACTATAATCTCCCAAAGTAACCGTATGTTTGGACTTTTGACTATACAACCTGATTAATACATTTATGCCTTAAACATATCCACTATTATGTTTAATATAACAACTAAATAATCCATCTAATATAATATTAATAATACTCGTAATAAATTAACAAGAGCATAATATATTATTTGTCGATCGTTTTTAGAGATGAAGTGAGATGGGTTGGGGATGGGAAAAAGAGGCAGGAGAAAGGGAAGAATGGAATAGAATTGGAGGAGGATAAGATAAAGGATTGTATAAAATTCAATGAGCGATGGTTATGTTGTTAGATGGTCAATGTTACTCTATTTGTTGGATTGGACTTGTATGCAATTCTCTACAAGGTCTTTTGAACACCATGAAGCATTCATCTCTTGTTTCATATTCAATATTATTTAAAAAAAAGTTGATGTTGTTGGATATTTTTATGTGATTAAAACTTAGACATCTTATTTTATTATTATCCCTTCTTCATTAATAAACTGATACTAACTTTCTTATGTAAGGGATTTCATCATACTTAATAATTTCTTGAATTCTCATTATTTCAGGTCCTAAAACATAGGACTTCATTGGTTATATTTTTACAATTGTTCCTTGATTGTTACAATCATAATACGTATTCTTATTTTAAAATTAATATACTTCCTATATATAAAATTAAATATAGAAATCTCTCCTACGGCAGGTAGTATCATTTGCTGCTCTACACTTTCGTCCATACAGCCAGGACTTATTCAACCCCCATATAGTGAGATTTGGTGTCTATATCCATCTAATTATTATACACCTAATTCTCACTATACCTTACCGTTTTGGTGAAATCTTCTGAGAAGGAACTGTTTCCTTCTCCTTTAGATTTACGATTCTTTTTGTTGGGAGTCTATTTCTCCCCTCTCTCCCTCCATCCTCTTTTGTCCTACCCCTCCTCCCCCCCCTTTTTTGTATATTCTTTCCTTATACAATACTTTAAGGAGAATGACTCTACTGAATTACATCCAATGAGCTTATGGGCAGCCCACAAATGTGCGATAAGGGGAGAGCTTATCTCGATAGCAGCAAAAAGAAGAAAATATAGACAAGCCCTTCTCTCAAACATTTCTGATCGAGTTCATTCCCTAGAAAGTAGACACAAACAATCTCTATCAGAAACTACATTAACCGAATTACTAAAAGCAAGAGAAGACCTGTTAGACGAACTTAACAAAAAGACTAGATGCAAATTTACACTGACACGCAAATTGTTTTATGAGTCTGGCAACAAATCTGGAAAATTACTTGCTAGAGCTCTCCAAACTAAAAAAGCTGCCCTAACCATTCATTCCATTACTGACCCTGTGGGCAATAAATTCTTCACTTCCTCGGAAATTGCAAACCAATTTATTTTTTTTTTACTCTAAACTGTATAATTTATCAATATAATCCTCTAATGATCAAACCAATGACAGAAGAAAATTGATCCATGACTTTTTATCACAATATAGCAAAACTCCCATTACTCTTTCAGAAGCTACGGAATTAGACAAACCAATTAATTGGGATGAAGCTGTTAAAGCCTTAAAACAACTAAAAACAGGCAAATGTCCTGGTCCTGATGGTTTATCAATCAGTTACTATAAATCCTTTACAGATACAATTTTACTGTATATTTTTAAATCATTTAACTCTATGCCTTCTTCTTCGCCAACTAACAAAGATTTACTTGAAGCACACATTACTATGATCCCAAAACCTGGTAAAGATACTACACCAGTCTCAAATTATAGGCCCATTTCACTCCTAAATGTTGATATAAAGCTTTACGCTAAAATTCTTGCCAACCGCATACTTTCTCTGATTCCTAACTTGATTTCCCTAGATCAAGTGGGGTTCATTCCCGGACGAGAAGCACGAGATAACACTATAAAAGCAATCAACATTCATCACTGGTTAACTAAATCCTCCACACCAGGCTTTTTCCTCTCTCTTGATGCGGAGAAGGCGTTCGATAGGGTAGCATTAGATTATATGATCGAAGCACTAAGAGCAATGGGATTTCAGGATCAAATACTTCAATATATTCTTGCTCTCTATGCATCCCCTACAGCTAAAATAAAAGTTAACGGGTGCTTGTCGGACGCCTTCTCTATATCAATCGGAACACGCCAAGGATGCCCTTTATCCCCCCTTATCTTTATTCTTACAATAGAACCTATGCTTCGCAGACTTCAAGCTAACAAAAATATCAGAGGAATACAAATAAAAAACAAACATTTTAAACTGGCTGCTTATGCAGATGATATTTTGCTTTTCCTTACTAATCCCATTACCACATTGCCCAATTTATTGAAAGATTTTTCTTTTAATTTGATATCCAACCTACAAATTAATTTCAATAAATCTAAAGCTTTAAACATTTCTTTGTCTACTAATATTGTGTCCCTATGCCAAATTAATTTCCCCTTTAAATGGGAATCACATGCTCTAACGTATCTTGGTATACAGATACCAAAAGGACTTAATGATCTATACTCATCTAACTTTATTCCTATGTTAAAAGCTATCCAAGATGATCTTCAAGAATGGAATAAAAGGACTCTTTTCCTGGTTCGGAAGGGCTGCAATATTAAAAATGAACATACTCCCTAGACTTCTCTATCTTTTACAAACAATACCTATTAAATTACCAGCTTCCTTTTTTTGCCACTTATAAACGAATTTGTCTAAAATTTATTTGGGCTTCTAATCAACTTAGGATAAAATGGGATAAACTAATCTTTCCTAAACTATTAGGTGGAATCTGCCTTCCGGACATTCAAAGGTATTATTGGTCCTGTCACTTATCTCGCATTATTGATTGGCACCTCCATAATACTACAAAAGCTTGGATAGAACTGGAAGCTGCAATTTTTGATATACCTTTACATCATATACCATGGATTAACCCTCGCAAAATCCCTAGCGGATATAAAACTCACCCCCTAACTGGTCCTACTCTGATAATCTTTTGATCACTTTGTAAAAATCACCCCAATAGAACATAACCCAGACTTTCCCTTGAAGATCCCTGAACTTGATGTACATGGCTTACCCATTACTTCTTGTATTAAAGCCAGATCTCATTTTGAAAAAGATTAATTTCCTTCTATAATTTTATTGCACAAAATCCAGATTGAAATATTTCCTTTTCCAAATTTATCCAAATTAAAAACTTCTTACTTAACTCTAAATCACCTTCTCAATGGTGCAGAGATCTATCACCCTTCGAAACCATATGCACAAATTTGGAACCACAATTTCAACTATGTATGCTTTGACCTTTGCTGATATTAATCCTGCAGAAGATATGACCAACCAAAAATGGGAAAAGGATCTTGATACTAGGTTTACTAGAAATAATTGGACACATAGTAGTTTTACTCATACACACAAAATCTCTTTAAAACGGATTTAAAATATACTCTACATGGTATAAAACTCCAGATATAGTTCATAAATTTGATCCCGATACTAGTCCTTTGTGTTAGCGTTGTAATACTGCACAAGGAACTATCCTCCATATATGGTGGGACTGTCCTTGAATACAACCTTTTTGGAAAGAAGTACATAGCCTTATTTCCCACATAACTATCTATACACCTGATTTCACAACTGCTCAATACCTATTACATAACACAGGGCTCAAAATTTCAAGTCCTGAGCTACTAGCCAGGCCTCAAGAGTTACTCGCCACCAGTTGCCCCACCTAATTCATACACTGCCCTGCGCTTAATTGCACCCGTAAACACGCCCTCGTAGATTATCTCATGGAATGACAATGTTTTATGCAGAATCAAGTTACAAAATTAAATATTACCAACAACTTTAACAAAATGGGACAGGGCACTGGGGGCAGACCAGAGGGACAGGGCACTGTGGGCAGACCAGAGGGACAGGGCACCAGAACTGGGTCTCTTCCCCATTCTCTTGCTGTCTCCTCTGCAACTCCCATCCATCCTCTCTCTCTCTCCCATTCATCTCATCATCAGGAGCCTGTGTGTGCGGCTCCACGCTTGCATGTCCCCACTTCCCCCTTTTATTCAGGCTGGCAGAGAGGAGAGGAGCTGCAGCACAGTGGGAGGGAGTACAATCCAGCGCTGAGATCCATACAACTGCACAGCCATTGACACCATAGTACAGCGCACACTGACAGCGCACAGCACACATTGAGACCAGTCTGTTCACAGTGCTCAGGCTAAACTGTTGGACACTTACATAAAGAACAAGGAGAAGAAAACTGCACAAACTAGAAGGCTGCCGCTCTCATGTCAGGGCAACTTTCAGTGAGCGCTGCACCGGAGTGGTAATTTTTGCAATCCTCCACCTCACTCATTACTTTCTGCTCTCCAGCTACATTGGTCGGGGGCCCGGGGGAGGGGGGCAGGCTCAGAGAGGTCATACTGTTAGGTCCCATGGCTTAATGAGAATTGTAAGGAGAGCACCTGTGTATTGCTCTGCCTGTGCACGGCTCACCAGACTACTTTTCCCGAGCATGCACCTTTCCTCTTCGGCCGCTAATCTCATCGGGACTCTAAGTGTAGGCACAGATTGGAGGGAGATTGGTCATGCAGCCCTGTCATCACTCGCCCCCAGCTTAAATCCACTCGCCAAATGCTAGTAGGCGAGTGGAAATTTTGAGGGCTGACATAACACATCCTTGCCTATTTCAACTTATAAAAAATCTCTAATAATGTATCTCATCAATGCAGCTAAACTATGTGTTCCTGTTCATTGGAAAAATACTTCACCTCCTAGTATCTCTGAATGGCTTAAAAAAGTACAGAAAATTGCTGAATTGGAGGATTTAATACATCAGGCAAATGACTCCCCATCTAAATTCCACATAATCTGGGCTAATTGGATCCACTTTACTAACTCGTCAGAGTTTCACTCCCTAATTTCTTCTGTTCCTTGACTTGACCTGGGGATACTTTTAAGTTATACTCTAGTGATTATTATGATTTTATTCCTAATATCTACTGAGTATTTATACTTTTTACTACCATATATCCCTTGTATTCCCCTCCTATGTTATTTAAGATACTGTTTGACCTTGATAATATCGTCTTGTTTATACCACTTGACTTTGTTTATGTATATGTACATGTTGAGTATTTTAATTGTTTAAAAAGATTAGAATATGCATTTACTTTTCATAATATACTTGAAAAGATAATACTTTATACAAATGAAATGTATATTGTGATGTATATTATATTTACATTGTTTTCCTTTTCCCTTTACTGTACTATAAATTATTAATAAAAACATTGAAAAAAAAAAGACCCCAGATCTCTCATTTACTTTAAAAGCAAAAGAAAAAAAACAAAAACATTTTGACTTTAACAACTTGAGCTCCGGAAGGTTTTACCCCTTCCTGACCAGGCCATTTTTTGTGACATGGCACTGCGTTACTTTAACTGACATTTGTGCAGTCATGCGACACTGTACCAAAATAAAATGTATGTCCTTTTTTCCCCCACAATAGAGATTTATTCTGGTGGTATTACATTTCTATCAGATAAACAAAAAAAAGACTGCCAACTTTGAAAAACAAACAATACTTTTTACTTTCTGCTGTAAAACAAATCTAAAATGTCTTCATCAATTTAGGCCAATCTGCATTCTGCTACATATTTTTGGTAAAAAAAATAGCTCACTGCCGCCTCCCTGGAGCAACGGGGTATGTCGTGGACGGCCCAGCGCGTAGCTAAAAGGCCAGCACGCGCTCGATGGCTGAACTGGGGGGACAAGGATCGAGGATCCAGCCTGTCAACCAGTCGGCAGTTGCTAGCAGATTTCAGGATCAAAAAAGGTAGAAAAAAAAATAAAAAATCCCCAGGCCACATGGAGCCATGTCATTCTCCTATGCTAGGCAGAAAAAAACTGAGCTGTACGGTACTGTTCGATGTGTTTTAACACTTAACATGCTGTTTTTCTGCCTAGTCAATCTCCTAAAAGGAGGATAATACCATATGTCAAGATGCTGCTGTGTCCGTCAATGAACGAAAGACAAAATCTGTTTGGAGGGCAAGAGAGAAACTATCTTGTACCCTGAGGAAACTACTTCGCAAACCCACCGGTCGGAAAGTAGGGAAGACCACCGAGCCGCCAATGTGCGAAGGCGACCCCCCCACTCGCGTGTCAGGCGGGGCAAACTTTCATTCGGTCGCAGGTTTGTGCGCAGGCTTGCGTAACCAGGGACGCTTTTGTCCTTCAGCAGGTTCCTTATCTGCAGAGCTCCTGGCGGACGAAAAAGCCGCTTATGAGTGGAGGGGGAGGGCCCATGCCTACAGCGTGGCCCCTTACCCTTCCTAGATTGCGGGAGCAGAGCACAGTATAGCGGCGGGACCGCCAAAATGGCGCCGGACCAGGTATCAAGTCAGTAAGCACACATGGCAGTGAACACTCCGGGGTACCCGACAAGGCAGAGGTCCCCCAACACAGGCATACAGCACCCGCAGGAGAGCGGACCCTCAGCGCAGCCCCCCACTTAGAGAGCAGAGGCCCCCCCTGGATACTGCAACAGGCCCAGCTAGAAGGCATGAGGAGGGAGAGAAGAGGGAAGGGTGGAAAAGAACCCCTGATCGACCTCCCGGGAATGTGGAGCCATCCCAACCCGCCGAGGCAGGGGGGATGGTACTTGCCAGTCCTGCAAGGCTTGCTGGAAGCATCCCCAACAGATCCACAACCCCAGCAGTACGGAGGTAGCCGTCGGCCCGGCACACAGTAACAGAGACAGTCATTAGCCCGGTCATATGTGTGCCCCGAAGCACGTAGCTCATCGGCCACCCTTGGAGCAAACAGGGCATGTCGTGGCCGACCCAGCGCATAGCTAAATGCCTGCACACGCTCACTGGCCAAAACTGGGGTGACATCAAGGATCTAGGACATCCAGCCTGTCGCCCAGTCAGCAGTTGATAGCAGATCTCAGGATCAAAGTAGAAAAAAAAAATTGAGAAAATACTCCAAGACCAAAGGGCCCACAGGGAGCTAGGTCCTACTCCTATGCTAGGCAGAAAAAAAAAACTGAGTTGCTGAGTGCAGGGAGAGGGGTTGTACCTAGAGGGACCGCCTCCTGGGCAGTACTGTACAGTATAAAGTTGTATTAACAATGTTTCTGCCTAGTCCTCTCCTGATAGAAGGCCAACACCCTACTGTCAAGAATAAGCTGCTGTGTCCGTCCATGAACACAAGAGAAATATGCACCGTCACTGTACTGACACTGGCTGGGAAGGGGTTAACATCAGGGGCGATCAAAAGGTTAACTGTTTGCCTAGGTTGTGCTTACTCACTGTGGGGAAGATGCTTTGACTAAGGGAAGGCAAAGATCTGTGTTCCTGCTTAGCAGAAACACAGGACCAATGCCTTCCCTTCTGACAGAATGACAATCTGCCTTGTTTCCATAGGCAGATTGTCATTCTACCTGTGTCCTGTGTAATTGGCAGGTGACTGCAGACATCAAGTCTGCGCTACCCGCTGTGTGTGATCACAACGGGAGCAGGTCGCCGGTGGCATGCATGCATGCACCAGACTCAGAAGTGTCAGATGATGTGCTAGGTATGTGATCTGGTGCAGAGCGGCTACACTGTCACAGTACATCTACATCTACAAAAAATAACAGTATTTTTATTAATAGATGTTACCATATGTCTTGACAACTTTAAATTACACCACAATTTGAGGAACGAAATACTCTCCTGTATACAGGCAAAAAGTACATTAAAATGCAGGGCTCTCTGGCATAATGATATTCATTCGTTTTTGATAAGTATCTGCAAGTGGTTAACAAAAAAAAAAAAAAAAATCCTTAGGTTATGCCCGAGAACCGGGAGTGACATCAGAGGTTGCTCCGGTCCTCCAAGGGCATAGAGCCAAGTGGGGACGATCTTGCCCTTGCCCCAGGCATCGGCCGCATCAGATCACTTACGGACATTACACATGGCTCCGGTAAGCCCAGAAACGTCTCCCACCACTTTTAAAAGTGAACCCGCAACTGGGATCACTTATCAGAAAGACTGTCACCTAAGGGGAAAAACAATACTGGGGTATGGCATCTAGCTGCAGCCATAACCCTGCTATTTAATGTCAAAAATGAATGGCGTACATTCCCTGTTAGGCAGTCGGCAATTTTTCTACTTTTCATTTACAATTCTATATAAAATATTTTTAATATCTCCCATCTTGTCCTTTTTGGAATGGATACACTTTGCTGATAAAAAAAAAACAACACAACAGTATTTTTATTAATAGATGTTACCATAGGTCTTGACAACTTTAAATTACACCACAATTATAGGAACAAAATACTCTCCAGTATACAGGTGAAAAGTACATTGAAATACAGGGCTCTCTGGCATAATGATATTCATTAGTATTTACTAAAAAACATCCATCACCAAGCCAAAAAGACAGCCCCAAATGGCACGCAACTTACTTTCCTCCTTCTGTTAGTAAAGGAAACAGACTTCACCCAAACATACACTCAATCCCCTGGGCAATGTGTATGAAATTGGGCCCGAATACTTTCAAACTCAGCAGAACCAGACATTCCAGAAAAGACACAACTACTGAACATAAAAACCTTTATTTATTTTTTAAGACAAAGAACAATGTAAAAAGGGAACACAATCAGAAAACGTCCTTTTACTTATCTGTCTATGCTGAACTGCTGGAAGATTAAAAATTTTAGTGTAACTATGGATCACCACACATTACTGAAAGGGAACCTGTCATGAGAAAAACATTCTTGGGAGAATGTAGGTGGCCTGGCTGCATGCTGATCCAATGGCTTCAATATTTTTTAAGTCACTGACCCAGAACTATACAAATCAAAAGTTCTGACTTCTTTTAGACTTCACGAAATACACAATTGCTCATGACTGAGGGGGGCAACCTGCAAAGCACTTAATTTTTCATTCACATTTAACTGCACTGCCAGGTAATCCTAGAACATCAAATGGCAGAGTGATGTGAATGGACATGCTAGGTATTCCAAGTTTTCTCTCTCTTTCAGACAAAGAACGTGCAGAGGCAAAGTCCAGGATCCAATAATTAAAGTGTTACTAAACCCAAAACAGTAAAATTAGTCTGTATATGCAGCAAAGCATGCTTGTTATATGCCTTGTGGAACCTAAGGGTTTAATACTCTGCATTGCCGTTTGATCCTGTATGCACAGTCCCTTCTCTTCTTACATTGTCCAGATAAGAGAGTTACTTGGGCCAGGCTGCACATGCTCAGTTTGGTGTGTGTACAGGGGTTTAGTAACACTTCAATTGTGGGCAGTCCTGATCACAAATGAATGTAAGCAGCTTGAAGAATCTGGTTGCACTAGATTTTGCAAAACTCTAATTCGGGGATACGGGTCCCAAAAGGAATATATGGGGTGCTATTGCTTACCTCCTTCTGAAAGTGCTAGTTGCCTGGCTTTCTCTGGTTTTAACAATGAGTTGGTGACCCAGAGCCTGGCTTTCTCTGGTTTTAACAATGAGTTGGTGACCCAGAGCAAGCATACAGCTGGTGAAGTAAAAACTTTGTATCTGCCTGAAAGTATATACAAAAGGAGTGGGGTCAGCAACAGTTCTCATGACAGGTTCAAGCCTGGTATATTATTGTTTGCTGCATAGCATTATCAGTTCACTAGTTCTACTTGTTGCTGAAAAAATAAAAAATAAAAAGTGGTGCGCTTGTAAATTTATTGCAATATTTGAGTTTGGGTACACAAATTGTCACGGATGTATAGTATTTGCAATGATACACAGAAATTAGACAGCTGGCTAATTTATATTAGCAAAAGCCTGTTTTTTGTTTTTTTTTATTTGCTCCTGTTTTTATAAATAAGTCCTGCATATTCTATACTTGCAAATCTTTCTGTATGGGAAAAAAACAAACCCCACTTTTATTTTTGAAGAAAAAAAAAAAAAAATAAATGTGAATTAAGCCTCTGAAAACCCAAGGCAGTCCGAGATAACTGTGATAAATTATGGCAAAACAGATTAAAATAGTGAAAAGTCCTGGAATATCAGCAAGTCCAAAGTAGATTTTTAATGCACATATCCTTAATAAATAGGGCAACTAGTTGGAGAATCACACACTATTCCTTCTAGTCCCAGTAAAAATCTACAACGTAATGTAAAAGTATATTCAACTATAAGTTAGTTACCGTATGTACCACAAGTATTCCCCCTGTTAACAGGAAGGGTGAAATGAGTTTTTAACGAGTGTGTATATTTTAACTTAAAATCCAAAACAGCCTATAACTAAACATAATGCCATTTTGTGCTTTCCTGCATAAAAGTTTGGCCAACATTCCTCTATAAATATGTACCAAGTTACTGAGTGGTTAAGCACAAGCTGTACAATTGGAAGAAACCGTCCGTGCACAGTGCAGTACCTTTTAATGTAAACATGCACTCCGGGCCTCCACAGTGGTATAAGGTTAATGCTCTCTGCAGGGAAATCACAATGACAGGTAAGTGATGTGGTTGATGTTAACACATTGTCTCATTAAAGTTTATAATGCATGGTGGTCAACTAGTAGAGTTGAGTTTGCTCCACAGTCAATATACTGGTATGTCTCCAAAGAGCTCTGGGATGTGTGTCCAATGTAGGAAAATTTCACTGACGTTCTATAAGGGAAAATAGAATGAATGAGTTATAACAATAATAAAGTAACAAACTTAAAAACAAACCATGGCATGCAAGATCAGTCTTATTAGCACAACAAGAATATCCATGTGTTTAAATTACGTTGCCACTGTTGGGAATATCCACTTTTTTTTTCATTTTCTTGCATTTTTCTTAATCTGAACGGATGACTTGTATGGAAAACAGTGTCCTGCCTTTCATAGCAGAAACAAGGTACAAGAGGCAGTACATACCAATCTGATAATAGGGATATATGTAGCACAGATATAAGTCTCTATTATACAAGTAATCAAAAGAGGTTGCAACTGCACAATAAAATGGGACTGAACTCCAACTTTTCAAATCAAGTTCCTCCACCCCTAACTCGCTCATCCATGTCTTTATGGACCTTGCTTCGTGCATCAGTCCAAATTATTTGGTGTGGGGGGGCGGGGCGGGGGTATTATGGTGTGGGGTTGTTTTTCAGGGGTTGGGCTTGGCCCCTTAGTTCCAGTGAAGGGAACTTTTAAGGCATCAGCATATCAAGACATTTTGGACAATTTCATGCTCCCAACTTTGTGGAAACAGTTTGGGGGATGTCCCTCTTCCTGTTCCAACAAGACTGTGCATCAGTGCACAAAGCAAGGTCCATAAAGACATGGATGAGCGACTTTGGGGTGCAGAAACTTGGCTCACCTGCACAGAGTCCTGACCTCAACCCGACAGGACACCTTTGGGATGAATTGGGATGAGCAGATTGTGAGCCAGGCCTTCTCGTCCACATCAGTGCCTGACCTCACAAGTGCGCTTCTGGAAGAATGGTCAAACATTCCCATAGATACACTCCTAAGGCTGGGTTCACACTGGAGAACAAATTTTTGGCTGAATTCGGACCTAAAAAACAGACCAAAAGATGCACAGGACTCCTGTGTGTTTCACACCGGTGCCGCTGTGGACATGTTGGACCCGACTCCATAGAGAGCCAGTCACAATCTCCTGCTATGAGAATTGGATGCAGGGAAACCCACGTCCAATTCCCTATAGTGTGAACCCAGTCTAAAACTTGTGGACAGCCTTCCCAGAAGGGTTGAAGCTGTAAAACTGCAAAGGGTTGGCCAACTCAATATTGAACCATACGGACTAAGACGAGGATGCCATTAAAGTTCATGTGAGTGTAAAGGCAGACTTCCCAATACTGTTGGCAATATAGTGTATATCTGCAGTGAGATCCAAGGCACTGCAGCCTCCGCTAACCTCAAGAGGGTTGGAGTGATATTTAGTGATGTCACTACTGTGCTGTTCACTTTTCTCTTTGATGGAGGCTCTGACATTAGGAAGCAAAGTCCTAACTCTATCAAGATGGTCACTTCCATTAAGAGACAGACAGAAAAGAATAAGGCACAGAAAGTGAGCAATGGGGGAAAATCAGCTGCAGGGATCACACAGACAAAACTGGTGGCTAGTACTGCCTTCTCTTTTTGGCACAGCCTGTTCCCTTTTAAAAACATACACGCACACCTTGAAATGTGGCTAGTTTGTGGTGTTCATCACCAATGACATTAACTGTATAGCTAGCTGGATCAAGTTCAACACATTCACTATTTAGCTGTACAGTAAACTTTATTATGTGCTATGGTAAGGAATGTACATAATTCAGTGGGCACCTCCCAAAACATGGACAGACAAGAATATGATCAGTGGAAATACAGTTCTCTTTATTTCTGTAGGTCAATAGAAGTTGTGTGCAAAAATACTGTGCGATAGAAACAGGAAGCTGCTGTAGGAAGTAGGAGAAATACAGGAAGCTGAAAATAGAGACGGTTCTCTTTCATGTATGTACTAAGTGTCAGCTGCTAAGCTACATACATCTTCAGATCTATACAGACATCTCTGTACAAGTATCTGTGGCAAGTGAGAATAAAGGTCATCAAAGGCCCAAAATAATTGTGCATGAAATATTTTGAATCGCTCTCTATGACCAGCTAACCAGCAGTGAGGATTACACTGCACAAATGCTCACTACACATTAAAAATGTATTTAAATGCACCTGTGTTCTTGCCAACTTAAAACCAGAAAAGTAAACCACCCGATACTTAAAATTCTCTCTGTGTGCACAGCTGATCCTCAAGCTGGATGCAATGCTCTGATAATGCATCATAAACTGCAATTTTTGTGGCATAAGGAGCATCCTTGTCCCTCGTGTATTCTAAACTTCAATCACACGCACAGAAAATCTCATTGGTGTAAATAGGCCCTGTATGTTTCATTTCACTAGTGCCCAAATAAACAATTTCCTAGTGTGTGGTAGATAACAAGAAAAAATAACATGCATCTAATTTTTTTTTTTTTTTTTTTTAACAGAATAGAGTGACTGAATAAGTGAAACACTTGTTGGATCTCGAATTTCATAAAACTGATTTATATAAATTTTTAATGGTGTCTTGTTAAATTATCCTAGTAATAAAAAAAAAAAAGAAGGAGAAGGGAAAATAAAGCAATACATACCGCACAAAAACAACAATGTTGTGCACTTTTACTGTAGATAATGTGCAGAAGTTGCTGGTGGGAAATAGAAAAAAAAAAAATATATTAAAATTAAACAGTCAAATAGTTTTTGCTCAAAATGTAGACTTTGTTAGACATTTGGTATAATTAAATAATAATAATGATAATAGTAATAAAAAATACTTGTTTCAGCAATTCTATATTAATAACATACTATGATCATTATTTTTTATTGCACAAATGCTGTATGTTTACAGAACACACAGACACTGACCAACTTCCAGTCCTAGAGGTGCTTAAAATTGAATGTCCTACCATAGTCATACAAAAAAAAAAAAAAAAACACAATACGGTAAATGCAGGTAAGTTGATAAAGGTGATGGATAGAGCAAATAACTCAACTATAATCAAAGAGACCAGAAATGCAACCAAAAATGCATCATAGAATAAAAAACAGTAATAAAAAGGCATCCTTAAAAAAATGCAGTAGAGATTGCCTATATAATCAACTGTATATCAATATATATTATAGATTCAAATGTAACCATCACAAGGAATCAATATATATGCAAAATCCTAGCATATATAGGGTAAATACAGCGCCTAAAGGTAAAATGATAATAAAGTGATGGATAGTGCAAATAACTATACCAAAGAAACAATATGTGCAGTCCACAACACATCATCATAAAAATGAAACACATAAAAGAGTGGCAAAGACAAGTGTCACAGAAGTAAGAAAAATCTCTGTAGGAGATAGGAGTACAGCACTCACCACCCGGAGGTAGATACTGTGCTTATTCATAGCCCCAATCAGAGACAAATAGCATGTATGAGCTGTCCCAAGCTGGATGGATTTCTCATATCGTACAATGCCAACTCCCCGCCAGTTGTGAAATGTAACCTTTATTTTGTGCAATGGTCTGTCAACATCCTCAGCCCCTGAAGATGTCCCATTAGATAAAACACGTGGGGCCCGATTTTGTGCCTGTTGAAGTCACATGCTGCTGCAGGGGTGGGCAGTAGCATGTCGCATTGTGCACACACGCACACCACTGCAACACAATGGTGTGAACTGGGCACATAGTAGACGAGGCATTTTGCCTTGTCCATGTGTTGGAACTGTGCTTGAATAGCCACCCAACTCAGTCCCACCCAGCTGGTGTGAATCAGCCCTAAAGCCCTGTACACACGATTAGAAAAATCTACGGAAAATACTAATTTCTAAGCGATTCGTCCGATATACCAGATTGTACAATTTTCGTGTCAATCGGTACAGCCATCGTTCGAAAATGCAATACAAATGCATTACAATACATGACATCACTTACGAATTTTTATTCTGTCACATGTGAATTTTCATGACTTTAGTAAACTCATCAGATTCGATCTGAGATTAGCATGCAAAAAATAAAAGAAAAAAACGGATGTTCATTCGTCCGATAATATCATTTTGTGTACCGGGCATAAGAGCTTCTTTCCTTGTCCCGTTTGCTGTGGCACAGCACTGCTTTATATCGGCAGTGCTGGGTCTCCTTTGGGAGCAGATTGGCAGGTAGTGAGCTGTGCACGGATCCATCCACGGATCTACACATGCCGTTTGCCTCCGATTGGAGCAATAAATCTCGACTGGTGGGGTGTAAGTTGTGCACACAATGAGAGATCCATCCAGATTGGGATAGCTCATGCTTGCTGTTTGCCTCGGATTGGGGCTATAAATTTCAGTAAGCACAATATTTACCTCAGGGTGGTGGGCGTTGTATTCCTATCTCATACAGATTGGAGGTATACAAGTTACCCTCATGTACACTGCTGCTGGTAAACGGATGTTTAGGAGCAGTTGGGCATTTTTTTCAACTGCCCCCTGAACTCTCCTCTATGTTATCATACGAGTACATGTACACAGGGTCGTTTATAGTAGTTTCTATGCAGTTGAGTTTAGAGGCTTTTTCTAGGACCCAAAAAAATGTGTTCAGAAGCTGTGTTTAGAGGCATTTCAAGCACCAAACGTGGCTAAACACAGCTAAATGCAGTAACTCGAGTTTAGCAGCGTTTCGTTTACAGATGTTTTTTATTTTAACCCCAAAAAAAAAATTCTAAATGCTTCTAGACGCAAATTCTGCTAAATTGCTGTTTTTTTAGACGCTGGTTTCTAGCTGTCATGTTAAATCGTTCAGGAGAGGTTGAACAATGTCATGTGTACATGAAGCCTACAGTGCATCCTTCACTTAAATTGTTTCATCGGTGGATACATCTGTATTACTGTGATGAACAATCTTTGCTGAACGCCTTTTTCTTACTTCGGTGACACTTGTCTTTGGGCACTATTTTATGTAAATCACAATGAATTTTGGGTTGCACATATGGTTTCTTTGATATAGTTGAGTTATTTGCACGAACACCTTATTATCAATTTACTTTTTGGCGCTGCATTTTCCCTATATCTGTAAAAAATTTGCATTGCATATATCAATAACTTGCAAGTTGCCTCACTAGCTATTAGTGCAGACTTCAATATTCACTTTGAGTCTATATACAGAAAAACATATGTGGGGAGATTCTGGTGAAAGCCTGTTATTATGAGGAAGCCCACTCAAACATGGGAACAATATATCCATACAGCTAGTGTAACAGTAAAGCATCAAAACCACACCTCAACAGGTACGGTAGAAGTGTCAACTGTTAAAGCAGAACTAAAGTTAACAAAATTAAAAATGGCAAGCCAGCAGGGTCTGGTCTTTATTGCAGAAGAGACATGATATGCCAGGTTACAATCTTCTTTAGACTAGATCAGGGGTCTCCAAACTTTTCAAGCAAAGGGCCAGTTTATTGTCTTTCAGACTTTAGGAGGGCCGGTTTGTGGCCAGCAGGGGCAGAAAATTTCGGCATCAGCGACAACAAAAATGGCCCCAGGATTGGTGGTCAATAAGCGGAGTGGTGCCCCTATTAGTAGGAGGAATCGTATCCCATCATTGGTATCAGTGGAAGAAAGAGTGCCCCATTGTGGGCATCAGTGTGAGGAATATCAGTGGAAGCAATATCGCCCCAAGGGCCGGATAGAAGCAAGCAAAGGGCCACATCTGGCCCTCGGGCCGCAGTTTGGAGACCCCTGCACTAGATCCACCTCAGAGCTTCGAAACGTTTAACCCCCTTTCCTGCACTACTTTAACTGATAATTGCGTGGTCATGCAACGCTGTACCCAAACAAAATTTATATAATTTGTTTTCACATAAATAGAGCTTTCTTTTGGTGGTATTTAAAAACCACTGGGTTTTTTTTATTATACAAGCGTAAAAAAGAAAGAAAGAAAGAAAAATCTACCTTTGTGTACTTCATTGGACGTCTGTGCCTACAGCTCCAACTGCTAGTCTCAAAATGAGATTTGATTACTTCACTACTGTGCTGCTCACTGTTGCTGGATGTGCTTTCATGAGAAAGCCAACCCTGCCTCTACCAAGATAGCCTCCATAGACAACGCAGAACAAGGCATAGTTCTTCAGTAATGGGGATAAATACGCTGCAGGGAGAATACAGGTGACTAGTCTTTTGCCCGTCTTTTTTGGGCACATCTTACAAAGTTCAGTTTAGGCCACCAAGGTCTAACGGGCAAAAGTTTACTTGCTTATTAACTTTCCAATTTTTAGTACAGTACAGAAGTTATCAGGATTTATAAATGTCCCCTACAACATTTATAATAAGGTTTCTTGTTGCACACAATAATAAGAACATGAATATCAAACTCATGCTGATTAAGGTCTTAAAATAACAGACTATAAAGAAACCATCTGCATGACCAAGTGCCTTTATCTTAGACGTGAGATGTAAAATGAAGCCAGAACTATCCAGCAATTCCTCTAAACATTGACCTGGAAAATAACAGACAAGCCAAGATCATTAAAAATTCCTAATCTGCATATTTGTTGTAGGTCAGGACTCAAAGCCAAAGCCACCGAATTATAATGACAGCCAGGGAACTAGTATTTTATTAAGAGAAGGCAACCTTAGTACGCTTGGCTGGCGATTCTGAGAAAATAACCCTAGGTAACTAGACAACTTCCAACAGGAATTTTATTTCTGAATATGTACCCACAAATTTATTTATGGTGATCTTCATTTCTAATAGAGGACAAACTGGATCAAGCAGATAAAGCCGACTGCACAATTCAAAAGTCCAGAGAACAGAGTGTGCTGTATATATAGAAACGCAGCAAATGTTTTAATGCATGAACACAAAACTCCCTGTGTGCGTCTACTGCTCATTTGTGATGTATACAGAACACTGTGTTCTTCATTCAGATAATATCTGATGGAGTAAGCCATCAGCCCTAATTATTTACAACTGTTTTCTCCTGCCAAAGAAAGTAGATAATATAAAAAAATCTGGTATTAAGTCTAATATATAATACTTACTATAAATAAGAAAGGATTCCACCCAACTCAAGTTTCACTGTGAAATTTACCTGAGGGAAACAGAAAATGATTCATATCACTGCTTTGCATACAATGGTTTTCTTTGCATAATTACTTGCAATCCAGAATTAAAGGGGTTGTAAAGGTACATTTTTTTTTCCCTAAATAGCTTCCTTTACCTTAGTGCAGTCCTCCTTCACTTACCTCGTCCTTCCATTTCGCTTTTAAATGTCCTTATTTCTTCTCAGAAATCCTCACTTCTTGTTCTTCTGTCTGTAACTCCACACAGTAATGCAAGGCTTTCTCCCTGGTGTGGAGTGTCGTGCTCACCCCCTCCCTTGGACTACAGGATGCTCTCTATGTTGCAGCTAAAGGAGCTGTGTGTTAGTGGGTGTCCTGACTCTCCTGTAGTCCAAGGGAGGGGGCGAGCACGACACTCCACACCAGGGAGAAAGCCTCACATTACTGTGTGTAGTTACAGACAGAAGAACAGGAAGTGAGCATTTCTCAGAAGAAATAAGGACATTTAAAAGCAAAATCGAAGGATAAGGTAAGTGAAGGAGGACTACACCAAGGTAAAGGAAGCTATTTAAGGGGGGGGGGGGGGGGGAAGTACCTTTACAACCCCTTTAAACAGAAGATCAGGGTGGTCACTGGAGGAAAGAAATATTGCAGTTTTTTGTAGTGACTTTTAAACTGGAAACAGTGAATAGCATGTGTAGAACAAAAAACGTGCAACTTCAAACTAGCACTATGGAAAAAAAAAAATCTCCATATCATACGTGTGATAAGTTGCATACACACATCAAATAATGGTCAGATGCACATTCAAGATCCAGCCGACGTTAAAAAATGTTCTGCTGCATCATCATTCATGTTAAGGAAATGAAGAAGTGAGGAGACTGCAGACAGTTCCTGCAAGTAATACAATTAGGGCATACAATAGCAAATAGACAAGGGTTCCTAACCAAGCTAGTTTCTGTGTCCTTGGAATAAAAAAAAATTTGCAGCTGGGATGCTGTCATTAATTCTTTTTTTTTTTTTTAGACACTTTTACATTGATCCACTCTTTTAGAGCGCACACATGTGGGTGATTAGCACACACTGCAAATTCCAGCAGCAAGAATCTGCAGATTTCTGCAGCTGGAATGACAGGTGAATGCAAAGAGCTGCGCCAGCGCATCCCTTACAAAGCAACGACAGGCTGACGGTAGCTGCAGCTACCCAGGACTGTTCCTGGCGGTTAGTAAAGCTAGTAATACCTGCAGTTAGGGACAGATGATCATAACAGGACGTAGCCTGCGTCCTAAGTGCAGGTGATTGCTGGCCATGTGAACAGTTTTTGCTTTGTGTGGGCTGAGCAGCCACTGCGCTTTGTACACACCGGCCATTCCAATTGCAGGAATTTGCAGTGAGTGCCAATTGCCCATATGAATGCAGACTATATGCAAAGATAGAACTGTATGGCAAATGTAACAAAGTAATGAAATGCAATCAGGTTCTCTACCGATTTATCGCTGCGTGGCTTAATGACAGACACATTGGTCTGCTGTTGAGTTCCAATGACTGTGTTCATGTACTGTACTTGGCTGATCAAGCTATCCACAGAGACTGAATAAAAGTTGGAATTGGTGAATCCCAGGGTGCTCTGTAATACACAAAGTAAAAGCATATATAAAAAGAAAGCCACTGCACAGTAGTGCACATAAACTTACACGATAAGTTACACATTTAACATTAGTACTGTATACATAGGTGTGCGCAGCCTATTGCATAAGGGTGTGTACCTTAAAGCTCTAACACATATGCATTTGACATATTTACCGGCCTCTTCCCTGCTCTCCATCCTGAAATAATAGGAGAAAGGAGGAGCAAGGGAGCACATGGGGGACCCGGGCAACAGAAGGAAGAGGAACAGGCAAAAGAGGGGGGCATATATTAGTACCGATCCCCTAAATTTTTCTCCTGTGGCAGCTGAATGTTGACAAAAGGGAGATGAGGAGAAGCCAACTTTCAGCTGCTGCAGAAGGAAAGTACAGATTGGCTCCACTAAATTCCACCCCTGCCACCTCTTCTGTCCAGGTTCCGAGGGTCAGCAAGGAAGGATTGAGCTTTACCTGTCACCTTCCCACCATTGACAGGTTGCTAACCCCAGGATAAGGGTGTGCCCAGGCACACGCCTATGACTGTATATTATATTAACAGTATGTTTATGCAAATTGTACTTTAGTCTTAAAAAAGGAGAAGTCCAGCCTGAGCTTGTTCGGCTGGGCTTCTCCTATGGGTCACAGGAGTGCAATTAGTTTTGCACTCCTGTGACCCATTTTCAGCAGAGAGCGGTCTGAAGTCAACAATCAGTCCAGGCACAACGTCATCGCAAAAATGGAAGTCTGGATCCGCCAGGTGCCTGGACTGATGCCTGTCTCAGCGAGCCGCTGAGACGGCCCTTTTCCCGCCCTCCACAGCTCAGCACTCCAGTGAGCAGAGATGCCGATTGATAGTCAGCAGCTCTCTGCTCAGGGAGCTGAGACAACTGAGCCATCTGCGATGTTCAATTCGTACCGATGCTGCATACACTTAGGGAAGTATAATGGAAAACCCCTAAACCCATACTTCTCTTTTAATATGCAAAAAAATTATAAATAAATGCTAGCGTATTAAACATGTGTCCCATTTCTAACAATGCGGAAAATTCCACTACATAAAAATGTAACTCACTAGACAAGAGGGAGTAGTGCATGTGAGGTCTACAACTTCCTTTCTTCTACAAGTAAAGGATCAGCCCTGCTGGGTAAAGATTTTCTGGAAAACTGTTGGTAGCCCTAAATGTTCATAAGGTTTCTGATCAACTTTATAAATACAAACTGTATCTACTGTATAGCTGAAACGTTTTTTTTTGGACTAAATAGATTAAGGAGGGGTTTTTCTGTTTATGGGGTAGATTTTCTGTCCCAGAGACAAACAGGAAGTGAGAGGAGATCTCTTCAAAGTGAGGGAAAACTATGAGCTAGATTCAGCATTCTTTTACGTCGGCGTATCTTTAGATATGCCGCGTAAGTAGAAAGATGCGCCGTCGTATCTATGCGTGCCATTCTGGTAGCTAGATATGCCTGAATTCTAGCTTCCTCCGACAGACGTAAGTGTTAGTACCAGGGCTGTGGAGTCGGTAGATAAATGTTCCGACTCCTCAGTTTTATGTACTTCCGACTCCGACTCCCTGACTCCTCTGTATTAATATGCAAATGTATTTTATACATTCCTTGAGGGAAAGAAACGCAACCTACCACAGGACTACTGGCTGGGAAGCCAACAGTCTACTGTATTGCACAGTTTAAGCAAAAGACAAACACAATGAAAACAATCAAGTGGCTGGATAGTAGCAGCAGGCATAAACATCAGGAACAGGATCTTTACCAGTTCAAAAATACAAACCACATTATTTGGTTGTTTTAGAACAAAAACAAAGCTTATCTATAATGAACCAAAAACAAAATCTGTAAAACCTAGAAATGGTTTATATTAATCTTGAAATGTAGTTATAGGCTTAGCAAATGCAAATCAATTCAATGTAGAGTTCTAAGGAAGATAATTGCCTCTGCCAGATCCTCTTTCATAGAAGCTCTTAAGTCAGACTGAGCCTAGGTTCACACTGCTGCGAATTCAAAATCGCGGTAAAATGCGCGATTTTGCCGCGTTTTCGGCCGCAATTTAATGTAAATCGCGGCCCGAAATCGCAAAAAGTAGTACAGGAACTACTTTTTGAAATCGCAGATGCGGCATCGCACTGATTAGGACAGTGCCATTGCCGACAATTGCCGCCGATTTGAGATGCGATTTGACATGTCAAATCGCATCTCAAATCGTTCCAAATCGTACCCAGTGTGAACCAGGGCTTTATTATTTTTAGGGCTGAAAATAATCTTTCGACACTGACTTGGGTGGGTGGCATTGCAGTAACTATTCTGGCCACATCACTAACGATCTCTGGATAAACAAGGATGGTTTCTTCAACAGTAAGTTTTGATGAGCGATCATACTTTTCAACTTTTTAGTGCTTTATAAAACTCCTGTTGGAATTTTTTTATTTGGACACTTACTGGTTCTCTAACATGTGTTCCCTGTAAAAGCAGAACACAACACTATGGAAAGTATAAGTATTGCCGCTCCTAATTGTGCGGTGCGTGCCATATAGTGAAGCACATGAAAAGCATGCTTCTTCACGGTCACTTAACGTGTTCGTTTTGCGGTTACGTGAGGCACTGCATGCATTTGTCTTTATTCTTACAGTAGAGAAGTCATTAATTATAACTTTTTGTGAATTGGGACATTTAAACTTGCTTTTTTTTATTTTTTATTCCAATCTAAATTTAGTAGGAGTCGGAGTCGGAGTCGGTGCATTGTTTGCCGACTCCAGGTACCCAAAATTTCCCCCGACTCCACAGCCCTGGTTAGTACGCCGTCGTATCTAGGGTGCATATTTACACTGGCCGCTAGGAGCGCTTCCGTAGATTTACGCGTAGAATAGGTTAATGACCTAGATACGCCGATTCACGAACGTACTTGCGCCCGCTACGCCGTTTACTTAAGGCTTACATCCGGCGTAACGTTACCTCTGCTATATGAGGCGCAGCCAATGTTAAAGTATGGACGTCGGAACAGCTGTCGAATTTTACATTGTTTACGTAAGTGGTACGTGAATGGGGCTGTGCGTAGGTTACGTTCACTTTGAAAGCATTGAGCCGACGTATCTTAGGGAGTATATGCGACTTGACTCTGAGCATGCGCGGATCGTTAGTGAAAAAATGGGGTCACGGCTACTTTGAATACAACACGCCTACTACCTTCCATATTTGAATTAGGCGGGCTTACGCCTGCCTATTTTCCCTTACGCCGGCGCAACGTACGGCGCCAGATCTTTGTGAATAATGGTCTGGGCACCCTATTTTAAGTCGGCGTAGCGCATATGAGATGCGCTACGCTGGCCAAACTATACGCTGAGCTACATGAATCTAGCTCAATATTTGTGTAAAGGAGCATGTTATCCTAATTGAGGAAAAACCTCCTCTTGTCAACAGAAACAGGGCTCTCAGTCGAAGATTTTCTCCGGCGGATTCCGCCAGGACAAACATAGGCTTGAGACTCCCTAGGGAGGACACTCCAAGACCATTTAACATTCATAGCAGAATAAAAAGGGGATTGGGTAGCCTGAGAAAAGGTTATGGAAAAAAAAAAAAAAAAAAAGTAATTACCGTCATAGCAATGTTGACAATAGCATTTTCCTTATCAAACCACACTTGTACCATTCGAATGCCGCCATCCTGCACTCCCATAGTACGTGGAAACACAAAGAACATCACCAGACCACATGTTAGGAGGCAGAAAAATATCGACAGGAAAACATACTGTTTTCTGTTGAAAAAGCATATATAAAAAACACACATTAAAGTAACATTAAAAAGTTTACCATTTTTTTATTTTAAAATAACCATTATACTTGCCTGCTCTATGCAATGGTTTTGTAGAGAGATGCCCGGATCCTCCTCTTCTCGGGTCCCCTGCTGCCATTCTTGGTGGCTCCTCTTCAGCGAGTGCCCTCATAGGAAGCTGCTTCCTATGGGGGCACTTGTGCGGGCTTGCTCCTGAGTCGCCTTGTCCGAGTCCATTGACAAACAGGGCGGCTCGGCCCCGCATCATAGAATTTGATTGACAACAGCTATAAATCTGTGCAGTGAGGAGGGACAGAACATGGAGAGACACTGCTCTCATGCACATCACTGGATAGTGATCGGGCTCAGGTAAGTATATGGGGGTGAGGGGGAAACAAGTGCATCACAGGTTATATAACTTAAAGTGTTACTAAACCTACAACCGTAAAATCAGTCTGTATAAGCAATAAAGCATGCTTGTTATACTCACTGTGGAACCTAAGGAGTAAATCCTTTGCACTGTGTAAAAAGGCTGTTTGATGCTGTATTCACAGATCCTCCCCCTCTTACTGTCTCCAATCCATCTCTTGATAGTACAGAGCCTTGGAGGCACTCTGCACATGCTCAGTTTGATGTGAATTGCTAGAGTCCGCCCCCCCCCCCCCAGATCGGCACAGGGTCAATCAGCACTGTCCAGAGAGTCAGGGGTCATGTAGCCTCATAGGATAATCAAAGGAGAATGAAAACTACTCCTACAAGCTTTAACCAGTGCTCAGGCAGACACTGATAGAAGTCACAAGACTGTTATATACTGCCGATGAGAAAAGGTATTTAGCACTTTATATTTACTAAAATAATTACATTTCCATGTTCTGTGGAAGACCAGATATAGTGAACAAAGGGTCCTGGGTTTAGTAACACTTTAATGCATAAAATGCATCCTGGAGGATCTCCAGGCTGCTTCAGAATTTTTTTTTTTAAAGTCAGCAGCTACAAATACTGTAGCTGCTGACTTTTAATATTAGGGCACTTACCTGTTCAGGGATCCAGCGGTGTTCTCACGCGTGTCAATTTTTCAATACGCTATCAGGTGCTGGGGCTGCCATCTTGACCAAGTGAAAACGGCAGTGAAGCCTTGCAGCTTCACAGCCGGTTTTCCACTGCACATGCGTGAAGAGTGCTGCGCTTTGTAAATGGGCCGCAGTCTTCTGGGACCTGCGAAGGAAGGAGGGGGCAAACTGAGCAAGAAATGGGAGCGATTACCTGTCAAAACCAGGTACCCACTTCCCCACAAAAGATGTCAAATGTGGCAGAGGAAGTAGAGAGGAGGCAGACAAGCAGGGCTTCCCTTTTTGGGGGGAGCTCTACTTTAAAGGTACAAGTATTTAGAAATTTAAATTGCATACAAGCTGAACTCATACAATAGCATGGCTATAAATTAAAAAGGGTGAAAATAAAATCCCCCAAAAATATAATGGTGCATATTGTATTTACATCTTGTGAACAAAATCAACATATTATGGTTTATTTTTACCTGTTGACTGTCAATATAAGATAAATCACATAACCTGTCCATGACCGCTACCCCGCCATCAAACATCCAGGATTGTTATTAAGGTATAGAGCAAAGTGCTGTAACCTTTGGCACCCAGTATTCATGTTTCACTGATATGAATACAATAAAATTAGAACAGCATTTTTTTTTTTTTTTACAGTTAATTGCCTTACTGTATAGGCTGATTTCCTGCAAATTACTACAGGTAGTCATTACATGTCATAAAGTCATAAATGCCAGCACATAAAATAAGGTTAAGAAATGAAAATACAACACTAAACATATCTGGAACAGCATGTATATTTGCACGATGCCTGCCTGCGGGGGGGGTTTCAGTTGGTGACATTTATACTGCATAGTAGGTGGTGTGTATTGCAGTGAAGACTTCACTTACTGGGGAGTAAAGAGGTGCCTGGGGCCCCTCATATCAGCGGGATCTCTGTCATAGCTTCTACAATGCAAGTGAATGTAGTAGATGTTGTAACCAATCCCAGCAGTGCTGTGAAAGAGTGACAGTCGGGTTTGGCACAAGATTCTATATATTACAGCTCTGGAAATAATGTCCAAGGCCCCTAGTTTGACTAACCTGCCCGACTGTTCTGTCTACACTGTTAAACTGAGTATAAATGACCAAGGTTCCTAAACGTTGTCTGCAAGTAAAATAAAATTCAAGGATAATTAATCCAATTGGCCTTGGTAGATTCTCTCTCTTTTATATGCATGTTATTATCTACTGTGAACTTCTGTTTATATAAACTATGCAATGAGGCAAGTTCAATGTCTGCTAGGCAGGGCAATTTAGGATTGCAAAGATATGTATATATTTTCCAAAAGTGGCCAGTGCCACTTATCTGGGAAACTAGAACTAGAATAAAATATAAGTTTGCAGTAATACTGCCAGGACTTTAGTAGGGAAGAAGAAGGGAATAGACTAATAACAGTTTTAGGTATGATATTATACGATTCTATTTTGCTTTCCTTAAGCCTGGTACACACCAAGCTTTTTTTCCCATTCAACCCATAACTTTCAGCTCTAGTCGGAGCCGCTGTACCAACGATCCAACGTCATTGCCTGCCCCCCCCCCGCCAAAACACTCTGGTCAGCGCTCTTAGCCATTGGCTGAGCGTGCTGATCAGGAGCCGGTCGGCTGCTGGTATTCCAGCATGCTCCTATGGCTGGTTTCTGTCGGACGGGCTTCCATACACACGGGCCGAATGTCAGGCGTTTTTATTGAACCAGCCAATGTCTTTCGGGCCAGGTGTACAGAGCTTTAGTTATCTAGAGAGAATTTTTTTTCTTTTTATGACTTTTAGAATTTTTATATTTCCACAGCAAAAGTACACTTACGTTCTTTGGGGCTGCAGTCTCTGGTCACTGTATGGTATTAATGCAACCAACTCGTTCACTTGCTCTGTAGCAAAGCAAAAACACACAATACATTTTAAACATTATTCTTGTTATTGTACAGGATTTACATAGCAAAAACAGTTTGCACAATACTTTACAAAATGGAGGTAGACAGTACAGTTACAATACAAGAAAGAGGAGTCCACACCAGACACTGGGTTCCCGCCAAATGTCAGCTGTGCTGTTAAATAAACGAAGGGGCGAGGCTACCCAATGATATCACCAGTTAGTTCCACCCCTTAGTTTATTTATGGGCAGATCGGTCATTCGGCAGGAGCCAGCGTCGGGTACGGACCTTTTTTTGTTTGGGTCGGTGGCCAGCATTCATCGTGACTGATGTTAGATCTACACCGGGGGGGAACGGGACTTTTTTTTAATAAAAAGGACTTGTCAAAAACTGTTGTTGCTTTTTTACTAACTTTTACCAGCCCCTGCTGGTACCATGTGATTGATGTGACCAATCACAGCAGATTAGGCTGGGTTCACACTACGGTTTTCCCGTCCGTCAGCCGCATACGATTTATATGAAAAACCGTATGCGGCTGAAACGGACGGGAACGTATGGAACCGCACATATGTGCGTTTTCCATTGACATTAATGTTAAAGGAAAACGTATGTGTTTGCCATACTGTTTTAAAAACGGCCGCAAAACCGTGGTTGAACACGGTTTTGCGTACGTTTAAAAAACGTTTTGCCAGCAAATCGTACGCACCCGGATGCATCTGAGTGCATACGATTTGCAATGCATTGTCTATCTATACGTTTTCCCATCCGGGCCCGTACGTTTTCAATACTGAAATCGTATGCGGCTGACGGACGGGAAAATCGTAGTGTGAACCCAGCCTTACATGACAATTGTACACAATGGATAGCTTTCATTCATGCCATCCATTGTGTTAATCTTTGTGATTGGTCACAGTGATCACATGTTACTATGTGATTAGCTGTAGCCAATCACAGCCAGAATCAATTTAATTCAGTAAAAAAAGGTTGCTTATAACAGCGAGGTTTACTGGTATAAGCAATCAATGTGTAAAAAAAAAAAAAAAGTTGCATTAGATTGGGACCGAGAAGTGAAAAAATACTCGTCACTTCCACTTTCTTAAAACAGAAATGATCGGAGATGTTCTGGTCCTCGGTCACCTCTATGGTAAGTCAGCGCAACTGCCAGTTTCAATCCCAGGCTCCCCCATGTGAGACGGGAGAGCCCGGAAAGGCACTGGAAGGTGGTAGGAGCGAAGGGACACTCCCTCCTGCTGTATATAAAAGCAATCCATCAGCTTTTTAGCTGCTAGGGTTGCCTTCACATTGTAGAGCATCGCTTGCAGAAAAAAACGATAGCAGGGTCATTACTGGAGCCATGGCCCCGGTAAAACTACTTCAACCAAAAGGACGTACGGATACGTCCTTTTGAAAGAAGTGGTTAAAGCAGAACTTAACTACAGTTGTGTACCAGCAATGCTATTTAATTCATTTTTAAAAATTAAAGAAAAATTTACCCGTTAATGCATGCCTCCATGTTTAACTTTGTTGAGGATAACTTTGAAAGACACCCCCTAGCATTTCTAGAAGTAGCCATCTTGGGCATGGAAAGATTATTCATGTAGGATATGCTTTATGGAGTCTATCTGCCCTTAGCTCAGGCATGTAGGCAGAAGGATGTGCTAAGCTGAAAAAGCCCCTCCTCCTGAAGAAAGAATAAAAATGACTATGGGATTATGACATCATTTTGGCCTAGGCCAAACACCAGGAAGCAGCTTAAACAAGTACATATAATATACCTTCCTATTTACTAGTGCTAAAAGCATAAGGATTGAAATTGTTAATGTTGACAGAGTTTAGTTCTATTTATATTTTTCGAAGGAGTCTGCAGAGCATTTTAGACTCCTGCAGACTCTTAGGATATCTGTCTGCACATATATCATACTTAACAGCAGGAAGATTAATGGACAATGAGGACGCTCACCAGCGCCCTCGCAATTCATTAAGAGCTATGAGTCATTGTAGACAATGAAAACTGTGAATCAATGCTGCGACAAAGTGGGAGGAGTGCCTGCACGGCAGTGCTCTATTTAAACTGTAACAGGTGCGGGGAGAAGATCCTCCTCTCGCTGCCAATGGGTGGGAGGTCCAGGGAGGAGAAGATAGAAAGCATGATAGAATGCAAAAAAAAAAAAAAAACATGAGTCTTTAGAACCATTATAAATAGATTAAAACCGAATTACTAAAAATCTCATAAAATTTAACATGCCTTTTGGAATTTTAAAGGTTGTTTGCAAATATTCTACATCTTCTACAACTTTAATTAAAAGAATCTTTTGTGATCGTTCCAAGAAGGTCCTGGTTTAGACATTTCCTGTTATGAGGTGACAACTGTGTACTCCTGCATTGTTCCTTAACCCCCACCACCCCTGTTAGAGAGCAGTCATGCCAACATATACTGCACAGCCATTGTCCCTGTTGCCACTAGTAGTAAGCCGGTCCAAAGCAATTGTGCCTCCGACTCTGGGGTTTGTACATGTGGTCAGAAATGGCTGAAAAAGGATGTAGGTGGGCGGAGTAACATCATGGCGCCGTAAGGACCCAGGGCGCCAGCAGCAGCTCCATGTCTCTCTCCGGGCGGCCCAGATAAGGAGGATTAGGAAACTAAACTTGTCCTGAAACACCGCTAATCTCCACTGAAATTGTCCCATTAAGATTACCTGGTCCGACGGGTGGCGTGGGTGGCTGTGTGCGGTGGAGACCGGCCGGGGGAGATCCCGGTGCTCTCTGTGCGGATCGGAGGAAGGGTCTGCGTGCTTCCATCCAGTGAGTCCCACGTGACTGGATATCAGACGGAGACGGAGACGGAGTGACGCAGGAGAGCTAGGAGGAGAGAGCAGAGGGAGCGTGAGCACCGCAGGAGGACTCGACGTGTGCCGCTCCAGACAGAAGCCAGCTCCAGACGCCAGCGTGGATGCCAAGCCCTGCGCTGCTGTGAGTGGGTCGGAAAGGAAACTGGGGCTATAGGAGCCCGATAGACACTCGCAGACGGCCAGCTGAGCGGTCAGCTCTCGTTTTAGGTCAGCCCCCCTGCATGCTTCCATCAGAACGGATGAAGGGCTCTCCCCCAACTGTCGGCTTGGGGAATCTCCAGGAGTAAGAGGGGAGGTGAGTGAAAAGCCTAGACACGGTGAAGCTGAGAAGGCAGTGAAGGTAAATTGAACAAGATGGCTCTGGGGCTTTTGTTTTTTGGCACTCTTAAACGGACTTGAATTGACTTGAATCAGTGTCTGGGTGATACTTTGCTGCCTTGCTAAAGGGGGTCTATTGGGCTGATACTCTGCTGCTAAAGGGAGTGTGCTGATATAGTCTGGCTACAATCTTCACACAATTTTATATAAATGTATATTTAAGAATGCCCAGATATACATAGAGTGCTGGAAAAAAAAAAAAAAGCAAAAAAAAAGGGGAGAGAAGAGACCTGATCCAAGGGGCCACAGGACTGTTATAATTAAATTAAACAAGGGCTTCAATATATGAGAGACAAAGTAAGAGAAACAGCAGTCCCACAGATACTGGCTCAACCTGAATTCCTTTGGGGGATTTGGACACAAGCCCTCGGAGGTCCCAGTCCCAGTCTCGGCCCCAGTCCTAAGTGATAAGGAACTAATTTTTTTTGGCACACACTGAGGTAGTGTATCAGCCGGGGAGGGGCAGTGAACCTATCATTGAACATTATCAAAACCCCCATAAAAAGGCTTTGGACAAAAGGGGAAAGATGGTGCGAAAGGCCCCAAAAAATGCGCAGGGGGGGTGTTCTGGCCGCAGCACAATGAGGTCATACCTTGTGACCGAAGGACTTGATCGGGCACCGGTCAGCCCCAAAGGAGATGGTGACAATGGCATTCCCAGGACCCCCGAGACACCAGTTAAAAATAAAGGACAAACCGAGGGGGGGACTCCAGGGAGAGAGAAGGAGAAAAACAAAGATCAATCCCCTGCTGTAAAAAGCCAAAGTAAAGTAGTAAAAACCCCGGAGTATCAACAAATACAATCTAGCTGGCCCCCTGACACTTCCCTTGGAGACACCCAAGTTCCACCAACTAGGCAGGATATGATGGACATGTCAGAAATGATACTACGCCTAGAAAGAACTATCAAAGGTGAAATGGGTGCAACTAGAAGAGACATTCAGAGTGTGTTGCAGAGAGTTGAAGGGATAGAGGAACAACTAGAGGAACATAGAAATGCAATAACGGAATTAAGAGATAGAGCTGACATGGACTGGATAGAAATAAGAAATGCTCGCTATAAATTAGAGGACCAAGAAAATCGCAGCAGACGAAAAAACCTACGCATAAAAGGCCTCCCAGAAGAAGTTAAAGACATAGAACTGGGGGAGGTGCTCAGAGGGATATTCAACACAGCTCTAAAAAGGGAGGCGACAGCCCCTATGCATTTCGAACGGGTCCACAGAATACAAAAATTTTATAACACACAAAGAGACCTACCAAGGGACACTATAGTCAGATTCCTAGAATATAATAAAAAAGAACTGGTATCTCAAACTACTAGGAATTCGGCTACTATGGAGTACAAAGGGATCAAGCTACTCTTGTTTTCGGATCTCTCGGCAGAGACACTAGCACGAAAGAGGGCGCTGAAGCCACTAACAAGTCATCTACAATCAAAGGACATACCGTATAGATGGGGGTTCCCAGCTTGCCTGTCGGTTAAGAACATGGGGATTTCAGCAGTTATCCGTTTCCCTGAAGATGTAAAAGAATTTTGCAAAAAGCTGAATATTCAGCCAATGCAAATAGACAACTGGGAAAAGAGGCCTCCAGCTTGGAGAAGATGGAGGGAACAGGAATGGAATATGGCATAGACTACTTAGGCCTAGGTGGGCCAAAGAGAGATCTCTCTAGAGTCTTGGGATGGGGGGAGGAAGGGGGGGGGGATGGGATGGTGGGGGACAGGGATGGCTGGTTATCAGGTACCTGGGAGGACTGCCCCCTACTGTCTGATCTCCCGCTTTATCCTCTCCCTTTGTAACATTAGCTGGCAGTAAGGCCAACACCTAGAGGGAGAATAGGAGATGTCGCCTGGGGAGGGGGTAAATAGGAGCTGCTGTTCTGTCCCGGGACCAGGAGCCGCTCCGATTTTGTGGACGTGGCCTGGAAATTGGGGGGTCATAGTAGACGTCCCGAGGAAAGGCTCTCTCGGCAAGCGGCCTGGATGGGCACTGACCGAGTGAGTCTTAGCATTGAGGTTCAATGCGTTGGGGGGGGGGGGGGGGGGGTATATGTTTTTTATGTGGTCTCGAGGTACCCTGATTAAGATGTTTTTGTTAACAAATATGAGTTTGAAGTTGAACCAGGAATGTGGTTTGGTTGTTCTACAGTTGGAGAAAAGGCCCGGAGTCTCTCATGTCCTGTGGGGATATGATTTCCGAACCTCATTAAGGGGTAAAAAAGTGAAGTATAATAAATGGGTGCTTTAAAAATGGTTACGTACAATGTACGAGGGTTAAATAACCCCAGTAAGCGGTATCAGGTACTACAGGAGATGAAGAGATTCTCGGCCAACATAGTGTTTCTCCAGGAAACTCACCTAAAAATAACATCAAAAACTAGATTAAATTCAAAGGAATTCCCTACATGGATTCATAGCTATTCCCCTAATAAAAGAGCAAAGGGAGTAGCAATAGGGTTTGATAGAAACACACGGTTCTCCCTAGAAGCTACAGAAATAGACCCGATGGAAGATACTTGTTTGTCAAGGGTACTATTTTGAACATGAGATACACATTGGTAAATGTGTATTGTCCTAATGTAAGGCCGGCTGTCTACCTGAGAAAAATTCTGAATAAATTAGAATGTTTTAGAGAAGGTATGGTGATCCTGGCAGGCGACCTAAACTTTGTATTTGATTCACTATTAGATACCCAACCCATCTCATTGAGATCGGAAGGGAAATATCTTAGAATGGTTAAACATAAATTACATCAAATGCAAATGGTGGAAGCCTGGAGAATCCTCCATCCAAAAGTTAAGGACTACACATATTTCTCAGTAGTCCATGGATCATATTCTAGAATCGACCATGTCCTACTAGATCATCGGCTGCTTGAAGGACTGATAAGGATGGAAATAAAATCTATAACACTGTCTGACCATGCCCCAGTGGTAATGTCTTTAGATTCAGGGGAGATCCCGGCTGGATATCCAGTGTGGAGATTAGACGAGTCCCTAATAAATAATATTAAGATAGCCGATGATCTAGAAAAGGACATGAGTATATTCTTCAAAGAAAATGATATTGAAAACATCGCACCAGCCACGCTTTGGGAAACGCACAAGGCATTTGTAAGAGGGAGGTTGATTGCAGAAAAGGTTAAGAGGAGGAAGATTAGGCAGATACGGAAACAAACACTACTAGAAGAAATACAGGCTCTTGAACGGGAGCATAAAGTAGTGCAGGAAGAGCAGGTCCTAAGGGTTCTAACTAGTAAGAGAGAAGAGCTCCGTGACCTACTTGAGCAGGAAACTAAATGGATTTTCAATAATGTGAACAACAAATTTTATGCCCTTGGTAATAAACCGGGGAGACTGTTAGCAAGGACCATAAAACCAAGAAACACACAGAACTCTATCCTGAAAATAAAAGATAGAAATGGAGAAATGAGACATTCTACTAGTGAGATAACTAAAATATTCTATGAATATTACCAAAACCTATACAATGTTAACAAGGGGCAAGGGGATACAGAAGTCCAGAATAGAAGAGAAAAAAATTAAACAATATTTAGAAAAGGTCAAGACCCCTGGCCTAGCAGAGGAAGTAATAAGTGATCTAGAAAAAGAAATAACAAAAGAGGAAATAAGTCAAGTGATCAGGAGTATCAAAATGGGGAAGAGCCCCGGCCCTGACGGGTTTACATCATTATATTATAAAAGGTTTGGGGGGATACTAGTGCCATTTTTCCAGAAGTACATGAACTCAATAGGGGGGGGCATGGTAATGCGTAAGGAGGCCCTGAATGCTCACATAACTTTGATAGGGAAGGAAGATAAGGACCCCGCCTTGTGTGCCAGTTATAGGCCGATATCTTTAATAAACGTGGACATAAAAATCTATTCAAAAATCCTCGCTGAGAGAATAAGACCGCTCTTAATAGGCCTTATAGATAATGACCAAGCGGGGTTTGTGCCTGGGAGAGAAACGAGAGAAAACATTCTAAGAGTTATATTTTTGTTACAGAAAGCCAAAAAGAACAAAGAACCAGTAGTATTCCTGTCATTAGATGCCGAAAAGGCGTTTGACAGGCTAGAATGGGAATTTATGCTAGCAAACTTATCCCATATAGGATTTGGCCCAAGTATGCTCAGGTGGATAGGGGCTCTTTATTCTGGCCCCTCAGCTCAGGTGAGGGTGAATGGCACCCTCTCGGACAGCTTTTCACTTGGTAATGGGACCCGGCAGGGGTGTCCGCTTTCGCCTCTCCTATTCGTCCTATCATTGGAGCCTTTACTGGAAACAATACGGATGAACCAGGAAATAGAAGGGATAAAATTGGAGAGAAGGGAGCATAAGATATCCGCATTCGCGGATGACATGATGTTATTCGTATCTAACCCCAGGGAGACACTGCCCAAAATAATGTGGGAATATGAACAGTACGGTGAGATTTCTAACCTTAAGATTAATAAAGATAAAACTGAGATACTAAGTATGTCATTAAGCCCACAGGATCGTAGGGAACTTGAGGGGCTCTATCCATTCAAATGGAAGCAGAGGAGGATGAAATATTTAGGTATATATTTGTCCAGCATGGAAAGATATTTCTATGAAGACAATTATATACTATTATTGAACAAAGTAAAATCAGATTTAAAAGGATATAGTATAGACAGAGTATCATGGTGGGGAAGGGTGAGTACTATAAAAATGATGATCTTGCCGAAAGTTCTTTATATTTTCCAAACACTCCCGATAAAAATTCCAGAAATATATTTTAAAATCCTGGATAAGATAATAGGAGGTTTCATATGGAGGGGGAAAAAGCCGCGTATAGCAGTGGAGACTTTGATTAGATCTAAAGAGGAAGGAGGAATACAGCTGCCGGACTTCAGAAGGTACTATGAGGCGGCAGTACTGAGGAGGATTATAGATTGGGCGCAGGGTGAGGGTGGAAGCAAAAAAAAGTGGGTAGAAGTCGAAGAAAGTTTAAGTAAAAAAGAGCTGGGAAATATAATATGGGTACCGAGGCAATATAGAGGATTACCCCTGGATATTCCTGTAATAACAAAAGAAACTTTTAGAATATGGGATAAGGTCTGTAAGAAAAATAAATTGCCCTATAATAGTCCGCTGCTGCCACTTACAGGTACGGATTTCTTTCCGCCTGGCAAGGAGGGGGGGATTATATCGGAGGTGGGCAACTTCAGACACTTTAAGATTGAAGGATATAATAAAAGGTAATGAAGTGTGTCCGGTGGGAGAACTTCAAGAGAAATATGGACGGTACCCAGGAGATAGGTGGAGACACAGACAAGTCCAACATTTTGTTGGCACTCTGTCGAAGCCCTTGCGAGCTATGAATGAACTAAATCAATGGGAAAAACTTATGACCCAAGGAGAACCTGGGAAAGGGGGAATATCAAATCTGTACAAGATGTTGACAACCAAGATAGAGTTAGGAAAATTGAAAATGATAGAAAGCTGGGAAATAGAACTTAATCAAACTATATCCAATAAGAAGAAGAGACAGGTGCTAGAATACGTCCAGGCTACAACGATGGACGCAAAAGTAAAAGAAACCAATTATAAGCTACTTACTAAATGGTACTAAGTACCAATTAAACTGCACAGAATGAATAGTGAGGCGTCCCCGTTATGCTGGAGGGAGTGCGGGATGGAGGGAACTCATGCCCACATATGGTGGCAATGCCCCCTCATACAGGTATACTGGCGGGAGATACTAGGTCTGATAAAAAAAATCAGTGGATTTGAGATAAGATATGATCCATGGGAATGTTTGTTCCACACTACGAGTATGTCCAGGAAAAAGTATAGAGGTTCCTTGGTCCCGTTCCTACTGAACGGAGCCAAGGCACTAATACCTAGGAACTGGAGGGAAAAAAGAGTACCCTTGATAGGGGAATGGCTCCAAGAAATTGATAAAATGAGAGTGATGGAGGAGCTGTGGTCTTTTCAGGTAGAGTCTGGGCCAAGATATGAAATGATTTGGAGGGGATGGAGGGATTTCAGAGCTAGGAGGAGGGAGGGGGGAGATGAGGGGGGAGAGAATGGAGGGGAATAGAGGAGACCGTTGGTGGGAATCCTTCTAGAATCCCCTTCTCTCCCCGCGTTTGTTTTTTCCACTTTTTTTTTTCTCTCTTTATCGGTGGTGGGGGTCTATATTTCAAAACGTGGGTAATATACACAATAGGGGGAAATTATAGCCCCTATAACAGAATGCTCTTTTTGCCTTTTATTTTGTTTCTGTTTCCCTCACAACATAGGGGTAATTGTTTTATTCCCCCTCTGACTAGGGGGTTTGTTTTGGGTTTTTTGTTTTTTTTTCTTCTCTCCCTCTCTCTTTTCTTTCTTTCTTTATATCTTTTGTACACTTAAGTAAAAACACAATAAGGGGAATTAACCCCTACACTTTTTCACTATATTCAAGATGGACTTAGTGTCTTTCTTCTTTTTTTTTACAACTCCCCTCCTGGCTTTGTACACTCATGTAAATACACAATAAGGGGAATTAACCCCTACACTTTTTCACTATATTCAAGATGGACTTAGTGTCTTTCTTCTTTTTTTTATAACTCCCCTCCTGGCTTTGCACACTCATGTAAATACACAATAAGGGGAATTAACCCCCTATATTTCTCACTATATTCTAGTAGGACTTAGTGTCTTTTTTTTTTTTTTTCTCCTTCTCTTTTTTTTACAACTCCTTCTCGTTTTCATATACTTAAGTAAATACACAATTAGGGGAAATAACCCCTATATTTTTCACTATATTGTAGGGGGACTTAGTGTGTTTTTTTTTTTTTTTTTTTTTTTTTAACCCCTTCTTGGTTTTGCACACACAAGTAAATACACAATAAGGGGAATTAACCCCTACACTTTTCACTATATTCTAGTAGGACTTAGTGTTTTTCTTGTCCCTTTTTTTTTTTTTCTTTCACAACACAGGGGAAAGTGTCGTCTTTTTTCTTTTTCTTTCCTTTTACAACATAGGAAAAATTGTTTTTAGTTTTTATTCTCCTTTATAAGGGGTAGTTCAATTTTTTTTTTTTTTTTTTTTCTTTCCCCTCTCTCCCTCTCTTTTATATGTCCTCCCCCCTCCACTCACTGTAGGTATAGGTAGTACGGCCCTATCTCTGGGTATCTCCCAAGGAGAGTGGAAAGGGAAGGATTGGCCCTGGGGTGGAATGACGGAGAAATACAGGAGCAGTACGTAGTATTGGTAGAAGAAGATATAGTTTTTAAGGTCTTTTCAATGAAAAGGGTACTTTTTGAGACCATATATGTCAGTCTGTATATTGATTTTATGTTGTATTAAGTGTATTGTTTTGTAAAAAAATGAATAAAAAGATTTAACAAAAAAAAAAAAAAAAGAAATGGCTGAAAAGGTTGGTACCTCCTCTCATGAAGCAGTGCTTGGGCCATGAGCTTGTTTAAATCTTTTGATTGCCATGACATGTAGAATACCTCCTTGACTGTCAAAGCATTATAAGCTTTAAAACTCTTTTTAAAGCAGAGCTCTGCCCAAAAGTAGAGGCCTCCTCCACCGTAAGGCTTTACTGCCGGTTTCCCTTAGCAATAGCAACGGCAGCACCCGGTGGCCGATGAAAAAATTGGCTGAGGTGCCGACATAGCAGGATCCCTGGACAGATAAGTGTCCAAATATTAAAAAAGTCAGCAGCTACAGCATTTGTAGACTTAATTTTTTCTAAAGGAGACTGGACCTCCTCTTTAAGAGCAATTAACAAAAAGATGCCTGGTATTACTGTTGTTAACCAGAAAATTCTCCTCTCTGTGTCTCTTTGAAATTAGGAGCCTGATTTTATCGACTTCAGGTTAAGCCAACTACAAAATATACAGTCCAGTTAAACTAACCTTACTGGACACTGGAAAGGCAACTGGTAATTGGAGGAGCCTACTCCTTAGGAGCTTAAATGGTTCATTTAGCAAGGGTTTCCCATTACCAAACTTCTTGATGGTAAACCTAGATTGAAAGCAGGAACTGCAATTAACTTCACCTGTTGGAATGCATCCAGTTCCTTGGCAAGAAGGACAGGTAATGCTGTCCCGACCAGTAAACTCAACATAAGGAAATTGTGCAATATCTTCATCTAGGTCTCTTCCAACCAACAAATCATCCTCTTCCATATTTGTGTTGCTAGCATGCTTCAGGGCTGTCACACGACTGGTATAAGCAGATGCTACGGACCCCATTGTCTTTGTTCAGCATCTGTTATGAAAATAAATATACATGGAATTAAAATTTCAAGGACTCGCAGAGGTGGCTCAAAAATGTAAATACTGTTTTTAAAACCTACTAAATGGTGTTAATAGTGCAATAGTAAAATAGGATTTTTGCACGCGACAAAATCCTTTTCTTGGTGTCCATTGACAGGAATTTCTTAACCTTTGGGCTATTATTCCAATAGGAGGATTGGACACTGGCAAAAGACTGTAGGCCAGCCCAGGATAACTCCTCCTACTAGCAGTATGCGTCAATTTTGTAGCAAAGCAGTACAGAGAGCAAAATTATAAACACGGAGGGGCTGGACTGCCCTTCGTTGGACTCCAAAATATATATTTTTTTAAGGCAAGCACAAAAAATTCCTGTTTTAGTTTTTTTGTCTATTAAGGGACACAGGAAATCTTTTAAATTCAGGATGATGAAAAGCAGTCAAACTGAGGGGTGGGCAACACAGCAATCAAACGCTAACAGGCACGAGAAAGCAACAGAGAATTGGAGACTGCATGCACCTCAACTAGCCACCTGAAGGACCTTACATTTGAAGTTGTGCTGTGAACAAAAGACCACATGGCAGCCTTGCAACTCTGAGAAACAGTAGCCCGATACTGAAAAGACCAAGTAGCACTTATAGATTTAGTTATCTATTGATAGAGAAGGGTGGAACCCAATCATCTAGACCAGAGGTGCCCAACCTTTTGAAGAGCGGGGGCCACTTAAGTGACTTGGTAACCGGTCACGGGCCACAATGAGCTGAGCGGGTGGACAGCAGCCCACTCTACTCTATAGAGCCCACTCAAGTCTTTTTTTTTGTGGATCGAATTGGAGGTAGGTGTTTGTAAACAGACACAAGTCTATTTACATCTGCCACTCCTTAGAGGTGAATGGTGGGTCCGATTGGGTCAGACTGATCATGTAAAAGAGGCCTAAGGCTGTTTTCACACTAATGCACTGTTTACCCACACCGCGGGTTCACCTGTGGCTTTCCTGTGGGTTAGATGCACTTTGCCATAAAGTAGTAATAAACGTACCTTTAATAACCGTATTCTATTATATTCCATCCCAGAGCAGGAGGTCACGGGCCACCTCAGAGGGCTCCGCGGGCCACTGGTTGGGCACCCCTGATCTAGACCATAAGCTTGGATGATGTCTGTTTAAAGCCAGGTACACACTTCAGTTTTTTTTTTTTGCATGCAATCCAACGGGTTGCACAAAAACAAACTGACAGCTCTGGTTTGAGCCGCTGTAATAACCATGCAAGGTTAGTCCAGCGATTCTCCCTCACTGAGCTGTTGTGTTCTGACAAGAGGACAGCCCTGCCTGTGTGTATGGGGCTTTAGCTATCAGGAAATGGTGGAATGAGAAACCGGTTTCAGGGTCTGTCTAGAATTACAAAGAGGAATGAGTCAGTGGCTAAGAGATAGAACTCTCACAGCCCAAATCACATCCATATAATAAAGTGAAACTACCTTTCATTGAACAAGAGCTAGACAGAATGATGGTAGAACAAAGTCCTGGTTGAGGTGGAAGGTGGAAACTACCTTAAGGCGCGGTGCGAATTTCAGCTCTCTTATCTCTGCAGAGAGATAGGAGAAGTGTTCAGCAGATTAGCAACGTTTTAGATGCAAATTTGGAGACCTGGGAGAAGTTCCGGGTGAGAGGAGAGTGGGGGAGAAGTGTATTGAGCTGAATGAGAGAAATTCCTGAACAGAACTGAACACATCTGCGAATTAGATGCATACCCATAGAAGATAATGGGACTGAATTCGCACCTGAGCCGCACCGCAAGACATAAAAACCGCACACGGTTTGGAGGCAATGCGCAGTGCGAATGCATCGCACATATGTGAACCAGCCTCATTGAAAACAATGTATTTTGAAATGTCATGCGAATTGGATGCGGTTTAAGCCGCACTCAATTCGCATAGGTGTGAACCTGGCCTTAAAGGAGTATGGGCTTATGAAAAAAATAAATCTACCTACCTACTCACCTGACAAAGACAAACCCCTTTCCATTTTTTTTTTGCTGAACCCCAATGCCAGCAGGTCAACATCCAATGTCCCCTACCTGTGACAGAGGTTCTGGAACACCTTCAGGTGTAGGGACCACTTCCCAAATTCAGAGCAATGTTGGCTGAAGAAGTCTGCCTGCCATTTTTCCATGCCTGGAATGTAAAAGGCAGACAAGGGTGGAACATGAATCTGCAGCCAAATTTCTGGTTCCTTCCCGATGATCAACAATGTACACCATGATAAATGGCACTGTGCGACTGAATCAGAATTGGATGACCAACCAACAGGATAGTCCAGCATTGCAGACACAGATCGCTCAAAGCTTCAGAATGTTGATCAGGAGATGAGGCTCCTCTGATGACCAACAGTACAAACAAATGGCCACTGCCCCCATCTATAACTGGCCTTTGCAGCAAAGAGCAAATGGAAGGGCAACACATGTAAAACAAAACCAAAGAAAGATCAAGCTCAACTAGCCAGCCTGCTACCAACTGAATTAACCTAACCGTTGGCGTTAAAAAGAGAGGTTTAATTAGCACACATTAGTAAATGAATGCGAAGGACAGTTATAGGTGGGGGCAGTGGCTATTTGTTTGTACTGTTGGAATACTGGTGAGGGGGACGCACTGGACATCTTTGTTGCCATTGTTCTATATGCTGGGTGTCCACTGTGCCCCTGTGCCTTTTAAGGAAGGGTGGGCTCCCTCCGGGCTCACCTGCCCTCTGCCTATAATGCATGCGTTTCTGCTATAGAGGCTCTCAAAAATGTATAGCGTTAGGAGTGTGGATAATAATGGGGTGCCTTGTTGCAGTCGCTGCAGCTTATGCATGTATTTGCAAATATGTGTTAACTAAACTCCTGTTTTTAATGAAAACTGCTAGACAGGTTATTTCGGTATCTTCCAAATAATGGCAAGGAGGACTCACAATTCCAGAGTCAGATTCCTGAGTCGCCAAGCCTGGGACACTCTAGTCTTCATTGCCAAACTACCGGTATTTGGTCTGTCAATGCACTACATTTTCCCACAATGGCTAAATGCTATCTTGTAAAAGTTATAAAGAGAAATTGAGCAACTGGAACTCCCTCAAAAGGAGGCTGCCATCAGATTCAAGACTCTAATGCAAAAGTGGCTAATGAGATTTCTGGGGGAGTAAACATTTTGTCAAGGCGTTTCAAATCTTTAAAGATATAGCTGGAAAAAGAGGATGCAATGGGAGGGTCTATGCAGCTTTAGGGACTCTAAAGGTCCCAAGAATGAGAACTGCACTAGAGGAAGCCACAGGCTGATCACCTAATTTCAGGGTGGTGTCCGGTGAACACTGCATCAATTAGAGCCAAAATGATCTCTTTTCATTTTGAAGTATTAACAAAAAAAAAAAGAAAAAAGAAACTGTAAAGATTCAGAAACAGAACCTCTGCGGCTGATGGCCCAGAGGCCGATAATAGAGACCTCTGTGGTCAGTCTGTAAATACCTGGGTCCTATGTGATTGGAAAAAAAGAGAAGAAAACAAAACCTCAGCTAAAAGAGTAGGGTAACTAATCACACCTGCAATAAGCACTGGAACCACTAGTATAGCATGAGCTGGGAGTGATTTTTCCATGACACCCCCCCCCCCCCCACACACACACACAAACATTTGCAAAAGGCTCAGGGTATAGGGATAAGGCACTCAAGAAACCCAAACAGTATATAGCAAAGATCGGAGTGCCACGTGGCTTTCTGTAAGCAATGCACTTTTGATGAACGAGAGCAAAGTGCTTGTGTGCACACTACACTCAGCTGATGATGTCAGCACTCGGTCCCACAGGGTTAACCCTTTTCATGGTGGAGTTAGCTTCCAGATCTCTGCTCGACTGACCTACTTATAGAGCGAGTCTCCAGGAACAGGGCAAGTGCTCAGGAAATGCCAATGGCTCTGGAACCTCTATTGTTATCTTGTTACCAAAACAGAATCTGGTAGGTGCTTTAAAGTGGATGTAAACCCAATTCATGAAATTTGAGCTTGGCACATATATAGCGGTAGTGTTTTCTTATCTATCTCCAAAGCACAGAGTCCCGTAGCTCTGTCATCAGTCTGATAACTCCTGACAGGTTCTCTGAAACAGGAGATAAAAAGCAGCCTGATTGATTTGCTTACACAACAGGCTGCTCCATGAATCAGCTTTAAAGGGGTTGTAAAGGATTATTTTTATTTTTTTATTTTTTAAACAACAAACATGTTATACTTACCTCCACTATGCAGCTTGTTTTGCACAGAGTGGCCCGAACCAGGTCTTCTGGGTTCCCTCGGCAGCTGTCTTGGCATGAATAAGCACTAATTCAGTGCGAAACACGTCGGCTATTCCCTTGTTTCTATTGCTGTAACCCTGTGATGTGATGTGATGTATCTGCTGTTCGTTTAAATAAAGACAACCTCAACGGTCATTGGAGTGCGGCTATCCATTTCTCTCTTCAATTCTTATGCATGTCTTGGCTCCTCGCTGCAAGAACTAACCCCCATTGTGGGAGCTCTCTCCCATGGGGTTAAGTTTTTGCGGGCGTGCTCCGTGATACAGCCAGCAGCCATAGCTGCTCCCTGCATCACTTAGCCCTGCCCCCCGGTGCGCCGCGTCATTGGATGTGATTGAGAGCAGCGCGAGCCGATGGCTGCGCTGCTATCAATCCATCCACTCTAGCCAATCAATGGCCAGACTGAGCAGAGAAGAGGACGTTGGGGGCGAGCACAGCAGGTGACCGGACTCAGGTAAGTAAAACGGCGGGGGGGGCATAATTGTCAGATGTTTTTAATGTCTATGCATTAAGGTGAAAAAACATGAACCTTTACAACCCCTTTACCCGCAATGACTTGCAATGGGAGGTTGCTATGAATAGATTAGCAGAACTACGTTTGATTCAAAGCAGAGTTCTGCACATTACTTCCTTTGCCAATGTGGCTTGAGGGTGTGTGCGCGCCTTTCCTCCAATCAGCTGTCTTGGCTGTATGCCAATAACCCACTCCCAGTGATCAACAGGAAGAGAAAATCTGTAACACGATGTGCCCTTACTTTCTAAAGAATATTTAAAGTTGAAGACAGCAGATATACATGTAAAACTTATGTAGGGAGATTTGTTTCATCTCTGTGTATCATCTGAGGCTGTTCACTTCACTGGGTGTATTTGAGGGTTTACATCCACTTTAAGCAAAACCCAGTAGCCAAAAGTCACTTTCAGGCTATCCCTGCAACCTGCAGTCCAGTAGGGTGCAGAAGCAGCATCCAGGGCTGAGAACAGACCTGCCGGATAGCTGCAAATAAAGAGACCAGCTCTAGCTGTGATGTAGAGACGAGTGTTAATTGAAATATTGGTTAGTTTTTTTTTTTTTTTTACAAAGAAAACATGTCCTTTCTACATGGCCACTAGCAAAAATCTAAGGCATGAGGGATTATCAAAATGTAATATGCAAATACAGTGCTACCTGATGTGAAAAAAGGTATCAAATGTGATATTAAGCAGCGCTCAAGAGAATAAAATAAAAAAAACACACATATAATATTGCTAGACTATTAAGTGAAAAATAATGAGTGATCCACCCTCTATGTGAAACAATATATCAGTGTCAAAAAATAGGTGTCAATAATACACCCAAAATAACAGGTTGGCAAAAAAAAATCCATAAACTGATTGTGTGAACGTAAATGAAGTTCATAAATGGAGAACAGAAGAAGTCCCTTCACGATCTTCAGACAGTGCTTTCACCACACCACAGTGACTGCGTGATTCCACCACCCATCAGAATGCAAACTCACCACAATAAATGGCCTGACACTCTCGTGTTAAGGCACACAGGCTTTTTAACTGAACCACTCAGTTTAATTGATGGAACTCCCTCTTTGGAAACTGGAGCACTCAGTTAAATAAATGGAGATCCGTTGGAAAAAGGAAAAACTCCAAGATGACAGCCACATGTATAATGAAGAGAGAGAGCACAATAGTGTGATATTGCAACACAACTTTTAATAAAAACACTAAAAATCTCCCAATAGATGCACTCACAAAAATGACTCTTGTCATAAGCAGTGATTAAATCCAAACATCACACGGTGTAAACACAAACGAAAATTTTCCTCCAGGTGAACCAGTGGTCACAGCGGACCAACAAATAGCCCAGGTTTACTCACAGCCCTATGAAGGTGTACTGGAGTCGCTCTTCAGATGACTATATTGGTGACAGATGGACCGTTCCACGCCCGACCAGTTCAGTTTAAGGTATGCGGTTGTAACTTAGTACCCACGCCCCGACATGTTGGCCCTTATTTCCACCTTTTTCCCATGAGGGATTATCCTTGCTTGGTTGGCTTTTTTTTCAGTGTCTAATCCTCCTGTAGGTTGGCAGTATAACCCAAAAAATGAAAAAACGTTCTGTGTCCCCAACTGCTCATTTACTTGACACACTTTTTATAGCACTCTCAATGCCAATCAAACCACCTGTCATTAAATAAAATGGTTACCTTACAGTCCTTTTCACACTATAGCACTCGCTTTGCTTAAACAATTATACCCTCTGTTGCTTTCATCTAGCTTCAGCACTTCTTCAAAATACAACCGCATCTGCGGCAGTACAAAGAGCTTAAAATAGAAATCCACCCTAAAACTAAAATCCCTACATCTATAGACATCCACGATCTAACACTAATCTATCTAGCCCTGTAAAGAAAAAAGAAAAAATCAGTATACAGTGGAACCTTGGATTATGAGCATAATCCTTTCCATGGGAATGCTTTTAATCCAAAGCACTCGCATATCAAAGCGAATTTCCCCATAGAAGTCAATAGAAACAAAGATAATTCGTTCCACATTGGACTGCTTGGAAACCCTCAGAGAGGTTCGGAAACACTCGGGAACGGAGTGGCTAAGCGGCCTTGCTGCGAAGGTGTGTGCAGGGGACACATCCGACAATGGAAACCTCATAATAACTCCATGGGTGATGTCACTTCCCGTTAATTTCACAGCCGTTGTCGGCCGTGTTCTCTGCACAGCTTCTGCTGTTGCAGATCGGTTCAGCTCGGCTTCAGAAAAGGTATGTATACAGATTTTTGTTCTTTTCAGGGCTAGATAGGTTAGTGCTAGATCATGGGTGTCTATAAATGCATGAATTTTAGTTTTAGGGTGACTCTCTCTTTAAACTTAACATTAACTTTGCTTTTAATTATCATTTCCCCTTTTGAAAATATAGAAAACATTAACTTTGCTTTTAATTATCATTTCCCCTTTGAAAATATAGAAAACCAACACACAAAGGGAATTTACCAAGCTTCATTAAAGTTTTAAAAAAGCATCACAGAGAAAAATAAAATAATAATAAAAAAAAAAAAAACATCAAAAATGCATATTAACCACTTGCTTACTGGGCACATATACCCCCTTCCTGACCAGAGGACTTTTTGCGATTCGGCACTGCGTCGCTTAAACCGACAATTGCACGGTCGTGCGACGTGGCTCCCAAATTGACGTCCTTTTTTTCCCACAAATAGAGCTTTCTTTTGGTGGTATTTGATCACCTCTGCGGTTTTTATTTTTTGCGCTATAAACAAAAATAGAGCGACAATTTTGAAAAAAAAATAATAATTTTTACTTGTTGCTATAATAAATAGCTAATTTTTTTTTAAATTTTTGACACATTTTTGGCACCATTCACATCTATACTGCGATCAGTGCTATAAATATGCACTAATTACTGTATAAATGTGACTGGCATTGAAGGGGTTAACACTAGGGGGTGAGGGAGGGGTTAAATGTGTACCTTAGTGAGTGTTACTAACTGTGGGGGAGGGGGACTGACTGGGGGAGGTGACCGATCTGTGTCCCTAAGTACAAGGGACACAGATCGGTCTCCTCTCTCCCTGACAGGACGTGGATCTGTGTGTTTACACACACAGATCCACGTCCTTGTCTCTGTAACCACCGATTGCGGAAGCCTGGCGGACATCGCGGCCGCCAGGCATCCCAGTGATGCGGCGGGCACGCCCGCCCCCCAGTGGCCAGGAGGAGCGGAGGCCGTAAAAACACGGCGGCTCAGAGAAGTATAACCTCCCTGCGGCCGTATAAAGTCGTAAGGCCGTTGGGAAGTGGTTAATGAAGAAGCCGCCTTTAATGTGTGTTGAAGCGAGTGTAAGGCTCCTTTCACACTAGCCAACTTCAAAGTTGTGCGATTTTCAGTGCAAGTTTGAGTCCAACTTTGAAGCGACTTTTATAAGACTTTTACATTCTTCGGCTTTGAAGCGGTGTCAAAGGCAGATCACAGTAATGCAGGAACCTTTTCTGAAGTCAGACACTTCAGTATTGTCAATTAAAATGGCTCTCAGAGAGATACATGGCATTTCACGTTTCCTGCGGCTTGGGATCTCCCAAGTCGGATCCTATGTTGCACAGCCTAAATGAGTCCCCAAAAAAGCATGTTGAATTGGCGGGCTTTTAACCCCTTTCTGACCCTTTTTTTGCGATACGGCACTGTGTTGCTTTAACGGACAATCATGCGACACTACCCAAATAAAATTGATGTTCTTCCCCCCCCACAAATAGAGCTTTCTTTTGGTGGCATTTGATCACCTCTGCAGGTTTTATTTTTTACTTACTTCTATAAAACATCCAATTAAAAAAATAAAAATATGTAAAAACATCAAATTTCTTCTTCAAATTTAGGTCAGCATATATTGTGCTACATATTTTTGGTAAAAGAAAAAAAAGAAATCCCAATAAGCATTTATTAATTAGTTTGCGCAAAAGTTATTGCAATTACAAACTATGGGATATTTTTATGGAATTTTTTAATTTATTTTTTACTAGTAATGGTGGCGATCAGCCTGACACTTTTTGGGGACCAGTGACACTATTATAGTGAGATAATATATATATATATATATATATATATATATATATATATATATATATATATATATATATATATATATATATATATATATATATATATATATATATATATATATATATATTATTTTAAGCACTATTACTGTACTAATGACACAGCAGGGAAAGGGTTAACATCAGGGGCGATCAAAGGGTTAATAGCGTCCCTAGGGGGTGCTTTCTAACTGTGGGGGAAGTGCTTTGACTAAAGGAAAACAGAGATCCGTGTTTCTGCTTACCAGAAACACAAGATCTTTATTTTCCCCTCTGGCAGAACGATGATCTGCCTTGTTTACATAGGCAGGCCACCATTCTGCCTCTCCTCAGAACGATCGCATGTCCCCTGGCGGACATCGCGTGCGCCCCAGGAGCCGAAGAAAAAAAAAATCACGCACAGGTACGCAATTTTGCACTTAAGGGCCACCCTGCCGCAGTATATGTACGTGGGGCGATCCTTAAACGGCAATGTTTGTTAAATTTGGCTGGGTTCACGCTGGTGCAATGCCAGACATCACATGCAATTTGCTCCGCGTGTCTGTGCACATCACACGTGATGTCTGTGCAGTGCCAATTCAGCCATACAGTTTGCATGGCTGAAATCGCATTGCATTTGCACTGGAGTCGAATCGCATGCGTTTTCAGACCAATGCGATCCGATTCCATAGTTCACACTGCGTTCTGCGACCTGATTTGTGGGTGTCATTAACTTTATATTAGGGTTGTCCCGATACCACTTTTTTAGGACCGATACTTTTTTTCAAGTAGTCGCCGATACCGAATACCGATACTTTTTTTTAAATGTGTCCCCAAATGCAGCCATGTCCCCCCACAAATGCAGCCATGTCCCCCCACATCCAGCAATGTCCCAATATCCAGCATTGTCCCAATATCCAGCATTGTCCCCCATATCCAGCAATGTCCCAATATCCAGCATTGTCCCCCATATGCAGCAATGTCCCCCATATGCAGCAATGTCCCCCGTATCTAGCAATGTCCCCCGTATCCAGCAATGTCCCCCGTATCCAGTAATGTCCCAATATCCAGCAATGTCCCAATATCCAGCAATGTCCCAATATCCAGCAATGTCCCAATATCCAGCAATGTCCCAATATCCAGCATTGTCCCAATATCCAGCAATGTCCCAATATCCAGCATTGTCCCAATATCCAGCATTGTCCCAATATCCAGCATTGTCCCAATATCCAGCATTGTCCCAATATCCAGCATTGTCCCAATATCCAGCAATGTCCCAATATCCAGCATTGTCCCAATATCCAGCAATGTCCCAATATCCAGCAATGTCCCAATATCCAGCATTGTCCCAATATCCAGCATTGTCCCAATATCCAGCAATGTCCCAATATCCAGCATTGTCCCAATATCCAGCATTGTCCCAATATCCAGCAATGTCCCAATATCCAGCATTGTCCCAATATCCAGCATTGTCCCAATATCCAGCATTGTCCCAATATCCAGCATTGTCCCAATATCCAGCAATGTCCCAATATCCAGCATTGTCCCCCATATGCAGCAATGTCCCCCGTATCTAGCAATGTCCCCCGTATGTAGTAATGTCCGCCGTATGCAGTAATGTCCGCCGTATCCAGTAATGTCCCCCACATCAATGTCCCCCACATCAATGTCCCCCACATCAATGTCCAGCAAGGTCTCCCCATATGCAGCCATGTCCTGTCCCCCTTACCTTCATCGCGCCGCATCCCCGCTGCCGCCGACTGCTTAATATGGGCGGGGAACAGCTTTGAACAGCTGTAATGATTGGCGCCGCGCTGCGTATAGACACTCCCCCTTGCTCGGGATTGGACAGTTCACCCGAGCAAGGGGGAGTGTCTATACGCGGCGGGCGGGAAAGACTACAGCTGTTCAAATGAATGCTGTAATGTTCCCCGCCCGTATTAACCAAGCGGGGAATGCGGCGGGATGCGTTGTAGCGACGGGATGCGACGGCGGCGGCGGCGGCGGGGTGGGAAGTATTCTATTTTGGTATCGGGGGTATTTGCGGGAGTACGAGTACTCCCGCAAATACTCGGAATCGGTCCCGATACCGATACTAGTATCGGTATCGGGACAACCCTACTTTATATTGACCCCCTGCAGCCTTTCGCAGAGAGCAGTGTAAACTGCCTGCGATTCAGATGCAATGCGGGAACCCACACAGAAATGGCTGTGGTTCCTGCATTGCACCAGTGTGAACTGAGCCTTAAAAGGGTTGTAGTAAAGGTACAATTTATTTTCCTAAATAGCTTCCTTTACCTTAGTGCAGTCCTCCTTCACTTACCTTATCCTTCAATTTTGCTTTTAAAATGTCCTCATTTCTTCTGAGAAATCCTCACTTCCTGTTCTTCTGTCTGTAACTCCACACAGTAATGCAAGGCTTTCTCCCTGGTGTGAAGTGTCGTACCCGCCCCCCCTCCCTTGGACTACAGGAGAGTCAGGACGCTCTCTACGTTGCAGATAGAGAAAGGAGCTGTGCGTTAGTGGGCATCCTGACTCTCCAGTAGTCCAAGGGAGGGGGCGAGCACGACACTCCACACCAGGGAGAAAGCCTTGCATTACTGTGTGGAGTTACAGACAGAAGAACAGGAAGTGAGGATTTCTCAGAAGAAATAAGGACATTTAAAATCAAAATCAAAGGATGAGGTAAGTGAAGGAGGACTGCACTAAGGTAAAGGAAGCTATTTAGAAAAAAAAAAATGTTGTACCTTTACAACCCCTTTAATGTAGAAAGAAATACACAATTCCTTTAAATAACAATCTATAGTTCCACTTCTAGCTAGTGAACCTGCAGGGGTTGGGAGCCGATTACGCGATCAGACCGGAGCGCACGAGATAGCCAACTGTACACCTCTTCCTTACACAGGTGTAGATAGAAGCAGGTGGAAGAAGGTTTAGGCCCCTTTCACACTGATCTGCTAGAAAGCACATTTCCAGCGTGACAAAAGTGCATCAGAAACATTTCCTTTTAAATCATATGAGACATTTGTTACATCACTACGTTGTGTTTTTGGGGTCACATGACCGAACCACTTGACCAGAGAGGAGCTTGGGGACCACAGTGGGAGTACAGGTAAAACTATAAAAGGTAAAATGAACATGTAAACCTGCACTGTTTAGGAGATATTCACCCTTCATGCACACTGAAGGGCCGGCACGAAGGACTCCCACGCATGACGTCCTCACGGCACCAGCCACTCACAGGGCTAGAGCCCTAAAACCAGTAAGAAACATGTCAGCCTCCTCGGCAGGGACCAAGCTTGCTGTGGGAGCCTCGTTCTAAGGTATACTAGCACAGGGTTTGACAAATTTGCTTGGAATCTATGAGGCAGCTAAAAAAGTTAGGAGCCAGAAAACGCACCCCGTCCCGACGAGCTTGCGCGCAGAAGCGAACACATACGTGAGCAGCGCCCGCATATGTAAATGGTGTTCAAACCACACATGTGAGGTATCGCCGCGATTGGTAGAGCGAGAGCAATAACTCTAGCCCTAAACCTCCTCTGTAACTCAAAACATACAACCTGTAGATTTTTTTAAACGTCACCTATGAAGATTTTAAAGGGTAAAAGTTTGTCGGCATTCCATGAGCGAACGCAATTTTGAAGCGTGACATGTTGGGTATGAATTTACTTGGCGTAACATTATCTTTCATAATATTAAAAAAAATGGGGATAACTTTACTGTTGTCTTATTTTTTAATTAAAAAAAAGTGTAATTTTTTCCCAAAAAAGTGTGCTTGTAAGACCGCTGCGCAAATACGGCGTGACAAAAAGTATTGCAACGATCACCATTTTATTCTCTAGGGTGTTAGAATAAAAAACATATATAATGTTTGGGGGTTCAAATTAGAGGGAAGAAGATGGCAGTGAAAATAGTGAAAAATGACATTAGAATTGCTGTTTAACTTGTAATGCTTAACTTGTAATACCAACGGCTCACCACCAGATGGTGCCAGCTCTTTTTTTGCCCACCTTCCAAGCCAAGTCGCCAGGATGCCATTTCTAGTCGCCATGGCGACCGGGATTTGTCGAGCCCTGTACTAGCACATTATGCTATTGTCTTGCAGGACTTTTTTTCCCCCGGCAGTTTACCATCACTTTTAGGACACTGGTGGATTCTAGCTCCTTAAAAACCGCCCCCCAACCAATGAATAACTGAAACCAAAACCAAATAAACTATGTCCTTAAAGTGTAAGTTCACCTTTACAGAAAAAACATTAAAATCAGTAAGGTGAACTTACACAGGACCCTTTCTATAAAAGGTGAACTTACCCTTTAACAACCTGATATTCACTGCCTATGCGCTGCATACAACACATTTAAAAACGCACTAGGCATTTTTTTTAAACGCATGATACGTTGTAGAAGCACTGCAGTGTGAAAATAGATGAGCTGCAGTGTGAAAGGGCAAAAACTTGGAATTCCAGGAACTTTCTGAACATGTATACTTTACAACATAACCAGGGAGAGTGCCAAGTCTGTAATGCTGCCAACGACATGCAGTTACAGCAAAAATAACGGATTTTAGCTTGTGAAGCCAACTGCTAATTTATTAAACCACCAATTTTTTTAGATTTTTTTTTTTTACCAGGAAGGTACACCTTAAAGTGTATATAAAGGCAAACCTTTTTAATCAGCAATTTAGCTGGGGAGATTCACCCTTCTATTTATCCTTGTGACTGTCATCAGCAAGACAAAAGGAGAAATCTTCCATTTTAGAGCAGTCACGACAGAAAAACGAGAAAGAAAATATTTCAATGGGGAAAAATGTTCCATGCAAAAACTGTCTAAAATGGGAATTCCTCTAATTTCAAAAGCAAGTAGAAAACATTTAATATTCGTATACATTGTTCTCTGAACAATTTCTCAGCATGCTGTGTGCTGATTTTGTATGTGTCACCAAAACTGCGCACAGCCTTGTATTCCGCATAGTCACTAATCAGGTGATAACACGAACACGTGTTTGAGGTGAGTCAATATGGGTGGAACATGCATTCTCTATAGGTGTTAATAGAGGGCACAGGGAAAGGAACAGGTACTGCTGGTACAACCGCAATATTATAAGAAAGGAGTTCATTAACTTACTGGAACTTATTAATCGCCTTTTTGTTTTAGGGATCCTTGTGAAAAGAACACAGGTCAGACAAAAACCTTCAAAAAGTTTCCAACTATAATGCCGCGTACACACCATCACTTTATGTGATAAAAAAAAACGTAATTTTCTGTGAAGTAAAAAACGACGTTTTTGAAACTTCAGTTTTCAAAAACTATGTTGCCTACACACCATCGTTTTTTCACAGTGCTCTAGCAAAGCGAGGTTACGTTCACCACGTTTTTCCATTGAAGCTTGCTTCAAAAGTAGCTTCTGGGCATGCGCGGGTGTAAAAACGTTGTTTTAAACGTCGTTTTTTGCTACACACGGTCAATTTCTGTGAAGTAAAAAAACGACGTTTTGAAAAACGACACATAAAATTGAAGCATGCTTCAATTTTTTTTTGTCGTTTTTCACAAGACATAAAACAACGTTTTCCCCCACACACAGTCATTTAAAGTGACGTTTTTAAAAACGTCGTTTTTTTCATCACATAAAGTGATGGTGTGTACGCGGCATAAGGCCTGGTTCACACCTATGCATTGTTAGTGCTTTTTGCATTTAACATGGCTTCCTATAGAACACGTTCTGCAGTACAAATCTAAAAACGCACTAAAAATTCAGAGGCCCAAAACCATATACTGTACTCATTTCCACATCCAACTGAATTTCAATTATTTCTAACCTACTCCTATTAATCTGATCATCTTGAAAACTTTCTTCTGTAAAGCTCCCCACACATTTACTGCCATAAATTCTGTGACACCATGAAAAAGCAAAGTTTAAAGGAGTTGTAAAGGAAAAAAAATGTTTTGCTGAAATGACTGTTTACAGGGTATAGAGACATAATAGTTAACTGATTCCTTTTAAAAATGATTAAAAATAGATAAAAATAAATCATATAATGTGCCTGCAGTTTCAGCTCGCTTTTCATCTAGTTTCATGCTTCTGTGAAGGACAGAGACACAGAGCCAATACAGGGCAGTGTTTGTTTTTAAAATTAAACTGATTGGTTCTGAGGGGTTTTAGACACAGTTATCACACCTTCTTGATTAGAGACCACAGAGAAAAAGCTCCCAGTACTTTTTTCATAAGGAAACAGACAACCAGGAAGTGTGCAGAACAGAGAAGGATTACAGCAAAAACGAACAATGGAGGACATGAAACCAGGATTGCATTAGGCCCCTTTCACATTGAGGAGTTTTTCAGGCGGTACAGCGCTAAAAATAGCCCTGCTATACCGCCTGAAAAACTCCTTCACTGCAGACTCAATGTGAAAGCCCGAGGGCTTTCACACTGAGGGGATGCGCTGGCGGGAGACAAAAACCATCTCCTGTCAGCAGCATCTTTGGAGCGGTGAGAGAAGCGACATGTATAACGCTCCTTCCCATTGAAAACAATGGGAAACCGCGGCAATACCGCCTGCAATGCACATTGCGGGCGGTATTTACCCTTTATCGGCCGCTAGCGGGGGTTAATACCACACCGCTAGCGGCTGTTTCCCGAGGCAATCCCGGCGGTATAGCGCCGCTATTTTTAGCAGCGTTACACCTTCACTGCGGCTCCCACCCCAGTCTGAAAGGGGCCTTAGGGTAAAGGAAGCTATTTAGCTAAAAAAAAAAAAATTCCTTTAGTGACCCTTTAAGTCATAAATGTCATTACTTTGTTAATCAGAGGGGAGGGAGAAGCCACAGAAGGCAAAATAGAAGCTGAATAAACTTCAGCTTTAGGATGGAATCTGATAAAAAAAAGCCTGGCCATTTCACATGCAGTCAGCACATAAGACACACAATGAAAGCATTAATCCTTTGTCAGCAAATGAGAAGCAAATAGCATTTGCACTGCAGCTGATCTTACTCAATTCTCAAACACTGCAAATGTATATGTAACAAGGACAAATCTGCTTGTTTGGACAGTTTGTTAATAGTTTGGTTATTTCACCACCTTTCTAACATTAAGTATTGCTGAAGACAGGGAAGTATGTATTTATTGTTATAATGTCAAATGAAATGTAATGTATAATGTTTAGTATTATTTTATTTGTGCATTTATTATTCTGAGGGCTAAAAAAATTGTGTCATTTAATTTCTTCATTTAAGAAAATATGAATTATGCCATCCAGTTCTGGGCACCAGTCATCAGTAAGCATGTCCTGGAACTAGAGAGAGTTCAGAGAAGGCAAAAAAGCTAAGGGACGCAGAGATGGCAAACTTTGGCAGCCCAGATGTTTTCGAACTATATTTCCCATAATGCTGATCTACACTGCAGAGTGCAGGAGCATCATGGGAAATGTAGTTCCAAAACATCTGGGGTGCCAAGGTTTGCCATCACTGGACTAGAGGATCTCAGCTATGGGGAAAGACTACAAGCATTGGACTTATTCTCTCTGGAGAAGAGACGCTTGAAAGGGGATATACTAGCAATGTACAAATACTGTACTGGTGACCCTGGCATAGGGAAAAAAAATTCAGTGAAAGGGAGTTTAAAAATTGGAAGAGAAGCGGTTTAACCTTAAACTGCGCAGAGGGTTCTTTACTGTCAAGGTGGTAAGGATGTGGAATTCTCTTCCACAAGCAGTGGTATCAGCAGGGAGCGTCGATAGTTTAACCCATTAAGGACCACCTAACGCCGATATACGTCAGCAGAATGGCACGGCTGGGCACAATCACGTACCTGTACGTGATTGTTAAATGCCCAGCCGTGTGTCGCGTGCCTGCGCCCTGGTCCGAAGCTCCGTGACCGCGGCACTCGCGGACCCGATCGCCGCTGGAGTCCCGCGATCGGTCCCTGGAGCTGAAGAACGGGGAGAGCTGTGTGTAAACACAGCTTCCCTGTTTTTCACTGTGGCGCCGTCATCCATCGTGTGTTCCCTAATATAGGAAACCACAATCTTTGACGTCAGACCTACAGCCACACCCCCTACAGTTAGAAACACAGATGAGGTCACACTTAACCCCTTCAGCGCCCCCTTGTGGTTAACTCCCAAACTGCAATTGTCATTTTCACAGTAAACAATGCATTTTTTGCTGTGAAAATTACAATGGTCCCAAAAATGGGTCAAAATTGTCCGATGTGTCCGCCATAGTGTCGCAGTCACAAAAAATAAAAAAAATAAAAAAAAAAAAAAAATCGCTGATCGCCGCCATTAGTAGTAAAAAAAAAAAAAAAAAAATTTATAAAAATGCAATAAAACTATCCCCTATTTTGTAAACGCTATAAATTTTGCGCAAACCAATCGATAAACGCTTATTGCGTGTTTTTTTTTACCAAAAATAGGTAGAAGAATACGCATCGGCCTAAACTGAGGAAAACAAATGTTTTTTTATATATTTTTGGGGGAATATTTATTATAGCAACAAGTAAAAAATATTGCATTTTTTACAAAATTGTCGCTATATTTTTGTTTATAGAGCAAAAAATAAAAACCGCAGAGGTGATCAAATACCACCAAAAGAAAGCTCTATTTGTGGGAAAAAAAGGACGCCAATTTTGTTTGGGAGTCATGTCGCACGACCGCGCAATTGTCAGTTAAAGCAACGCAGTGCCGAATCGCAAAAGGGGCCTGGTCCTTTACCTGCATTTTGGTCAGGGTCTTAAGTGGTTAAAAAAAAAAAAAAAAAAAGATTAGGTGAGCATCTTAACGATCGCAACATACAGTGTTATACAATGTACTATTGACATAAACACAAGCACACACCACAGGTTGACCTGGATGGACTGGTGTCTTATTTCAACCTTAAAGCGGGAGTTCACCCATTTGTAAAAAAAAAAAAAATTCTCCCCTTAGCTTCCTGCTTGTTCGGTCTAGGGGAATCGGCTATTTGTATTAAAATATGAGCAGTACTTACCCGTTTTCGAGCTGCATCTTCTTCCGTCGCTTCCGGGTATGGGTCTTCGGGAGCGGGCGTTCCTTCTTGATTGACAGCCTTCCGAGAGGCTTCCGACGGTCGCATCTATCGCGTCACTCGTAGCCGAAAGAAGCCGAACGTCGGTGCGGCTCTATACTGCGCCTGCGCACCGACGTTCGGCTTCTTTCGGAAAATCGTGACGCGATGGATGCGACCGTCGGAAGCCTCTCGGAAGCCTGTCAATCAAGAAGGAACGCCCATTCCCGAAGCCCATACCCGGAAGCGACGGAGAGGATGCATCTCGTAAACGGGTAAGTACTGCACATATTTTAAAATAAATAGCCGATTCCCCTAGTAAAAACGAGCAGCAATCTAAGGGGGAAAAGTGCCCTCTAAGGGTGAACCCCCGCTTTAATCAGGGCACTGATCATCAGTGCCCTGATTATAAGAAAAATAATTAAAAAAAAGCTTCCACAGTGCCAGCAATCAGTGCCCATTAGTGATGCCAGTCAGTGCTGACCATCAATGATGACCTATCAGTGCGGCATATTCATGCCTCATGAGTGCAGCCTATCAGCGCCCATCAGTGAAGGAGAAAAATTACTTATTTACAGAATTTACTGACAGAAACTAAGAAAAACTTTTATTTTATTTTTAAATACGATCAAAAGAAAGCTCTATATACATGGTTACAGTGTAGCATGACCGCACAATTGTCATTCAGTCCGGATCTCGACCTCCCTTCTATAACCATCAGCTGATGGTTATAGAAGGGAGATCGAGATCCAGGCCGAATCCTGTGAACGTCTACATTGTGCGTTTATTCAAATGTATTATTGCTGACCATAAACAGTATTTGGTCTGATCGGCCACCAGAGGCTATTGGAGGATATCTGGCTTGTGCAGCTGGTAAGCTTGCACTCTCTGTGGAGGTGAATTCACATTGTCTGTTTGTGAAGTCACAGGACACAGTCACCATATAGTGTAGTTTCATACACTTAGCCATTCTTCCATTGGAGAACTTTCTAGGATCGTTTATTCTCTGGATTTATTTGTCACACGATTCACCCACTGGGACTTTAGTTTTCATGTCATTAAATATTTGTATTTCGATATATGGTTTGAGAGCGCAGTGCCTTATGTTTTTCTACTATGTTTGTGTGTGTTTGTGTGTATTTCACTTTGAGTTGCAGCATTAGTGGTTTCTGTCTTCCCCCAGTCTAAGCAAACCCCCCGCTAGAAAGCACTCCCTAGTAGGGATGAACTCCGGCGTGTTCGCACAGTCCACGTGCAGAGCCCACCAGGAAGTCTGCACGGCACTGCGCTAATCACAGGCAGGGAGTAGGAATGAGCTCTGGCATGTTTGCATAGAACACGTGCAGAGCCCGCCAGGAAGTGTGCACGGCGCTGCGCTAATAACAGCCAGGGAGACATTTCACGATCCCTGCAGCCAAGCATCGGGACAATGTCTCCCTGGCTGTGATTAGCACAGCGCCGCGCACACTTCCTGGCGGGCTCTGCACGTGTTCTATGCGAACACGCCAGAGCTCATCCTTAGCAGGGAGACATTGTCCCGATGCTGGGCTGCAGAGGACGGGAAATGTCTCCCTGCCTGTGGTTAGCGCAGCACCGTGCAGACTTCCTGGCGGGCTCTGCACGTGGACTGAACACGCCGGAGCTCATCCCTACTCCTTAGGAGCACATTTAACCCTTTGATTACCCCCGATAACCCCTTCCCTGACAGCGTCGTTAATACAGTGACAGTGCATTTCTTCTTTTAGCACTGATCACTATATTAGTGTCACTGGTCCCCAAAAAGTGTCACTTGGTGTCAGATTTGTATGCCGCAATGTCATAGGTCCTGCTAAAAATTACTGATCGCCATCATTACTAAATAAATAAAATACAAAAAATATATATATATATATATATATATATATATATATATATATACACACACACACACACACATACATATATATATATATATATATATATATATATATATATATATATATATATATATATATATATATATATATATATATATATATACACACATACATACACACACACATACATACAAATACACACACTTATTGTGAACATGTAGCAGAATACATATAGGCCTAAATTGATGAAGAAATTTGATTCTTTACATTTTTTTTATTGGAGTAGGTTTTATAGCAGAAAGTAAAAAATATTTACTTTTTCTTCAATTATTTTTTTTTTTGCGCTAGAAACAAACAGAGGTTATCAAATACCACCAAAAAAAAAAGCTCTATTTGTGGGGGAAAAAAATAAAATGTTATTTGGGTACAGCATTGCATGCCTGCGCAATTGTCAGTTAAAGTAACGCTGCGCAATTGTCAGTTAAAGTAACGCAGTGCCGTATCGCAAAAAAAAAAGGCTGCCCATCTCTCCCTCTCTGTAACCACACACAGCGAGATGTCGCTTCCAATGGTAGCGATAGAGATACAGCAGCGTTCAGGCCGGCGACAGAGCGACATCTCGCAGTGCGTGGTTACAGAGGGAGCGATTCTATAGGGACAAACAGACTTTTTAGCGACCCAGCTGTTGGCGATTTGTCCCTAGTGGAAGAGTCACCCATGTGTCATCATCCTTTACGTCACCATTACAATCAATGGTCCTGACGCATGCGACTTTGATGAATTGTCAGCGGCTGGATAGTTGGTGGCAGAGGCACCCATCTGACCTCAACCTAGGAAGGAATGTTCTACAGGAAAAACACTGACTCCCAACAGAGTCAGAAGAGTTGCATGGTGTGCGATCAGCTGCGTGTATGAATTCCAGAAGAGACAACGATCCAGCAAATAAAAAAAAACACGACATAAAAAGAGGACACTTGTCACGGTGGACGGACGGTGACGTCACTCACCTGCCGGTCAGGGAGGGAGGCGGGGGCCGGGTGTCCCGCACAATGTTGATATCGGAGGCTGGAGAGAAGATCATACACCCTGCAAAAAAAACAAAACACACCGAGCCGGACAAACCCCTCCCCCCGGCTCTGTGCACAGCGTGACCGGAAGCGGAAGTGCCGTGTTTGTTTACGTGTGGCGTGTGAGCGGTGCTAGGTGTAGGGTGGGGGGAGAAGAGTGGGAACGGAGCGCCTCTGCTAGCAATTGTCACGTCCTGCCAGCATGGCCCCTGGACCTTTTATTTACTTCCGTTCTATACATTCATGGAGCCTGAACTACTGTTGTGTTATTGTTGTATTTGGCAGGGCCATAGCCGGACTATTGTGAGATAGGGGGAAACGTCACTTCAGTTTCTCTTTAGTTAAAGCTTTTTATATATTTTTTTGGTAATTAACCACTTAAGCCCAATAAGCATTTAGCCACTTCCTGACCAGGCTATTTTTGAGATATGGCACTGTGTCGCTTTAACTGACAGTTGCGAGGTCGTGCAACGTTGTACACAAATTACATTTATTTCCTTTTTTCCCTCACAAATAGAGATTTCTTTTGATGGTATTTGATCACCTAAAAAAAGGTTAAAAAAAAAACGAAGTTCTTTATCAATTTAGGCCGATATGTATTCTACATATTTTTTGTAAAAAATCTCAGTAAATGTATATTGATTGGTTTGAGCAAACGTTATCGCATCTACAAAATAGGGGATCGATTTATGGCATTTTTATTATTCTTTTTTTACTAGTAATAGTGACGATCAGCAAATTTTTGTGGCACTGCGACATTGCGGTGGACGGATCGGACACCTAACTGACATTTGACACTTTTTTGGGGAACCAGTTACATTATTACAGTAATCAGTGCTAAAAATATGCACTGTTATTGTACTAATGACACTGGCTGGGAAGGGGTTAACATCAAGGGCGATCAAGGGGTTAAATGTGTTCCCTGATTGCGTTTTCTAACTCTGTGACAGGGGAAACACACAGATTCAACCTCCTGCTTAGTACAAAGACAGGATCTGTTTGATCTCTCCTGTCAGAATGGAGATCTGCCTAGCTATGGCGATTTTTTGGATTTGCCACCTTGCCGCAGTATAATGACGGGGGCTGGTCGGCAAGTGGTTAACCACTTGACCTTGACAAGATTTACCCCCTTCCTGACCAGGCCATTCTTTGCGATATGGCACAGTGTTAGTTTAACTGACAACTACGTGGTAGTGCGATACTGTACCAAAATAAAATGTACCGTATTTATCGGCGTATACCGCGCACTATTTTGCAAAATCAGGGCAAAATCGTGGGTGCGCAGTATACGCCGATACCCGCTTTCCCGCCATGAGTTTGAATACTGCGCCCGCATATAGCGAGCGCAGTACACTCGTGAATCTTCGGCCAGTCTCGGCGCCTCTCGTACTGACGTCCTGAGCGTACAGGACGTCAGTGCGAGAGGCGCCCGAGCCTGCCCGAAGATTCACGAGTGTACTGCGCTCGCTATATGCGGGCGCAGTATTCAAAGTCGTGGCGGAAGGACGCCGGACCCGCCGAAGATGGACACCGGACCCGCCGAAGATGGACACCGGACCCGCCGAAGACGGACGCCCGACCCGCCGAAGACGGACGCCCGACCCGCCGAAGACGGACGCCCGACCCGCCGAAGACGGACGCCCGACCCGCCGAAGACGGACGCCGGACCCGCCGAAGAGGACACCCGACGAGGCCGCAGAAGGACGCCGGACCCGACGAGGCCGCAGATGGACGCCGCGCAAGACATCAAAACTGTAAGTACAAAACAACAAAAAATCTTTTTTTCCCACAGGATTGGGGGCTATATGTAATGTGCTGGGATGTGATCTAAGTGCTGGGATGTGATCTATATGTAATGTGCTGGGATGTGATCTAAGTTCTGGGATGTGATCTATATGTAATGTGCTGGGATGTGATCTAAGTGCTGGGATGTGATCTATATGTAATGTGCTGGGATGTGATCTAAGTTCTGGGATGTGATCTATATGTAATGTGCTGGGATGTGATCTAAGTGCTGGGATGTGATCTATATGTAATGTGCTGGGATGTGATCTAAGTGCTGGGATGTGATCTATATGTAATGTGCTGGGATGTGATCTATATGTAATGTGCTGGGATGTGATCTAAGTGCTGGGATGTGATCTATATGTAATGTGCTGGGATGTGATCTAAGTGCTGGGATGTGATCTATATGTAATGTGCTGGGATGTGATCTAAGTGCTGGGATGTGATCTATATGTAATGTGCTGGGATGTGATCTAAGTGCTGGGATGTGATCTATATGTAATGTGCTGGGATGTGATCTATATGTAATGTGCTGGGATGTGATCTATGTGTAATGTGCTGGGATGTGATCTATATGTAATGTGCTGGGATGTGATCTATATGTAATGTGCTGGGATGTGATCTATGTGTAATGTGCTGGGATCTGTATGTAATGTGCAGGGGGCTTTGGAATATAAAAGGGGCTGTTGAAAGTTTTTTTCCTAAAACTTCCCTCCTAAAATTAGGGTGCGCGTTATACACCGGTGCGCGTTATACGCCGATAAATACGGTATGTCCTTTTTTTTCCCACAAATAGAGCTTTCTATTTGATCACCTCTGCGATTTTTTTTTTTTTTGTGTGCTGTAAACAAAAACAGACTTGACAATTTTGAAAAAACAAAACAATATTTTTTACTTCTGCTATAAAACATATCCAATAATAAAAAAAAAAAAATCTATTTCCTTCATAAATTTAGGTAAATATATATATTCTGTTTAAAGACGCACTGAAATTTTGATGGCAGAAACATATCAGGCTAGGGCCGAAACAACTAATCGATTAATCGACAACTAATCGATTATGAAATTAATCGATTACAATTTTCATAATCGATTAATCGGCCAGTAACATAATGGGGTTAAAAAAAATTCAATTAGCCCTTTAAAGTACAAAAAAGCAAATCGCTACTGTAATTATTACTTCCACTGTCCCACAGTAAAAAAATTAACCCCTTACAGTAGCGATTATTTACTCTTTTTGTACTTATTTTTGTTTTTTTAACCCCATTATGTTACTAAACATCTCAGGCCTGGGGTCACACCTCTGTTTTTTGGTGCTTTTTGCAGAAACACACTACAGTTCATTTACATGTTTTCCTATGGAACACGTTCACATCCGTGATTTTTTTTCAGCTGCTGTGTATTTGGAAAGGGCAAGGACTTTTTAACGCAAAACAATGCTATTCATTGTTTATTTTTTTTGGTTCAATATACTTCAATGAAGAAGCTGCAGAAAAGCATGTAATGTGTTTTTGCTGCAATTTGTGTTTTGTAATCTGCCTAACAATAAATTGGCCCAAAAAAAAAAAAAAAATGCTATCTTCATTTATTTTCTTTTTTTTAAGGCTATTTTCCGATTAATCGAAACAATAATCGGCCAACTAATCGATTATGAAAAGAATCGTTAGTTGCAGCCCTATATAAGGCTAAAATGGTGTTTTCAGCATTTTGCCCATAGAGGAAAAGGTGCAGATAATGGCACCAAAAACACTATTTTACTGTGCTCATGGATTCATTGGTGTGACTCAAAAACTGCATCCAAAACGTAACATGCGTTTTTGATGCGTTTTCTTTTACTGACCAAAACTACAGCAAGCAAGATTTTTCACACCACAATGGAAGCATAATAGACCAGTGTAAAGACATACATAGAATTTAAAGGGATACAATTTTCTTGAGCTCTGCAGTACATAGGTGTGTAATACATTCATATACTTTTTGTCAGTGTAGGGACAGGTTGCTGTTTCGAGCAGGGACAGACTATAGTGACACAAATCGTTACCTAACAGGTCCACAAAAGTCCTTTCTAGCACTGGTATAGGTGTACTACTTGCTCTGCAGTACATAGGTGGGTAATACGTTCATATACTATTTGTCAGTGTAGGGACATGTTGCTGTTTCAAGCAGGGACAGACTATAGTGACACAAATCTTTACCTAACAGGTCCACAAAAGTCCTTTCAAGCACTGGTATAGGTGTACTACTTGCTCTGCAGTACATAGGTGTGTAATACATTCATATACTTTTTGTCAGTGTAGGGACAGGTTGTTGTTTTGAGCAGGGACAGACTGTAGTGACACAAATTGTTACCTAACAGGTCCACAAAAGTCCTTTCAAGCACTGGTATAGGTGTACTACTTGCTCTGCAGTGCATAGGTGTGTAATACATTCATATACTTTTTGTCAGTGTAGGGACAGGTTGCTGTTTCAAGCAGGGACAGACTGTAGTGACACAAATCGTTACCTAACAGGTCCACAAAAGTCCTTTCAAGCACTGGTATAGGTGTACTACTTGCTGTGCAGTATATAGGTGTAATATACACTTATAATATACTTTCGAATATAGAAAGCATATTATAGTGGATTTGTATTGTTCAGAATTGTGACTGGCGGTGTATTTGGTTACTGCTGAATTGTTGCCTCTTTCGCTGCGTTACCTCTGCTACACACATTAACAAAATTTCCTGAAAAAAAAGTTTCATAACTGGTGCGATAAACTAGTGGCCCCTCAAAATGACAGATTGAAGTGGGGTGTTATCTAATAATATACTTTAATAATAGTGTATTTGGGTACTGCAGAATTGTTGTCGCTTTCGCTGCTTTACTTCTGCTACACACAGTGACAACATTTCCTGAAAAACCAGTGGCCCCCCAAAACGACAGATTTTGTTATATACCTTCTTCCACATATACTGCGCTTTTCTAGAGACTTTTGTCACAAGGTCATTTAAAAAATGACAGGCAGAGGAAGAGGCAGGCCCTTCTGCAGGGGTGGTAGGGCAGGAGCACCAGGCCGGAGCCAAAGTGGGAAGTGGCACAATGTTCGTTCGATGTTGTCAAAGGACGCACCAGACTTGGTTGAGTGGCTCACCACCAACACCACCACCATATACCCTCCGCTTGAGTCACAGAAATTATTTTCCGATCCATCAGAAGACATTTTGGATGTGCAGCCATTCTTGGCATTGGATCAGGAAGAGGAGGTAGCAACAGCCGACACTCAGCAGTCTGACGACAGTACTCAGATCAGCCCAAGGAGGTTGGTGCCTGCTGCCTACTCCGAGATCTCTATTGTTAGTGATGGGGAAGGTGACGTCGATGATGACGGGTCTACAGACGTCACGTGGGTGCCCACAAGAGAGGAAGATGAGGGGAGTTCAGAGGGAGAGATGGACCAGCAGATAGGGAGGAGAAGCAGGCCGAACTTACATTGCACAGGAGGGACAAACCAGACTCATAATGTATCAGGAGCGAGCCATCAACCATGTACAGTCACATCTGGCTCTCCCAGGACGCCGGCCCATGGCTCCGCCGTGTGGGCTTTTTTTAACGTGTCCGCTGCACACAATCTGCAGCCTTTGCAGTCAACGTATAAGTCGCGGTAAGCCCAACACTCACCTAGGGACGACCGCCTTAAGAAGGCACCTGGCCTCCCATCCCCGAGCCCAGTGGGAGCAACGCCATCAGAACCCACAAAACCACACTCCAGGCTCTCACCGTCCAGCCTCTTCTCCTTCTCCTTCCGCTCTATGCTCACAATTGTCCTCCACTCCACCTTCCATCATACCGTCCTCACGTTTTTCTGCAAAAAGGCAGGCTTCCGTTGACCGCTGGCTTGTCTGAACTGATAGCCCGCCAATTAGTGCCATATAAACTGGTGGGTTCGGAGGCCTTTCGAAAATTTGTGGCCATTGGAGCACCACAAGGGAAGGTCCCAGGAAGGACACAGCCTTCTTTGACATTAGGGTTATGCTTCTTCCTACCAGGAGAGTTTAGGCAGAATTTAACAGCACTTAAAGTGTTAAAACCTTTCCTTCGTGCCGCTCCTCCCAGGGGGCGTGGCTCCCCCAGGCATAACCCACACCCTGCTCTAGGAGCCTCAGTCTTTTTCTGCCTAACGACAGGAGAGTCAGGCCCTCTCTGGAGTTCCTGTACTCTGGAGTTTTTTTCTGGCGATTTTTCTCGCTTTTATTTTTTTGTTCCTGCATTTTTTAATCCTGCGATTCTTCTATCAATAGCCGACTGGGTGACAGACTGGGTCCTCGACTCTTGTAGTCCCCCCATGTTCGGCCATCGAGCGTGTTGCGGCCCTTAGCTCAGCTTTGGGACGTCCACGACAGGCCCCGTTGCTCCAGGGGCGGCCGGGGAACTTCGGTTCTAGGGCTCACATATGACCGGTCTCTATGGCTGTGTCACAGTGTGTCTGGCCGACAGCCATGCCTTTTACAGACGTTGGTTCTGTCTGGGATACCTCCAGCCGGGTAGTCGCAGGATGGGTAAGTAGTGGCCCTTTACTCAGGTAAGTGGTCTGGCTGGAATGTTTCCCTGGGGAGGTCGACTGAGGGTCCGCCCTGCTTTCCTCTCTCCCCTTCCTCTCCCTCCTTCCCCTGACTGGGTAGTGGCTGTGAAGGGGGGCCTCCTGGGTTTTCTTTATTCCCACCGGGGCCCGTGTGTTGTTGGGGGACTGTGTTGTTACTCTGGGGGGTGCTGCTGTCTTATATGAGGTGATTTTTACCTCAGACGGTGGCCATCTTGGATTCTTCCCTGAGGTGACAGACACAGCACAGCCTCTGGTCTTTTGTGACAGTTTTAGTGCTGTGAAACGCTGTGATTCTTCCCTGAGGTGACAGACACAGCACAGCCTCTGGTCTGTGGGACAGTTTTAGTGCTGTGAAACGCTGCGTTTCTTCCCTGAGGTGACAGACACAGCACAGCCTCTGGTCTCTTGTGATGATTCTTCCCTGAGGTGACAGACACATCACAGCCAGCACATCAGAGCACACCTCAGGTTTTCAACTCTCTCTGCAGCTGGGTGGGGTGGTGAGCACCAGGGGCCCCCATGCTCTGCATTAGCTGCAAGGAGGTGACCAGTGGGGATTTTTTGTCCTGCCTTGCAGGGTGGGTGACTCAGCGCTGGCGCTATGGAGCCAGGTCTCCCTCTCCACTAGGCCTGAGTTAACCCTTAATGCCCCTTCCCCTGCCACATCTGTTATGTTGGCTGTCCTGGGTTTCTTGCCAGGTTTGAAGCAGCTAGTGCCCGGATGGGGGGTTAAAAAGCGCCCCCTCCCTGAGCCTGCTTCTGGGGATGTCTCTGACATGGAATCTGGTTCTGGTATGTCAGAGGCTGCGGGCTTGGAGGTGGATGTGTGTGCATCTTTTGATGCCTTCCTCAGCCGCAGGTGTTACAGGCGGCAGTTTATGTTTGGAGTTTCTCCGTTGAGCAACTCCGGTTTTTGTTTGGGGTGTAACCTGGTTTGCTGTGTTACTTTCCCACCCCTCTAATTTTTTGACACTGCTTGGGGACGTCCCTACTGTCAAGGAAGGCTGTGTCCGTCTATGAACGGAAGAGAAAATAGGATTTTTGTACTCACCGTAAAATCCATTTCTCTGAGTTCATAGACGGACACAGCACCCACCCCTCCTTGGTTTGTACTGCTCCTAGAGCAGGGTGTGGGTTATGCCTGGGGGAGCCACGCCCCCTGGGAAGAGTGGCACGAAGGAAAGGTTTTAACACTTTAAGTGCTGTTTAATTCTGCCTAAACTCTCCTGGTAGGAAGAAGCATAACCCTAATGTCAAAGAAGGCTGTGTCCGTCTATGAACTCAGAGAAATGGATTTTACGGTGAGTACAAAAATACTATTTTTTCACAGAAGGACATCCTAGAGCAGGGGTGGGCAATTATTTTTTCGATGGGGCCACATGAGAAACTAAAAATATTTTGGAGGGCCGGGCCAAAAGGCTAAACTCAATACTGCATAAAATCAATTGTATTTCTTTATAAAAAGCAGTAAATATCATTGTTGGAAAACTGGTACGAGTACTTGTTATAGACATGGCACAGGAGGGGGACAGAGGCTGGGGACATGGCACAGGAGGGGGACAGAGGCTGGGGACATGGCACAGGAGGGGGACAGAGGCTGGGGACATGACACAGGAGGGGGACAGAGGCTGGGGACATGACACAGGAGGGGGACAGAGGCTGGGGACATGACACAGGAGGGGGACAGAGGCTGGGGACATGGCACAGGAGGGGGACAGAGGCTGGGGACATGGCACAGGAGGGGGACAGAGGCTGGGGACATGGCACAGGTGGGGGACAGAGGCTGGGGACATGGCACAGGTGGGGGACAGAGGCTGGGGACATGGCACAGGAGGGGGACAGAGGCTGGGGACATGGCACAGGTGGGGGACAGAGGCTGGGGACATGGCACAGGAGGGGGACAGAGGCTGGGGACATGGCACAGGAGGGGGACAGAGGCTGGGGACATGGCACAGGAGGGGGACAGAGGCTGGGGACATGACACAGGAGGGGGACAGAGGCTGGGGACATGGCACAGGAGGGGGACAGAGGCTGGGGACATGGCACAGGAGGGGGACAGAGGCTGGGGACATGGCACAGGAGGGGGACAGAGGCTGGGGACATGGCACAGGAGGGGGACAGAGGCTGGGGACATGACACAAGAGGGGGACAGAGGCTTGGGACATGACACAAGAGGGGGACAGAGGCTGGGGACATGACACAAGAGGGGGACAGAGGCTGGGGACATGACACAGGAGGGGGACAGATGCTGGGGACATGACACAGGAGGGGGACAGACGCTGGGGACATGACACAGGAGGGGGACAGACGCTGGGGACATGACACAGGAGGGGGACAGACGCTGGGGACATGACACAGGAGGGGGACAGACGCTGGGGACATGACACAGGAGGGGGACAGACGCTGGGGACATGACACAGGAGGGGGACAGACGCTGGGGACATGGCACAGGAGGGGGACAGACGCTGGGGACAGGCAGCCACTGTTTAATCAATAACAATTGATTAAACAGTGGCTGCATGTGATGGCACAGTGGCTGCATGTGATGGCACAGTGGTTGCGTTTGATGGGCACAGTGGCGACAATTGATGGCACAGTGGCTGCGTGTGATGGGCACAGTGGCAACAATTGATGGCACAGTGACTGCGTGTGTTGGCACAGTGGCTGCATGTGATTGGCACAGTGGCTGCATGTGATTGGCACAGTGCCTGTGTTTGGGAACAGTGGCAACAATTGATTGCACAGTGGCTGCGTGTGATTGGCACAGTGGCTGCGTGTGATTGGCACAGTGGCTGCGTGTAATTGGCACAGTGGCTGCGTGTGATTGGCACAGTGGCTGCATGTGATTGGCACAGTGGCTGTGTTTGGGAACAGTGGCAACAATTGATTGCACAGTGGCTGCGTGTGATTGGCACAGTGGCTACGTGTGATTGGCACAGTGGCTGCGTGTGATTGGCACAGTGGCTGCATGTGATTGGCACAGTGGCTGTGTTTGGGAACAGTGGCAACAATTGATTGCACAGTGGCTGCGTGTGATTGGCACAGTGGCTACGTGTGATTGGCACAGTGGCTGCGTGTGATTGGCACAGTGGCGACAATTTATGGTGGCGAAGTGGCTGCGTGTGTTGGCACAAGTGGCTGCGTGTGTTGGCACAAGTGGCTGCATGTGTTGGCACAAGTGGCTGCATGTGTTGGCACAAGTGGCTGCGTGTGATGGGCACAGTGACCCCTCCCGGCCCTGCCTACTGTTATCACCGCGGCGGGGAACATTACAGACAGCGTTCGTTTGAACAGCTGTTTTCCCCGCTGCGCATAGACACTCCCCCTTGGACGGATCTGTCCAATCGCGAGCAAGGGGGAGTGTCTATGTGACTCCCCCTTGCTCGCGATTGGACAGATCCGTCCAAGGGGTAGTGTCTATGCGCGGCGGGGAAAACAGCTGTTTAAACGAACGCTGTCTGTAATGTTCCCCGCCGCGGTGATTAACGTGGCAGCGGCGGCGGGGGTGGGCCGGATTAAAAGGTCCGCCGGGCCGTAGTTTGCCCAGGTCTGTCCTAGAGCTATATGGCCATGTTCAGCGGCAAGTGAATGTATCTCTGGCACACAGTGACGGTGCCAAGATACATCTGACCACAAACACGTGGTCTAGCAAACACGGGCAGGGAAGGTACAGTTGCCACAAAAAAGTATGTGAACCCTTTTGGAATGATATGGATTTCTGCACAAATTGGTCATAAAATGGGATCTGATCTTCATCTAAGTCACAACAATAGACAATCACAGTCTTCTTAAACTAATAACACACAAATAATTAAATGTTACCATGTTTTTATTGAACACACCATGTAAACATTCACAGTGCAGGTGGAAAAAGTATGTGAACCCCTAGACTAATGACATCTCCAAGAGAATTGGAGTGAGGTGTCAGCCAACTGGAGTCCAATCAATAAGATGAGATTGGAGGTGTCGGTTACAGCTGCCCTGCCCTATAAAAAACACACACCAGTTCTGGGTTTCCTTTTCACAAGAAGTATTGCCTGATGTGAATGATGCCTCTCACAAAAGAGCTCTCAGAAGACCTACGATTAAGAATTGTTGACTTGCATAAAGCTGGAAAGGGTTATAAAAAGTATCTCCAAAAGCCTTGCTGTGAATCAGTCCACAGTAAGACAAATTGTCTATAAATGGAGAAAGTTCAGCACTGCTGCTTTTCCCCCCTAGGAGTTTCCGTCCTGTAAAGATGACTGCAAGAGCACAGCGCAGACTGCTCAATGAGGTGAAGAAGAATCTTAGTGTCAGCTAAAGACTTACAAAAGTCTCTGGCATATGCTAACATCCCTGTTAGCGAATCTACGATACGTAAAACACTAAATAAGGAGGGATTTCATGGGAGGATACCACAGAGGAAGCCACTGCTGTCCAAAAAAACATTGCTGCACGTTTACAGTTTGCACAAGAGCACCTGGATGTTCCACAGCAGTACTGGCAAAATATTCTGTGGACAGATTAAACCAAAGTTGAGTTGTTTGGAAGAAACACACAACTCTATGTGTGGAGAAAAAGAGGCACAAAACATCATCCCAACTGTGGAGTATGGTGGTGGGGGCATCATGGTTTGGGGCTGCTTTGCTGTGTCAGGGCCTGGACGGATTGCTATCATCGAAGGAAAAATAAATTCCCAATTTTATCAAGACATTTTGCAGGAGAACTTAAGGCCATCTGTCCACCAGCTGAAGCTCAATAGAAGATGGGTGTTGCAACAGGACAACGACCCAAAGCATAGAAGTAAATCAACAACAGAATGGCTTAAACAGAAGAAAATACGCCTTCTGGAGTGGCCCAGTCAGAGTCCTGACCTCAACACGATTGAGATGCTGTGGCATGACTTCAAGAAAGCGATTCACACCAGACATCCCAAGAATATTGCTGAACTGAAACAGTTCTGTAAAGAGGAATGGTCAAGAATTACTCCTGACCGTTGTGCACGTCTGATCTGCAACTACAGGAAACGTTTGGTTGAAGTTATTGCTGCCAAAGGAGGTTCAACCAGTTATTAAATCCAAGGGTTCACATACTTTTTCCACTTGCACTGTGAATGTTTACATGGTGTGTTCAATGAAAACATGGTAACATGTAATTCTCTGTGTGTTATTAGTTTAAGCAGACTGTGATTGTCTATTGTTGTGACTTAGATGAAGATCAGATCACATTTTATGACCAATTTGTGCAGAAATCCATATCATTTCAAAAGGGTTCACATACTTTTTGTGGCAACTGTATATAACTTTTACTGCCCACTCGGTGAACCTTCTGATGGCCGTCAAGCATGTAACCCGTGGCTAACATGTAGATTTTGTTTTTCCACCACGGATTGCATGCAAGCCTGCCTCTTCTTCTTCTCCTCCTCCTCCTACTCCATCCTCCCTCTCCTCCTCGGCTGACTCCTCATTTTCCGATGCTACCGTCTCTTCCGCTGCGCCGCCCAAGATCCCCAGAACCTATTCGACATGCCAGGTGAGACGTTGCCATGCTGTGCTGCGTCTGTTGTGTTTGGAAGACAAGAGCCACACTGGTCCTGCACTCCTTTCAGCTGTACGTCCACAGGCAGATCAGTGGCTAACACCGCTCAATTTGACAGTTGGTAAAGTGGTGTGCGACAACGGTGCCAATCTGCTGAGCGCCCTGAAACAGGGCAAATTTACACACGTGTCATGCATGGCACACGTCCTGAACTTGGTCGTGCAGCAATTCGTTGCCAAATACCCTGGGGTGCAGGAAGTTTTGCGGCAGGCCAAGAAAATCTTGTCCCATTTCAGAAGATCTTACACGGCCATGGCTCGCCTTGCTGACATTCAGCGGCGACACAACCAGTCTTATTTGTGACTGCCTGACACGATGGAACATTGTATATGCTTGATAGGCTGCTCCAGCAGAAACGTGCAGTTAACGACTACCTGTACAAACTCTGCGGCAGGACAGGCTCTGGGGAGCTTGGTTTTTTTGCACCGCGCCAGTGGCTGCTCATGCAGACTTTTGCGGCCATCTGATGAGATCACCAAACTGGTCAGTCGCAGCCAGGGCACCATCAGTGACATCGTACCTTACGCCTTCTTTCTGGAGCGTGCATTGCGTTGTGTCATTGTTTAAGCCATCGAGGACAGGACTAGGAAGATGAGGAAGTCGCAATGCTGGATGAATTCCCAGGGGGGGGCTACTCTACCTGAGACAAGTCAACAACGGGAGTCTGAAGAGGAGTCAGAGAAGGATGGTGCCGGGGGGGAAGGAGGAGGAGCAGCAAGAAGAGCATGCTTTAAACCTTTCTGGGATCCCTGGTGTTGTTCATGAATGGGGGGAGGAGAACGAGGACAACATTATCCTGGATGATGAGCAGAAGCCAGGCCAGTACAGCGCTTCCAGTTTAGTGCAAATGGGGGCCTTCATGCTCCAGTGTTCTAAGAGGGACCCCCGTATAAAAAGCATAAAGGGCAAGGACCAGTACTGGGTGGCAACGTACTTAGACCCCCGGTACAAACAAAACATGATGGAAATGTTGCCACCATCACAGAGGGCTATCAGAATGCAGCACTTCCAGGCCTTGCTTCGAGAAATGCTGCATTCTGCTTTTGCGTCCGCTGGCAAAGGAATTTCCACTCACAGAGAAACAGTTTCGGGTACCAATCCAACAGCGCTTGCAAGAAGAGGGCGGTTTGAAGATGTCTTAGTCACTAATGATATGAGATCATTCTTTCAGCTGATCCATCGACAGCTGTCCTCCGGATCCAGCATCAGGAAACGCCTAGACCGACTACATCAGGTGTCCGACTACATCGGGTTAACGGCCGATGTGGATGCACTGAGAAGTGATGAACCCCTGGACTACTGGGTGGGCAGGCTTGACCTTATGCCAGAGCTTGCACAATTTGCAATGGAACTGTTGGCTTGCCCCTCATCCAGTGTCCTGCTCGAAAGGACGTTCAGCGCAGCAGGGGGGGTCGTGACCGATAAGCGCACTCGCCTAGCTCATAACAGTGTTGACTACCTCACATTTATAAAAATGAATGAGGCATGGATCTCGGAGGAATTCAACACATGTGACCAGTAAACCATGCTTCATTCAAATTCAGGTGAACGCCTGTGGGCTAATTTTTGGGGCCTATATTGGCCGACACTTACTTCTGTATCCGGTGAATGCCTAATGTACCACCTGCCACAGAATACAAGGTTGTTTGCTGTCAGGTGAACGCCTGTGGGCTAATTTTTGGGGCCTGTACTGGCCTGCACTTACTTCTGTATACGGTGAATAGCTTAATGTACCTCCAGCCACAGAATACAAAGTTGTTTGCTGTCAGGTGAACGCCTGTCGGCTAATTTTTGGGGCCTGTAATGGCCGGCACTTACTTATGTATCCGGTTTTTCACTTATTACTTCTGGTAGGTCAGTGGCCATGTTGTAGGACTATTTGTGCACAGCTAGTAAGTATTTTGTGGCTGCAAATATGACCTGCAGGTTTTTAATATTCGCCTGCCATTAAAGTCAATGGGGCCCGCCGCAAACTTGCGGTTCGCGGACATTTGCGAAAGTTCGCTGTTAGTGTTCATGAACCGTCCCATCAGATGTTCGTCCATCACTATTCAGGAATCTCCTGCTTTGTATTTGGTGGCAACCAATCCTTTTGGATCGGTATATTCTTTCAAACTCACTTCCAACAATGCTCTTGTTCTTCTGTTTTCATTTTAGAGTGTTATATATTATAAAAACTATGAAATGTGCCTGAAGAAAGGACTCCTTACAGGTCCTGAAACGAGCCAGTCCCAGTACCAGGAGAATATTTCCATATGATCCAATTCTGCTATTACTTTTCTGTATTCTGTCATATGGTGATGCATGCACCAATTTTTTTAACATTACTAATAAAATTTCTATATTATTATAATTTAATTGTTTATCAGTTGCCTTAAAAGTTCCCTATGTATATTAAGGAATACCTTGCCTCTAAAGTTCCTTGAATTGGGATGTTGGCACCACCTGGTTTCCCTGGGTGGATCCTTATAAAAATTTCAGTGCGTTGGAGCACGTTTAACGCAGTATATTTCAGTGCGTTGGTGCATGTTTACCGCAGTAGATTGCAGTGCGTTAGTGCACGTTTAACGCAGTATATTTCAGTGCATCGGTGCGCGCTTACCGCAGTATATTGCAGTGTGTTAGTGCATTTTTAATGCAGTATGTTTCAGGGCATTGATGCACCTTTACCGCAATATATTGAAGTGCAGTCCACTGCAGCTGCCAGAGTGGCTTATTCTGCCTTTTTGTCCACAGCTACTCCTGCCATAACCCTAACATCAGGCATGGAGGAGTCAGCTTAGTTATTTGAACACAGCATCAGCTACTTGCTCCTTGACGATGCACAGCCAGTACTTGATTCAGATCTTGGTTCTGAGGTTTGAGGAAGGTAGGAACATGAGCCTACAGAGAGGGGAGAACACTGGTAAGCAACAAATTGATAGTCATGTTCCCCCAGCCGCAGCATATTGACAAGTTGGCTCCAGTAAAAATGAGGAGATCACTGACGTGACTTAAGTGCCAGATAGAGCAGAGTAGGAAAGTGAGAAAGAGGCACAACCCCAACAAGACAGCCATTATGGAAGAGTACAAAGCAGCCACCTTATTCCACCAGATTGTGGAGCTGTTATCCCCCGCTCACTTCTCACAGCTCAGCTGTCTGGGCCTTTTGTAGCACATGTGCAGCTGATCTCACTGTTGCAATTTGCAAACTTTGCCTCAAGCAGATCAGCCATTTGGGTACCACGTGCTTGACAAGGCAATTAATCTCTTTCCACTCGTTGGCAAGAGCACTTGAAAGCTATAATCTTGCAGATTGCATACCCAATATACAGAGTAAGTATTACTCTACCTGGTATCACGATTCCTTTGCCTATTCCAAGTCGAGGGGGGTCTTTATAGGAATTCATAGATCCCTACCGCATCAAATAACAGGAAGTTGGCATAGTCGAGATGGTAGATTTTTACTTTTAAAGTTAACCATTTTGGAAAAAAAATATACTAATATTAATTTATACCTACCGAATCAAGATCAGATTAATATAGGTACGCAGAAGTTGATAGATCTCATGGAAAAAGCAGAGGGGGTGACTCTAGTAGGATGGGACTTCAATTTTGTACTCAACTGGGACCTGGATACCACTAACTCTCGAATACCTCAGGCAACTAACCAAATAAATAGATTTAAAACTACACTAGATTCACTCCATCTAATAGATATATGGAGGGTACTTCATCCACTGGATAGGAATTATTCATTCCACTCGAAAGTACATGGTACTTATCACAGATTAGATTTCTTTCTAATAAATCAGATTGGAATGGCAGCGATATCCTCAGCTGACATGGGAGCTTTATTTGGTCGGACCATGCTCCAATTTTTTTGGAGATGACCATACCAAAAGGGGCCACATCCAGATGGTCATGGAGACTAAACGATAATCTGTTAAAAGACGAGGTCTGTATAGCAGAAATTAAATTAACAATTAACAACTTTGTTCTAGATCAGATTCAATGGAAGGCGCTAAAATGTGTCTTGCCAGGTATTTTTATAAAACATGGCGCTAGACTGAAAAAAGCAAGAGAATGTAATATATCTTCCTTGCTAAAAGAAATTCCTAAGCTTGAAAAGAGGCATAAGCAAAACCCGACGTCAAGGAATTTAATATAACTAACAGATAAACGGAGAGAACTACAGAGGTTACTAAATGAACAAACGCTATGCCTTAGGCCTCGTACACACGACAGAGTTTCTCGGCAGAATTCACCGAGAAACTCGGTCAAAACCCGGATTCTGCCGAGAAACTCTGTCGTCTGTACAGTTTTGGCTCGAAGGAGCCGCCGAGGAACTCGACGAGAAAATAGAGAACATGTTCTCTATTTTCTCGTTGTCCTCGTTCTTCTATGGGAGAAGCCGGCCCGCCGAGCTCCTCGGCGGCTTCATCCCAAAACTCGACGTGCCAAGCACGTCGAGTTCCTCTGTCGTGTGTACGAGGCCTTAGAGATAAGAGTCGCACATTGTTCTATCAACATGGTATTAAACCAGGTCGACTCCTAGCTAGAGCACTGACTCAAAGGACATCCATGACCCCTATAATAAAGATTAATACAGCAACAGGAGACATAACACATGATCCCAAAGAAATCTCTAAATTATTTTATTCATTCTATTCTAAACTCTATAACATACCTAGAGTATGTTAAAGAGTAGATCACCGATGATCTACTCTTTTTCTGGTGGAGGTGGAAACCTGTATTAACTAAGTGGAATCATCCTGAAAGTTTTTTATTAAATGTTTTTTATTTATTTTACTTATGGACTTTTTTTGCACACTTATTGTTTTCCTCCCAATTGGGAGTTTTCACTAATCATGGACATTAAAGCGGAAGTAAACCCATCCATAAAGCAGTTTCATTTGCGGCAAGTGCCGAAAATGTAACACTCCCATTGGTTGTGCTCTCAACCAAATTGAGAAACCATCCAATGGCTGGTGTCTAAACTGATCACATGTGCAGCATCATGGCAGTTGTAGATTAAACAGAGGCAAAGATGGCAGCTTCCTTGGCTGAAAAGGATAGGGGAGTTGGGGCGTGGCCTGGACGTCGATGGCGCTGGACGTGTTCTGAGGGAGCTCTGCCTGTCCTAAACTAATCGATAGCCATCCGGTACCGAATCAAGATTCTATTTGCCCCAAACTTAGAATCCGGTACCCGGGACTCTCCATAGGCCGCATCGTTCCTTTTTGGGAGATCCAGATGATTCGCCAGCTCACTGGTACATAAAGAGGCCTGATCCCTCATAGGATCACAGCGGCCATTTTGAGGCCTACAAAGCCTCGGACATCACCGAGCTCAATTTTGGACGGATCGGCGGAGCGGTAAAAAAAAAAAAAAAAAAAAAAAGAGGAGGAAGGAAGGGAAAAGGGAAACAAGACAGATCCCCTATACATGGTATTCCAGGCTGCCTGACTCATAGAGCGGGTGCCATTGGGAGAATACCCGTTCTTCAGCGGAGGAGCTACCCGCTATAGTGACGGACACCGAGGCCTTTTACCTCACGGGTGCACAATCACCATAACATGGCCTAAATAGACACGGTCGGGTGGAATAGGGATTGCTGACATTCCGATCGTAGTGAAACCCTTACCTGATGCCCTCCACTCTGCGGGTGATATCCGGATCACACACTCCATCTTGAAACTGGGGGAAGGACTCGTCTGCATAGTAGGAGGCCCTATGACGCAGATGGTATTACTGATGCTGAGGTAACGTTGCCATCTTGTGGCCTAACAGTATACCAACACAGGACATTCAAAGTGTGGTGGATATTGCAGCAATTGAAAACTTTCCCTCATTAAATCTGCATATAAAAGACTAGCCTTCAGAATAAGGTTACCCAGAGCCATATATAGGCCATTAATATTCTATATACAACACCGTGGAGGTGGGAGACTAATATTCAAATATATTGTACTAAGGCTAGCAGAGACCTTGATTTTTTCCAAATAAATAGGGGATTCACTGTCATATAACGGAATTCTACAAGGATTCATACTAATAATATCAACAAAGGTATAGGTATATACAGTGATCCCTACACCCTGTGGGGTGTCAAATTATCACCTCAGTACTGGATGAAATACATTGGAAAACATTTATCTTTTCTATAAACTGAGGATTTTCCTATGATTATCCCTACTATGGGAATTTACTGAGGTGTTTCAACGCACCGTCTGATGTTAGTCGACATGAGCTGCAATTCTATATACTAACATGAAACCTGCATGATTTGCAATTTGAGGCGTTTTTATGAAGCTGGTCTTTTTACAATACTTGCTATAAAGGCTCGAAACTGGGTTTGGACTGATCACATAATTAACGCCCATTGACTGATGATAATTGTAGGTCTACTACACCTATAGGAGCTGATATTGGAGTGAACTGTAGATTCTAAACTATAAAGCAACTTTACTCATACTGATACGGTTTCTTTACAGCGTTTCTCATATATGAAGGGGAAACAGGTTAAAAAAAAAAATAAGAACTCAATTATCAAAGAGTGTCTCCTTGATATGGACACCCCTCCTACTACAGGTCCTCAGGCATCTATAGTGGAACCTCAGTTAACAGAACAGTTCTCGTCTCATGTGCCGCCATCCTCACCATCTCCTTTATTAGGTTCATCTACAACTACAGCCTTATTTTCATCTGTAGTCCGGGAGGGCATAATACCCGCAATGGCAGAACATGGGATTTCTGTGGTACCTCCCTCACATGACCCTGTACAAGTGACGGCTAATACTGAAAATGCTCCAGAAGTTTCTTTCAATGTTACTGATCTCTATAATAGGATCTCTGAGATGATGGAAAGGGGTCTAGCTCTTACGGCTGAGAAAATTACTAAAGATATTAGGGCAGACTTCCAATGTCTTGGCAACAGGATTGACTCGGTGGAACATAAATTGGACACTAACGTTTCGAAAACTGAACAACATGATGACCATATCCACTTTCTACAAGAAAAACTAGAGGCAGCTCAGGCTAAAATTGATGATTTGGAAAACAGGTCAAGAAGAGAAAACTTTAGGGTTAGGGGTCTACCTGAGTCCATTATGGACGTTCATTCAGCAATACGAGACATTATGAAAATCCTACTTCCATCTATGCCTGATATAAAATTAGAAATTGATAGGGCTCATAGATCATTAGGCCCACTAAGGAAAGATGGCTTACCCAGGGATGTGGTGGTCAAGCCTCATTTTTTCTCTACCAAGGAGGACATTATGAAACGGTCCAGACAACAGGAGAATCTTCAATACCAAGGTAATACCATACAAATATTCTCTGACATTTCTCCATATACCATTCAGAAAAGAAGAGTAATGAAACCGTTACTGTTTGCCCTCATCAACAAAAACATCAAATATAAATGGGCTTTCCCTTTCGCCTTAAAATTCAATTTTAATGGTAGGAACCATGTGATCCATAGTTTCCAAGAGGGTGAAAGACTTTTGTTTGACCTGAAAATTATTTCTTTTGAACCTGCTATGGACACTACTCCACCTCCAGTTCAATCTACCAAGAGAAACACTCCTACTAGTCCGACTCAGAATCCATGGAACAAGGTCAAATACAGGAAAATTGGAAGTGACCAAACACCCTGAATATTGAATAGACTTACTCAGGACGTATTTCATATTCTTTACTTCAGATGAATTTTATCCCGGATTCCCTTTTTCTTTACAAAAAAAAGAGAAGGGGAAGACTCTGGGATTACATATCTAGTTTAATGCCATTTTTATTTAGATTTTTCTCCTCTTTTTTGGTCATCCTATGATACAAATGCCTTTATTCTAAAATTAGTTTTAAGGTGTTATGTTTTATTTGTCGGCAACTGACGACGGTGAGGTATTGAACCTCAACTTACTTCTTGTGTCGACACTTTGTCGACCCAATGGGTAAGAATATAGTCCCTTTCTGGGACTATGCAAAAATTTCTTGTTTGAATGAGGGAAGGAGAATCAATCTCTTCCCCCATTCTGGGTCACGAATTGACCTTGCACGATCTAATAGTTTATTGTGCTATATGTTTTTTTATTTTTTTCTTATTATCTCTCCTTTTCATTTCTTTTTCTTTCTTCTTCTTACTCTCTTCGTTTCTTCAGCCTGCCTGCCATTGTTCGTATTTACGAGACTATTGAGGATATATGTACGGTCCTGCATGTTCATAGATGTCGACAAGATTTATGGCTGGATCGAATGATGTATCTAAACCCCTTAGTGTTGTTACTCACAACACTCAGGGGTTGAATTCTCCTGTTAAGAGGCGCAAAGCCTTTCAAGTATACAAATCTCTCCGTGTAGATGTGGTTTTCCTTCAAGAAACCCACTTTCCTAGACGATACAACCCTTCTTTTATGCATGCCCACTTTCCATTGTTTTACCTAGCTAAAGCAGAAAACAAAACTAAGGGTGTGGCCATTTTGTTTTCTAGGTATTGTAACTTTAACCTGACTAAAGAATTTGGAGATCCGGAAGGTAGGTTTCTATTGATACAAGGTACCCTTGATGGCAGACTATACACATTTATCTCTTATTATGCTCCTAACAGAGGTCAGAAAAAGTTTTTCTCTCAGATGCTTGACACCCTCCGACCATTTATGGAGGGGATCATTCTTATGGGTGGAGACTCTAATCTAGCTTTTGACACGGGATTGGATAAATCCAAACCTTCTGCCAATGGAATCGTCAGACCGACTAAACTTAGTTTACAAGTAGCACACATTCTACATCAGTCTAGATTAACTGACATCTGGAGGGAGTTGAACCCCAAAATTAAGGACTATACCCACTATTCTAGCCCTCACCAGTCTTATTCACGTATAGATCATATATTAATCTCTAACCATCACGTCCCAGCTGCCATTAAGTCTCACATAGTTGATGTTTCTTGGTCAGATCACTCGATGGTTTTATTGTCACTGAGGAGAGAGGACACTTCTCCTAAAGTGTCTCATTGGACACTAAATAAGTCTATTTTGAAGGACCCTGCCCTAATGAAGGATATTGAGCAATCTCTTCTAGAATACTTTAAGCATAATGATACAGGAGATGTGTCCCCTGAAACTCTGTGGGCTGCCCACAAGGCTTCTATCAGAGGCAAAATTATACAAGTGGCCGCTGGCCTCAAGAAACAAAGAAACATAGACATAAGGAAGCTGGAAAACAACTATCTAGAGCTCCGTAAAAAACATAAATCTGATCCTCTTAACTTTCCTACTCAGGCACTTGATGCAGCTAGATCAGCCCTAAACTTGATACTTACCACTAAAGCTGGGGAAGATATGAAATGGACTGGAGCTAATTTCTATAAATTTAAAGATAAAATAGGCCCGATGCTAGCTCATAAACTCTCTCCCAGATTTCAATCACGATCTCTCCCTAAAATAAGGATGACTGATGGTTCTCTTACCCTGAATCCTAGGAAGATAATGGAGGCCTTTCATGATTTTTTTTCTAAGCTTTATGCATCCACTGATGATTCTTCTTCAGAGGGAATGGATGATTTTCTAGACAATTTGAACCTACCTCAATTGACTGAAATACATAAAGAAATGATGGAATCTCCCATATCAGCTGAAGAAGTGTTGTTAGTAATTAAAAACCTGAAATTAGATAAAGCCCCGGGACCTGATGGGTTTTCAAGTGCTTATTATAAAACATATTCGAGCATTTTAACACCCTATATGGTTAAATTTTTCAATCACATGACCGATGGAGTTCCCATAGGCAGGCAACTTAATTTAGCTTATATTTCGGTTATCCCAAAGCCAGAAAAAGACCATAGCCTGGTGGAAAACTATAGACCTATATCCCTCATAAACAACGATCTTAAGATACTCACTAAGGTAATGGCCAATAGAATGTCCTCTTTCATTGGCCAGTATGTTAGTAAAGATCAAGTAGGCTTCATAGCTGGAAGGCAAGGTCCTGATCAGGTTAGGAGGGCTGTGGATCTGATCTCTATTTTGAACTCGGGTTGGACTGGTGATTCTAATCAAAGGGGAATGCTTCTTTCTATTGATCTACAGAAAGCATTTGACTCAGTATCATGGCCATTCATGTTAGAAGTGATGAAACGTTGGGGGTTTGGCACGAAATTTCTTGGAGTCTTATCTGCACTTTACTCTCACCCTAAAGCTAATATACGCTTTCAGGGTATTTTTTCGGAACCTATTGAGATTCATAGGGGTACTAGGCAGGGTTGTCCTCTGTCTCCCCTGGTGTTTGCAATAGTTATGGAATCCTTGGCTATAGCCATTCGTGAAAACACAAACATCAGGGGAGTTAGATGTGCCAAAATGGAGCATAAATGTGCCTTGTTTGCAGATGACCTTTTACTGTTTTTGACCACACCAGTTACATCCCTTCCGGAATTATATTCTCTTTTAGACAAATTTTCTTTGGTTTCAGGTCTAACTGTAAATATGGCCAAGTCTAGGGCCCTCAATGTTTCTCTCTCTGAATCCACGGTTTCTCTACTGAAGGAAAATTATGGATTCAAATGGGACACCTCTTATATCAAATACCTAGGTATATATTTGACCCCCAACATCCAAAACTTGTATTTGGCCAATTATCCACCTATGTATAGAAAACTTGAGAAAGATTTGAGAGATTGGGGGACTCAGAATATAGGTTGGATTGGTAGAATTAATTCGGTTAAGATGACTCTTCTCCCTAGGCTTTTGTATCTTTTTAGATCATTACCCATACCGATAATTAAAAGTCATCTAAAATCCTTTCAAGGAAAGATCATCAAGTTTATTTGGAACAATAAGGGTCCACGTCTTTCATCTCGCACTCTCTATAACTTACCTGAACAGGGGGGTCTGGGGGTACCCAACTTATTATGGTACTATCAATCAGCAAGATTGGCACAGTTATCGGAAACTTTTCTTAAACATGAACGCCCTGACTGGTTAGATATAGAAGAGCAGGCGACCCCGAATCTAACGATAGAGGAGTTAATGTGGAGTCCTACCAAGAATAGACCTTCTATTTTATCTCCGACTCTTTCTCAAACTTTTGTTTTATGGGACTCACTAAAAAAAAACCCTTCTCTAATTTCTAAAGGCAGACCTTTATCGAGTATTTTTCTAGACCCACTCTTTATTTCTAAAATTGAAGTAGACTCGTTCAAATGGTGGCATTTGACAACCTCTGATGCAAAGGGTTGTATCGTATAGGCCGTTTTTTTTCGCGCTCGGGTCCACTTCCTGAACAACACTTCATTGACAAGCTAGGTCTTCCTATCTCAGAAAAATTAAGATTTTCTCAAATACATGACTATGCACAAAGTCTATGGGATAGTGGCTCGATATCTGGACTATTAACATCTTATGAAAGTAACTGTGATCAGGGTTTAATCAGGAAGGGGAATATTTCAATCATATATCAATCGCTTGCTAATAACTACACCAAATTACCTCATATGCTGGCCTGGGAAAGGGAACTTAATATCAACTGGGATTTATCTGACTGGTGCAGTAATTATTCTAGATCCATTAAAGGATATGTGAATATATCCCTTGTAGAGGCTAATGTTAAAATTTACACTAGGTGGTATCTGGTTCCCGTTAAACTGGCTTCCATGTATCCGTCAACTTCGCCCCTTTGCTTCAGAGGTTGTCAGGGATTGGGGTCTATGATACATATATGGTGGGAATGTCCCAAAATACGTGGATACTGGAATAAGGTGTTCAACATAATAAGACGTGTCACAGGATGTAATTTGCATCAATCCCCCACTATCGCTTTACTTCACGGGATGTTACCCCAAACCTCCAAGGTTACTAGAAAACTCATCCTATACATTCTGACAGGTGCCAGGATCACAATTGCAGCTGCGTGGAAAAAATCTACTGTCTCCATCCGGTATATGAAACAAAAGGTTACATGGATTATGGAACAAGAAAAGAGGGTCTGTTCCATGTTGGATATGTCTACTCTTTTCCATGAAATATGGGAACCATGGATGAAATTTATGGGAATATCTTATATCCCATAAAGGCTGTGGTGATATTTATATCCATAAGACGATGTTGTTCGTTGGCAGGCAGGCTGCCATCTCTTTTTCCTTTTACTTTCCCCTGACTTTCTTTTTATTTTTATTTTTCTTCTCTTTTTCTCTTTTCATTGATTGTTATTTGATTTGATAATTTTGTTTTTTACACGAGGATAACATCCTTGTTATTTCTCACTCTCAGAGTGATATGTTTAGGAAAAAAAAAAAAAAAAAAAAAGATATATATAAACATTTGTATTAGCATATGTTTGAGTTATCTAAAGATTCCACCAAATTTTAGGGGATGTTAGGTATGTTAAGGGTATTGAAAATATATTTCTACAGTTACTGGTGGGTATTGGTGATAGTTATTGGAGGGAGGAAAGGGGGATTTAAGGGTTTGCTTAACCTCTTGGACACAGACTGTTCCCAATGGGGGTGTCAGAGAGGTCTTGGTTATACAGAAGTCATGCCCTTTGTTCGTTCCATGAAATTAAATCCAGTACACACATGGGGTTTTTTTTTTTTTTTATTGTGTGACGACAATAAGTTAAAGGAATTATATAATATATGGAAATATCCTTTTATTTATTTAATTATAAATTATTGGTTATACCTAGCTTTTCTATTATCTATTACAATCTGTTATACTCTCACCGTATGGTGTTAGCATATGATATGGCTGTATATGATAGTCAGTTTCTATGACAAGAACATCTTCTATGTAAAACAATGCATTGGATTTATTATTTACTGTGTATAACTAAATTGTATACTGCTGTTTTAGTACAAATGTATGTACTTTTATTGAAAATAAACATAAATTTGAATGAAAAAAAAAGGATAGGGGAGTTTACTTACACTTTAATGTATTGTTGTGGCATTATTAATATGTACATTTGGATTTATTCATCATTTAAACAAATCACTGTTATTGACACAACTATCTATTTGTTTACACATAGAAGGTCAACACTTGCTAGCGCCCCCTTTTCTCTCTCTCAATATATACAGGTTATGGCCATCCCATCAATATCTCCGACCGAAAGAGAGGAATTAGAAAAAGCATTCTCAACAATAGAGTTGCAAAATGCAATTGACTCACTGGTACCAGGCAAAAGTCCCGGACCGGATGGCCTTACACCACGTTTTTATAGAACATTCAAAGAACAGTTGATCCCAATTATGACTAAAATCTTCAATGCAGTCTTAGCCTCTCGAACCTTTGCTCCACAAGGGTTGGAAGCATATATATCAATAATCCCAAAGCCAGAAAAAGACCATACGCTATGTGGGAGTTATCGCCCGATATCTTTAACCAACATAGATCTTTGATTATATTCCAAGATCATAGCTAATATACTCACTCCAATTTTACCAACATATGTTCATTTGGATCAAGTAGGGTTTGTAAAGGGGAGAGAGGCAAGAGACAATACATTGTAAACTTTGACACTAGTGGAATATGCCCAGCGGAACTCCATCCCAGCATATCTACTGGCGGTGGATGCTGAAAAAGCATTTGACAGGGTGGGATGGAGTTTTATGGAAGAAACCCTAGATCAGTGGGGAATAGGCCCACTGCTTAGGGCAGGGGTCTCAAACTGGTGGCCCTCCAGCTGTTGTGAAACTACATGTCCCATGAGGCATTGCAAGGCTGACAGTGACAAGCATGACTCCCAAAGGCAGAGGCATGATGGGACTTGTAGTTTTCCAACATCTGGAGGGCAGCCAGTTTGAGACTTCAGGCTTAGGGGGAAAATAATGGCCCTCTATCAAAATCCAACAGCCAGAATTCAAACAAATGGAAACCTCTCGGAACCGGTCAAAATATCGAACGGAACAAGACAGGGATGTCCCCTATCCCCATTATTATATGTACTACTGATGGAGCATTTGACTACAGCTATACAAAAAAATTGTATTACTGTCCGGAAGTGTTGATATTCTGGACTGAGATTTATAACATACATCAAAAAATCACAGGGATTAATATTCAACCAGATGTATTAGCTTCCCTTTTGTCCATGATCCCTGGGTCCATAAAAACTATTAAGAGGGACATTCTAAGATACATGCTGGTGGCAGCGCGCACAATCATAGCCCAGAAATTGGAAGAAAATGGGGACGCTCTCAATTGGAGAATGGATATGCAAAATGGGCGAGATGCATACTCTGGAGATGACTATAAAAGTAGAAGCGGGCCTTAAAGAACAAACTTTAGGGACATGGCAGCAATGGGTAGAGTTTAGAGCCTCCACATTAATATCAACATATTTGTAGAGTTTCAGGTCAGGGAATCCCCCACTCCCCTTCCCCCCCTTTCCCTCTTTTTTTTTTCTCTTCGTGGTTATGTTATGTAGTTGTGTAGATGCAATGTTAGGCAATAGGGAAGTACGACTGCAGAAAAGTTCTGGTATAGGTGTGATAAGTGCAAGAGGAATTTTCTAATTTTTATTTGTGTACATAGATGAGACCATATTTATACATATATTATAATATGGAATGGGTGGGTATTGGGTTATGTTAGACGTTGTAATATCTGTATTGTTTTGTGTAAAATGAAAAAATGTTTTAAATAAAGATTGTAAGCAATTCTTCTCATCCTCACTCCTCACCTTTCTGGTCTACCCCTGCCTCATGACCTCTCAGCAGCCTCCACTGACAGGTATGATGGTATAGAGAAGAGTGTCACAGCTCCTTGCAGCAGTCTGCCTGTAGAACTCCTGCTTTTCCATCTGGTGGATTCTGCCCCCTTCTGTGAATTTGCAGAATGTGCTGTACCACAATGGCAGGTTCCCAGTCGCTATTTCTTTACACGTAAGGCCATTCCAGCTCCATACCATCACTTGGAAGGCAATGTTGTGGCTTACCTGTAGGTAAAATGAATATCTCCTAAACCTGTATGGTGCATACTAGCTCATTATGCCTTTGCCTTACATGTTGCTATAAAAATGGTTTGTTTGTTTGTTACGAACTTTTGCCATGTTCAAACGGGGGGTTCAAACTTTTGCGATGTTCAAACCGGGAGTTGTTCGGCCCATGTCTAATCGTAATACATAGAGTTTATCACATGTTAACATAACACATAAATCTAAACAGTAATTTACAAATCATAAGAAGAACTGTGGGCACAGTAAAGACAGGGTTAAGTACCTTAATCAATATTCCACAGCTCCCTTCTAAACATTACAAATCAGGGAGAGCTTGTTAGGATTTTCAAAGTAAAAAGCACTTAAAAAAGGTAACCAGCAATTGTTTACTTATTTTTTAAGCTATGATATGTCAGCTGGAACATGTAACAAATGTAAAGTAGGTGTCAATCCAGTTTGGCTGCAAAAGTGGAAATACACTTTAGCCCTCCTTATTTACTAAGTTGACCACCACTACTCTACCAAGACTCCTTTCACACTGGGACGTTTTTCAGGCACTTTACGCTAAAAAACATTAGAAAAAGTCCTGCAAGCAGCATCTTTGGGGCGGTCCATGCTAAACAATCTGTTTCTAGCCGGTAGGGAGTCTCAGTTTATTAGAGGATTGACAGTAGAATATGAAAATGTGTGTGGTTTAAAATACTTCTGTTTTTAGTGTTTAATGTTGATGCAATCAATGTCTTTAGTATTAATATTTTGTTCCACTAGATGGAGACAAATGGCAACTTTACGTTTGAAATTTGTACAAGGTGTTGAAATGTGCATGTACGTATACTTTTCTCTTTTTTTTTTTTTACATAGACTTTAAAATATCCACTGAATTGATATTAAAAATAAAAATGGTGCTTTATGCTTTTATTGCCCCAGCTATATTATCTGTTAAAGTATAGTTCTTAAAGGAGAAGTACAGCCAAAGCTTGTTTGGCTATACTTCTCCTGTGGATCACAGTAGTGCAGTTCCTTCTGTAGTCCGGTGACCTGTTTTCATCAGACAGCGGGCTGAAATCCGTTGTCTTCTGATGTCACAGAGCTGGTCCAGGCTTGGGCAAGATCGTGACACTGGAGTCAGGATCTGCCCACATGCCTGGACCAGCACCCGGCTCAGCCTTTCAGTGAGTCGCTAGGAGCATGGGGGGGCTGCTCCCGCCCCTTCCACAGCCCATCGCTCTACTTAGCAAGGAGGGGGTAGAACAGAGAGCGGTTACTGACAGTCATCAGCTCTCTGTTCGGGGAGCTCTGAGAACCGAGCAATTGGCGGTGTTTGATCCCTTGGTTCTCAGTGTTAGATCCGGTGGGGAAAGATGCAACATCAGACTGATGCTGTATCCACCTAGGTAAGTATAAATCTGCAAAAACCCCAAACCCCATACTTCTCTTTTAAAGTACAACTAAAGGCTCCTGTATGACAAGCCTACACAAGTACCAAATCTAGTTATTATTTGATGTACGAGGCTTATAAAGTAAACAAATTATTGACTTGCCCTCCCTGACTGAGCTAAATCTTCCTTCATTTGTGCTTCACAGCAGGTTGCTATGTCATGATTTTTTTTTTTTTTTTTAGCAACAGGGACAGTGCTGTCAATCTAGAAGCAGTAGGAAGGATAAGGTGGGGCCAGGTGCTGATTGACATGCTACATGGGAATGGGAAGGAGGAATATACTGCACATGAGTGACCCCAGGAAAGGGAAAGATTTGGCACACTATGGCCTACAGGGAGAACTGACTACATGTGGCAGTGTCTCCCTCTTGTAAGTCCCCAGTCGTGCTGCTCTACTCACACCATTCTTTCACTTCTTTCACTTGCTCTTGTGCCTCCAGGGAGGGCTTCCTCCCTGTGTTGTGGCAGGATCATAATCAAACATCATTTACAAAAAAAAAAAAAAGGAAAATAATTTGTACTGGCAATATAAAATGCAAAGTAAGGCTAGTGCTGAACTAAAGACACCATCATGGATCTCAGCATATTTGTCACTGCAACCCGCAAAGGCCTTCCACAGCTCCAGAACACTTTAAATAGTATTGGGTGCCCCCCCCCCCCCACACACACACCATATCTCCAATGTGACAGTATTTGGATCTTGTGATTGATTGCCTAAGTATATTCTCCATATACCCAGAAGTACAGGTTTTTGGGATAGCTCTGACAACATTCTGCAGAGAGCAAGATGACAAAGTAAATGTATGCTGAGGCATCTAATAACTGATCTTACTTTGAGACAAAAGAAAACCAGGACAAATAGAGAAAGTAAATCTCCCCAGCAGAAGCACAGACCGCAGTAAAAAGCTCTCATCTCTCAAAACTAAAAAGAACATTTGGGCTTGAAAAAACTTACTTAGTTACATAGTTAGTCAGGTTGAAAAAAGACACAAGTCCATCCAGTTCAACCACAAAAACATAAACAAACAAAATAAAAACACAGTACAATCCCATACACCCAACTCCATACCCAAAGTTGATCCAGAGGAAGGCAAAAAACCCCAGCAGAGCATGATCCAATTTGCTACAGCAGGGGAAAAAAATCCTTCCTGATCCCCCGAGAGGCAATCGGATTTACCCTGGATCAACTTTACCTACAAATCTTAGTACTCAGTTATATTATGTACATTTAGGAAAGAATCCAGGCCTTTCTTAAAGCAATCTACTGAGCTGGCCAGAACCACCTCTGCAGGGAGTCTGTTCCACATTTTCACTTAAATTAACTATCACAGAGGATGTAATTTTCTGCCGCTATAGACTACATCTGAGTCATAATTTCGAGAAAAAAAAAAAAACATTTGGGTATGTTCTGAATACTAATTTATATTATGTACGCCAACAGGGCTGGTGCTAGACTATTTTGGACCCTAGGCAAGACTAGCTACTTCCCCCCCCCCTACCAAAATCAAAAACAAATGCTGCAAATGCAGCCTGTACAGGGATGGTTTCTCACCTCCTTGCCAGCGGTAGCTCCATGTAGAGACTGACTAGGGACACTGATGTTGCGCGCAGCATGGCTTGCTTGGCACCTCAGTGCTTGAATACCTCTTCTTCACGGATTGGCTGAAGTTTGCAGGAGAGGGCTTTGTCTCCAGCTAACATCATCCAATCCTGCAGCAGTATGCAGAACGTCGGCACAGTGTGTGGGGAACAGGGCAGCCATCACAAATGTTATGGCCCCTTACACAGCTTTAGGCCTGGGCCCCCTGGGCCTGACCCCCTTGCATAAGAGGAAGTAAGTTCTCCCCTTAGATCAGGGTCCCCAGAGCCCCCTCTCCTTTCATCAGTGTCCCCAGAGTCACCTCCTCCCCTTACATCAGGGTCCCCAGAGTTCCCCCATACATCAGGGTCCCCAGAGTTCACCCTTACATCAGAGACCCCACTTTCATTAGGATTTCCAAAGTCTCCCCTTACAGTAGGATCCCAAAGTCCCCCCTTACATCAGGTTCCCCATAGCTCTCCCTTACATCAGGTCCCCTTCTTTAAATCAGGGTCCCCAGAATCTAGCCTTACATCAGGGTCCCCAGAGTCCCCCTCCTTAAATCAAGGAACCCAGTGTTCTCATTACATCAGAGTCCCCTTTTCATTACATAGTTAGTCAGGTTGAAAAAAGACACAAGTCCATCCAGTTCAACCACAAAAAACACAGTAAAATCCTATACACCCAACTCCATACCCACAGTTGATCCAGAGGAAGGCAAAAGAAAACCCCAGCGGAGCATGATCCAATTTGCTACAGCAGGGGAAAAAATTCCTTCCTGATCCCCCGAGAGGCAATCGGATTTACCCTGGATCAACTATACCTACAAATCTTAGTACTCAGTTATATTCTGTACATTTAGGAAAGAATCCAGACCTTTCTTAAAGCAATCTACTGAGCTGGCCAGAACCACCTCTGGAGGGAGTCCGTTCCACATTTTCACAGCTCTTACTGTGAAAAAACCTTTTCCGTATTTGGAGGTGAAATCTCTTTTCCTCTAGACGTAAAGAGTGCCCCCTTGTCCTCAGTGATGACCGTAAAGTGAATAACTCAACACCAAGTTCACTGTATGGACCTCTTATATATTTGTACATGTTGATCATATCCCCCCTTATTCTCCTCTTCTCAAGAGTGAATAAATTTAGTTCCTCTAATCTTTCCTCATAGCTGAGCTCCTCCATGCCTCTTATCAGTTTGGTTGCTCTTCTCTGCACTTTCTCCAGTTCTCCTATATCCTTTTTGAGAACTGGTGCCCAAAACTGAACTGCATATTCCAGATGAGGTCTTACTAATGATTTGTACAGGGGCAAAATTATATCTCTGTCTCTGGAGTCCATACCTCTCTTAATACAAGAAATGACTTTGCTCGCTTTGGAAACCGCAGCTTGGCATTGCATGCCATTATTGAGCTTATGATCAACTAAAACCCCCAGATCCTTCTCCACTACAGACCCCCCCAGTTGTACTCCCCCTAGTATGTATGATGCATGCATATTCTTAGCCCCCAAGTGCATAACTTTACATTTATCTACATTAAACCTCATCTGCCACTTAGTCGCCCAATCAGACAGAGCATTGAGGTCGGCTTGTAAATTGGAGACATCCTGTAAGGACGTTATTCCACTGCATAGCTTGGTGTCATCTGCAAAGACAGAAATGTTACTTTTGATCTCAGACCCAATATCATTTATAAATATATTGAAAAGTAAGGGTCCCAGCACTGAACCTTGGGGTACACCACTCATAACATTGGACCATTCAGAGTAAGAATCATTAACCACGACTCTCTGAATTCTGTCTTTCAGCCAGTTTTCTATCCATTTACAAACTGATATATCCAATCCTGTAGACCTTACCTTACACATGAGCCGTGTGTGCGGAACTGTATCGAACGCTTTTGCAAAATCCAAATATATCACGTCCACAGCCACGCCTCTGTCCAGGGTTTTACTTACCTCTTCATAAAAGGAAATCAGGTTTGTCTGACAACTTCTGTCTTTCATGAATCCATGTTGTCTGCTGCTTAAATAGTTTTTTTCCAGCAAGAACTCATCCATGTGGTCTTTTATTAAACGTTCCAGTATCTTCCCAACTATAGAAGTTAAACTAACAGGTCTATAGTTACTTGGTAAAGACTTTGTTCCCTTTTTAAATATGGGCACCACATTGGCCCTGCGCCAATCCAGTGGTACTATTCCTGTCTTTAATGAGTCCCTAAATATTAGATACAGTGGCTTTGAAATGACAGAGCTCAACTCACCTAGGATCCGTGGATGGATGCCATCAGGTCCAGGTGCTTTATCCACCTTTATTCTGTCTAAATATTTCTGGACCATATCACTTTTGAGCCATTGTGGATTTGGGGCTGTGTCACTCCCACCCCCATTTTGGACATGAGCTCCCCCATGCTCCATTGTATACACAGAGCTGAAGAAAACATTTAGTAAATTTGCCTTCTCTTTGTCCCCAGTCACCCACTCTAGATTATTTTGTAAGGGGCCTACATGCTCAGACTTCACCTTTTTACTATTAATATATTTAAAGAATTTTTTGGGGTTTGTCCTACTATCTTTTGCAATCTGTCGTTCGTTTTGAATTTTTGCATCCTTGATTTCCTTTTTGCATATCCTGTTATATTCTTTGTAACATTTAAACAACACTAGTGTTCCTTCATTTTTATATTTTTTAAAAGCTACTTTCTTATTGTTTATAGCTTTTTTAACTTTGACCGTGAGCCACATAGGTTTTATTTTTAGCCTTTTAAACTTATTGCCCATGGGAACATACTTTGCAGTGAGGTTCCACACAGTCTTTTTGAAGAATTCCCATTTCTGTTCTGTGTTCATCTGTGCCAATAGTCCCTCCCAGTCCAAGTCCTGGAGAGCAGCCCTCATCCTTGGAAAATTTGCCCTCCTAAAATTTAGTGTTTTAATATTTCCTGTATGTATTTCTTGCTTATAGTTAACATTAAATGAAATCATGTTATGATCACTGCTACCCAGGTGTTCCTTTATCTGAACATTAGTAATAAGCTCTGCATGGTTTGAAATTATCAGGTCCAACAGGGCATCATTCCTAGTTGGGGCCTCAATAAACTGCACCATAAAATTGTCCTGCAATAGGTTTTTAAATTTTTGTCCTTTAACTGTCCCAGAAGTGCCATTAATCCAGTCAATTTCTGGGTAGTTAAAATCCCCCATTATTATCACCGTCCCAGACCTTGCAGCCCTTTCCATCTGTGCTAGGAGCTGAGTCTCCACCTCCTCATTAACATTGGGTGGTTTATAACAAACTCCAATGATTAATTTTGAACTACGCACATCTGTATGCAGTTCCACCCATAATGCTTCAGCCTCATCACACTCTCCATCAACCAGGTTCTCTTTCACGCTTGCTTTGAGGTCACTTCTCACATAGAGACAGACCCCTCCACCTTTCCTTTTTACCCTGTCTTTCCGAAAGAGAGCATAGCCAGGAATATTAATAGCCCAGTCATGTGAGGATTGAAGCCAAGTTTCAGCAATACCGATTACATCATAGCTCTCCTCATGCATCAGAGCTTCCAGCTCACCTGTTTTGCTTGGCAGACTTCTGGCATTGGTGAACAAACACTTAAATGTATTGTTACATTTTTCTCTGGTGTTTTTCATATAATTTATAGTAGTACAAATGGCACTATTATTTCCAATGGCTGTTTGCAACATGGGAACTTTCTTGTCACCTGCCATAACCCTCCCCCCATCTATCCCCATTCCACTCTCCATTAATGTCTGACCACTAACTGACCTGTCTGCTCGATGTAATTCTAATTCACCCTCCCCCCTCAATCCTAGTTTAAATACTCCTCCAGCATTTCCATAAACCTCTCCCCCAGCACAGCAGACCCCCTTCCATTAAAGTGCAAACCGTCTTTAGCATATAGGCTGCACCCCAATGAAAAGTCAGCCCAGTGCTCTAGAAACCCAAATCCCTCCTTCCTACACCAGGTCTTTAGCCATGCATTCAGCTCTCTAATCTCCCCCTGCCTTTCCTGTGTTGCGCATGGCACAGGCAATATTTCAGAGAATATCACCTTGGAGGTCCTTCCCTTCATCTTGCAGCCTAGTTCTTTAAATTGATTCTTAAGGAGCCTCCACCTTCCATGTCTACTGTCATTGGTTCCAACGTGGACCAAGACAGCTGGGTCATGCCCAGCCCCTCCCAGTAATTTATCCACCCGGTCCACCACATGCCGAACCCTGGCACCAGGGAGACAGCAAACCATTCGGTTGAAGCGATCCTGGCGACAAATTATTCTATCAGTCCTTCTGATTATAGAATCCCCTATTACCACCAACTGTCTAGGCCTACCTGCACTCCCCTCCCCACCTCTACTAGATGGGTTGCTCTCCCGGCTGTTAGGGGTAGCAGTAACATCTAGGGCTGCCACCTCTGTGTTTGCCACCTCCACATCATCACCCAACTTGGCAAATTTGTTTTGATGCACAAATACAGGACTGGCCTTCCCTTTCTTCACGCCCCTTCCACTCCCTCTAACTGCATTAACCCATCTCCCTATCTGATAATCCTGACTTTCCCCTCCACCCTCCACATCAACCTTACTGACCACTTGCTCAGCGAGCAGAGGACCCCTTTCAAGGTTGTCATTTCTACCCAGTGTTGCAACTTGCTCCTCCAGATCTCTAATACGAGCTTCCAGAAGGGCAACCTGCTCACATCTGTCACAGCGGTATCCATCTTGGAGCTGTTGCACCAATTTTGCATACATGTGACACACTGTGCACTGAGCAAAACCTTCAACCCTGCTAGCACTCATTTCCCAGTTACAATATAATTACTTGTATGAAGATTAAGATAATACTTACAGTTTTAGAAGACTCCTGTCTTAACTCTTGTTTTAGAATCCCGTTACATCAGGGTCCTTAAAGCGACCTTACATCAAGGTCCCTAAAGAGACCTTACATCAGGGACCATAAAAACCCCCTACATCATGATCCCTAGAGCCCATTCCCTTTCAATAGGGTCCCCAAAGTTAAAGGTGAAGAGCAAAGGGAGGTATGGAGAGTGGAGAGGTGTAAGAGAATAGTTGGGGTAGTGGATCATGATCCGTTCCTTCTCATTGCAGAAGCCGGGTATAGGACAGGTGGAAGCTGGAAGACTGGGCACTGGGACCGGATAGGTTTTGAGGAGGAAATGCATCCTAGGCATTAAGGTGAAAAAACACCCTGCACTGTCTGGCCTCCCCAAACCCCCGTTTTACTTACCGAGCCCCGAACTTCCATGGGCGCGATCCCGTGTCGTTCTCTCTGCGGCTTCTCGGCTCTTCATTGGATAGATTGATAGCAGCACAGCCATTGGCTCCCGCTGCTGTCAATCAAATCCAATGACGCGGCCAGCAGGGGCGGAGCCGAGTCATACACTCGGCAGTTATGTACGCAGAGTGTATGACATGGGAGCACGCCCGCAAGGTAACCCCCCCGGGAGAGAGCTTCCCAGAGGGGGTTATTTATTGCGGGTAGGAGTCGCGAGAGCTGCCGTGTGACCCCAGAAGAGGAGGATCAGGGCCACTCTGTGCAAAATGAACTGCACAATGAAGGCAATTATGACATGTTTGTTATTTTTTTTTTTTTTTTAAATGTGAACCTATAGTATCACTTTGGAAAAATTGGATATTGTGGAGGCAATATGGACTTTCGTGGTACAGTATGAATTAAAAAGTCAATTTTTCAAAAATATAAATTTATTTTACAATATCATACATAATAAAATCTGCCTTAAATACATAGATCATAGACATTGGATGATGTTATATGTGAAAATCCATTTATCTGACATACAAGGGACTTTAGATATAGATGGTCATTCTGCACTGGATGTGCGGATACTAATCTTCCTGATGTACGCTCAAATTTTTTCTCGTGGATAACCCCTTCTTCAGGAGTCAGAAAAGTCAGAAAAAGATCTACAAAAAAGCATATGAATCAGATATACAATAACATCAAAATATATACATATCTAGTGACCAATCTTCATGGTGTATTGTCATGTATTAAAAGTAGAATACTGAGGTATAGACTAATCCCTCTGATAAAAACTCCACAATAAGAATGGATAGGACCCAATGGAAAGATGGAATTTGGAGCAATTAAAAAAAGAAAATTGGGAATTTCAAGGCCAAAAAAGGCAATCTCCCGGGCAAGTGCAGAAATCAGGGAAGATTAAATTATGCAAACAAGCTGTTTTTATAAAGAAAAAGGATGTATGAATAGATAAGCATAACATGTAGTATCCTTGATTTATTAATCAAGGACTCTATTTCAAATTTATTGTTGGTTAGGTAAACATTTTGCTTTTTAAAAAAAAAAACACAGAGAAAAAAAGAAAGGAAATGATAATCATCATATCATTTCCAAAAAAAAAGGTTACACACCTATATGATCTTTGCTTTAAGAATCACCTAATTTGACGGGAAGTATATGTTAACACAGAGGTGGACCAGAACCAGGTGTAAATAATAAAATTCAAACAAATCACAATGGATTTAAAAGGTGATTCTATGTGAAAAAGAAAGAATATATACATATGTAGTATATATCCTAATATCAAAGTAGTAATGAATGCATTATAATATAAATCAAAGTTTCAACTTGGATCCATGGGGAGTGGTTCTAAAGAGTCACCTAACTAGAAAATATCTCTGATCTTGATAGTCAATTATCATCAGGCAGCAAAGCTGCACTCAATCAGGCCTCATGCCTCAAAAGATGTCAGAGGTAACATAGAGATATGAACAGCGAACAGATCCAAAACATTCTATAGAAACAAAGAACAAATATTTATCTCAGAGTGAAAACTCATCAGAATCGTCCAATAGATCATACTAATAATCCATACAGGAAAAGTAAATACCAATAGGTCCACCACTCAGTGTGTCTCCACTGCCACAGGGAAAGTGTAAAAGATTGATTCTCATTTTATACTATGAGATACACATGATTTCTATCCATTAGGCCCCGTACACACGACCAAACATGTATGCTGAAACTGGTCCGCGGGCCAGTTTCAGCATACATGTTCGGTCGTGTGTAGGCGCGATCGGGCCGAATTCCAGCAAACATTTGCCCGCCGGGCCTTTTCCCAGCAGACAAATATTCCTGGACGTTTTTTAAAACCGTCCGCTGGAATCCTGCCCGCTCGGACATGTACGGTCGTCAGTGCAGACCTACCGTACATGTCTGAGCCCCCGCCGTCCTTCCCATGCGTCGAATGACTTCGACGCATGCGTGGAAGCCTTTAAATGGCAGGCCCGCCCACGTCGCCGCCTCATCGTCGTGGCGACGACGTGGACACGCCCCGCGTAGTGTTTACACGCGGACTTCTGTACGATGGTTAGTACAACCATCGTACAGAAGCCCTCTGGCAGGCATGTACGGTGAAAACGGTCCGACGGACCGCTTTCATCGTACATGTTTGCTCGTGTGTACCGGGCCTTAGAGTGACATGACAGTGTGCCGAGGCGCCACTGGATGAGATCAATGGATAAGATTTCAAACATGGAGACTTGCATGCACCATCTAGTGGGCATAATGCAAACTCCAGAGAAAATGAGGAATCACACACTCATCAATGGAGATATGGACTCCCAAGGGCCGAGGTGTCAACTAGGGGAATGTGAGAGCTCCCATGATTAAGTCGCGTGCCTGTGACGTAACGCATAGGGAGGAGCCTACGATCGAATCCGAGTCCATCGGATCGAATTGAGGAGACTGCATACTGAGCGGCGTTTCATGCTTACACAAAGCAGGGATTCGTGAGTGCATATGTTGATGTATTGGATCGCATTATCCATTTGATTTGATTATTGCGCAATGAGGCTTTATTTTTCTTCCTTTCATATACATACCTGTTCTTGAGTGCCCGTTCATCTGAGTACAGCGGTGAAGTGTTGGATCTGCATTCATAGTGAAGGAAGGCACCGTATGTTTTTCCTGATTGGGACTCTTTTTGCTAATCACTGTGCACATGTTTGAGGATTTTCCACATGATTTATGTGTATTCAGTGTCACATTCACAGTTTATGGAGATTGATCCTCCCCGATTAGTTTGTACGTTTGTCACTTATAAGTTAATACTAGCGCATCTATATACATATATATTTTCACTACATTGATTTGGTATCACCCAGATAGCGGCTTTATTATTTGTTTTTTTATAAGGAAATTATTAATTTAATAGCGCTGTAGTTTACTTCATATTATATTAACATTAAAGAATGAAAGAATAAAAGCTGGCAAATGGCCGCTGCCAAACAGACAGCCAAACAGACAGCAGCATGTATTGTTAGTATGCTCAATCCCTGCCTTTCACATGTTTCATCCAATAGCACATCGTCAGGGGCTGGCAACCAGTTCAGTTGGGTTGAATAGCAAAGAAGTGTTGGATCTCTGATATAGGAGGACTGAAGCACTGAGAGTATCCATCCATCTTGGTATCAGTCACACACACACGCAATCAGCCTATTTATAAGATGGTATGGGTCTGGTAAACATATTACCTACCTTTGGTTTTGGAATCTCTGGATTTATAAACGTTGGCATTCTATACTTGAGTAATATCTACTGCTCAAATAAACTTTACATATGCTGCACTTTGAGAGCCTCCTCCCTGTTTCCTCTATGTGCTTTATAAGCTGTCTCTGAGGAGGGATATCTGAAGTGGACAGCTGGGCAGAGCAGAAAATAAGTGCCAAGTTTCTGATTAAGGCCTCGTTGTGGTTGATGCGTTTTCCTGGTGCGTTTTTTTAACACGTTAGTAATGTGTTTTTGATGGGTTTTTGATGCATTTTTGGGAGGTGTCTGCTGTCGTATGCGAGAAATCAGCAGAAAGCATCAAAAACTGCATTTTGATGCATTCCGCTGCATTTCCTTTGAAGTCTGTGGAACCAAAAACACAACCTGCTGTGGGAAAAATGGTTTATGAATGTTTCTTGATTCCACACTTTTAAAAAGTATTTATTAGTTTATACATATGTGAAAATTGATTTCATTATTGATTTATGTGCACTGAAGGTTTTCTCATAGTAAATTTCTTATCAGCATTGATGGATTATTTGATTATGAATTGATATAAGAATTAAAAAAAATTTTTTTTTGGTGCTGCAATTTATTTACATGCTTTTTGGGATTAGCATATATCAATTCCTTTTCTAGATGCCGTACCCACTTAGCACAGACTTTTTGTATTTGATTTTTCAAAAAGACATAAAACATACAGGATAGATGAAGACACGTGACTGTGTCTTAACGCGTAGGGATTGGCCGTGGACAGACATACACCTGGGGTGACGTAAGCAGGCGCTGAGGATGCCACTGGCTGTTTCTATTATTGCACTTGATTTTAATATTGATGTAAGCGCAGGTTATTCTTCAATAAACGTCCCTCTGCTTTTTACATATTACACCATTGGAGGCTCTCTGTCCTCTCTCTCTCCCCCCTCCCCTGAAACTGAGTTTCTATTAGGCCCCGTACTCACGACCAAACATGTCTGCTGAAACTGGTCCGCAGACCAGTTTCAGCAGACATGTTTGGCCGTGTGTTGGCCCGAGCGGACCATTTTGGGACGGATCGGACAGGTTTCCAGCGGACAACTGTTTCCCGGACTTGTTTTAAAACAGTCCGCTGGAAACCTGTCCGCCCGGACATGTACGGTCGTCTGTACAGACCTACCGTACATGTCCTGCCGCCCGCATCCCTCGCATGCGTCGAATGACTTCGACGCATGCGTGGAAGCATATTTAAGGCGGCCCGCCCACGTCGCCGCGTCATTGTCGCGGCGACACCGCGTCATCGACGCGGCGACACCGCGGACACGCCCCGCGTAATGTTTACGCGCGGGCTTCTGTTCGATGGTGTGTATAGCCATCGAACAGAAGTCCCCGGGCAGTCCCCGGCCAGACATGTCCGATGGAAACGGTCTGCAGACCGTTTTCATCGGACATGTCCTGCCGTGAGTACAAGGCCTCAGGGATTGATCTAGGAGGTGTGCACTAGCACCATAGAGGGAAGGCTGTGGACAGCTGGAGAGGTTGGAGAAGCACCAGTGAAGTGTGACAGGTGGGAACGTTTTTGTCTGCGAGGAGGTGGATGATGCAAGGAGACCTTGGATGCTTTTGACACTTGTTATTGAGGTGTGAGTTCTGGGAGCCCTTTTACGGATGTGATCAAATCTTTCATTGCCATCTACATACATCTCTCATAGTGGACATTCAGCTATATCTCTGTTCTCTCCCTTGGCAGTTTTTACTGCAATTTAATACACTGGACACTTACCACTATCTATTTAGTTTTTTACTTTATTGATCAACTTGTTAAAGTTTTTTGATTGATCATCACCCATCATCGTCACTTTTTGTCTGAAACTGTTCAGTTTTTGCTCAAAACCCTGCTTTTAACAACGGCATAATGTCGCAGTCCCAATAAAAATCCGCCATTACTACAAAAAAATAATAATAATTAAAATGCCATAAAACTACCCCTATTTTGTAGACGCTGACAGCTGAATGTAAAAAAAATATATAATTTGCCAGCAATAAAAAATCTGAAAAAATAAAAAACGCTTCCCCCCCTCCCCCCCCCATGCATACCAGGCCCTTCGAGTTCGGTATGGATTCTGAGGGGAACTTCAGTCAAATATTATTATGGGCAGGTCTGCAGGCTTAGACGAACATGTCCCTGCAAAGAGAATTACAAGGAACAGTCTAGTCCAGGGGTGGGCAATTATTTTTTTGATGGGGCCACATGAGAAACTAAAAATATTTTGGAGGCCCGGGCCAAAAGGCTAAACTCAATACTGCATAAAATCAATTGTATTTCTTTATAAAAAGCAGTAAATATCATTGTTGGAAAACTGGTACGAGTACTTGTTATAGACATGGCACAGGAGGGGGACAGAGGCTGGGGACATGGCACAGGAAGGGGACAGAGGCTGGGGACATGGCACAGGAGGGGGACAGAGGCTGGGGACATGGCACAGGAGGGGGACAGAGGCTGGGGACATGACACAGGAGGGGGACAGAGGCTGGGGACATGACACAGGAGGGGGACAGAGGCTGGGGACATGACACAGGAGGGGGACAGAGGCTGGGAACATGACACAGGAGGGGGACAGAGGCTGGGGACATGACACAGGAGGGGGACAGAGGCTGGGGACATGACACAGGAGGGGGACAGAGGCTGGGGACATGACACAGGAGGGGGACAGAGGCTGGGGACATGGCACAGGAGGGGGACAGAGGCTGGGGACATGGCACAGGAGGGGGACAGAGGCTGGGGACATGGCACAGGAGGGGGACAGAGGCTGGGGACATGGCACAGGAGGGGGGACAGAGGCTGGGGACATGACACAGGAGGGGGACAGAGGCTGGGGACATGACACAGGAGGGGGACAGAGGCTGGGGACATGGCACAGGAGGGGGACAGAGGCTGGGGACATGACACAGGAGGGGGACAGAGGCTGGGGACATGACACAGGAGGGGGACAGAGGCTGGGGACATGACACAAGAGGGGGACAGAGGCTGGGGACATGACACAAGAGGGGGACAGAGGCTGGGGACATGGCACAGGAGGGGGACAGAGGCTGGGGACATGACACAGGAGGGGGACAGAGGCTGGGGACATGGCACAGGAGGGGGACAGAGGCTGGGGACATGACACAGGAGGGGGACAGAGGCTGGGGACATGACACAAGAGGGGGACAGAGGCTGGGGACATGACAAAAGAGGGGGACAGAGGCTGGGGACATGTCACAGGAGGGGGACAGAGGCTGGGGACATGACACAGGAGGGGGACAGATGCTGGGGACATACGCTGGGGACATGGCACAGGAGGGGGACAGAGGCTGGGGACATGACACAGGAGGGGGACAGAGGCTGGGGACATGACACAGGAGGGGGACAGAGGCTTGGGACATGACACAGGAGGGGGACAGAGGCTGGGGACATGACACAGGAGGGGGACAGACGCTGGGGACATGACACAGGAGGGGGACAGACGCTGGGGACATGACACAGGAGGGGGACAGACGCTGGGGACATGACACAGGAGGGGGACAGACGCTGGGGACATGACACAGGAGGGGGACAGAGGCTGGGGACATGACACAGGAGGGGGACAGACGCTGGGGACATGACACAGGAGGGGGACAGACGCTGGGGACATGACACAGGAGGGGGACAGACGCTGGGGACATGACACAGGAGGGGGACAGAGGCTGGGGACAGGCAGCCACTGTTTAATCAATAACAATTGATTAAACAGTGGCTGCATGTGATGGCACAGTGGCTGCGTGTGATGGCACAGTGGTTGCGTTTGATGGGCACAGTGGCGACAATTGATGGCACAGTGGCTGCGTGTGATGGGCACAGTGGCAACAATTGATGGCACAGTGGCTGCGTGTGTTGGCACAGTGGCTGCGTGTGTTGGCACAGTGGCTGCATGTGATGGCACAGTGGCTGCGTTTGATGGGCACAGTGGCTGCGTGTGATGGGCAGAGTGGCTGCGTGTTATTGGCACAGTGGCTGCGTGTGATTGGCACAGTGGCTGCGTGTGATTGGCACAGTGGCTGCATGTGATTGGCACAGTGGCTGCGTGTGATGGGCAGAGTGGCTGCGTTTGATGGGCAGAGTGGCAGCGTGTTATTGGCACAGTGGCTGCATGTGATTGGCACAGTGGCAACAATTGTATGCACAGTGGCTGCGTGTGATTGGCACAGTGGCTGCGTGTGATTGGCACAGTGGCTGCATGTGATTGGCACAGTGGCTGCGTGTGATAGGCAGAGTGGCTGCGTTTGATGGGCAGAGTGGCTGCGTGTTATTGGCACAGTGGCTGCGTTTGATGGGCACAGTGGCTGCATGTGATTGGCACAGTGGCTGCGTGTGATTGGCACAGTGGCTGCGTGTGATTGGCACAGTGGCTGTGTTTGGGAACAGTGGCTGCGTGTGATTGGCACAGTGGCTGTGTTTGGGAACAGTGGCTGCGTGTGATTGGCACAGTGGCGACAATTTATGGTGGCACAGTGGCTGCGTGTGTTGGCACAAGTGGCTGCATGTGTTGGCACAAGTGGCTGCATGTGTTGGCACAAGTGGCTGCGTGTGTTGGCACAAGTGGCTGCGTGTGACCCCTCCCGGCCCTGCCTACTGTTATCACCGCGGCGGGGAACATTAGACAGCGTTCGTTTGAACAGTTTTTTTCCCCGCTGCGCATAGACACTCCCCCTTGGACGGATCTGTCCAATCGCGAGCAAGGGGGAGTGTCTATGTGACTCCCCCTTGCTCGCGATTGGACAGATCCGTCCAAGGGGGAGTGTCTATGCCATAGACACTCCCCCTTGGACGGATCTGTCCAATCGCGAGCAAGGGGGAGTGTCTATGTGACTCCCCCTTTTTTGCGATTGGACAGATCCGTCCAAGGGGGAGTGTCTATGCGCGGCGGGGAAAACAGCTGTTCAAACGAACGCTGTCTAATGTTCCCCGCCGCGGTGATTAACGTGGCAGCGGCGGCGGTTTCGGCGGCGGGGGTGGGCCGGATTAAAAGGTCCGCCGGGCCGTATACGGCCCGCGGGCCGTAGTTTGCCCAGGTCTGGTCTAGTCTATAGTCTAGTTCTAAAAAGAAAATTTAGAGAGTAGGGATATGAGGAGAAACATTTTGAAAGCACATTTTGAAAGCACATATGTCAAATACAGTATGGTGTCATCTATGACAATCTTACGGCACCTCATCCGATAAGAACTGCGGCTCATTCCAGTAGCACCCCACAGTTCAGATTTAGGTCCCGATATTCCAGTAAAACCTTTGAGATAAAACGTGTTGTCTCAAAAAACTGAAAAATTCTCAAACAGGACCCTGTCCTGGGAACAATACTCCCAATTAAACCACAGTTGATTTACAGGAGGCCACACAGTCTTAGAAACCTCATTGCCCTTAGCAGAGTTAAGAAGAGTATGGGTACAGGGGGTATTTCTCATGGCCCATGGACGTCCTGGTTTGACCAGAAGGGGAATTTTAAGTGTCTAGTTAGAAACTGTGGCACATGCCCCTTCATGTGGCACCAGAAACAGGTCATTACTGGGATGGATAACAGAACACATGAGATTAGACAGTTTTTAAATTATGGAACAAGCTAAGTCATATAATGGATCATTTGCCCATGTGGCTGCCTCTGTGTAGGCTGGACATCCCATGCCCTTGGAGTTAGAATATGCGAGCATAAAAGTGATATTACCACAGGTAAAGAGTAATCCTCTATTCCCTGCCACTTTAAGGAAAAACACAATGGTGACCTATCTGGCCTCAGGGTTTTTGGCATCAAGGCTTTAGGGGGCGAGTTAGATCCAGGGACGAGACATCAGAGATTGTGTAAAAGAGAGGCCTACCGGATTTTCACCTTGGAGGAGTCTAACCCCAATGGGTCTGAATAAAGGTCCGGAAATTTGGTCTAGAGCATTTGCCAGAAGGACTTGCCAGGCAGCACTCCACCTTCGTCCCCCCTCCCTCTCTCCTCTGTTCTTTCTATTTCCTGTTCTAACCCCATTCCTTTGTCCATTTCCCATAGCTCTTCAATGTGTTATAGCGAATGTTTTCCATTTTCTATTTTTATAGTTCTTCATATGCATTTACAACCACAGCCATCTGGGGACCCAATAGTGAGGACCCATTGGCTTGCAATCTTAGTACTTTAAGTCTTTTTGTCATGCCTCCACGACACATTATACATTGTATTCTCCTATTATTATCATTATTTGTATTATGATTATTCTTAACATTTCTTTATTGTAGCTTATTAATTTTATTTGTACCTATTTTAGCATTATTAGCTGGATTAGGAAGTTGGCCTTAGGACTCCTAAACACTGAGTAGGTTTGAGCTACATCATTATATATGGCCACGCCAACAGTGCCTGGTTCCTTTATTTTTCCTATTATATATATTTTTTTATTAATATGATTATTTAAATATTAAAATATGAATTTACCATTTTATATTATGTTTTTCAAGGTGTTTTTTTTGTGCCACTTGTGTGGTGTTTGTGTCAGGTGGGGGTGGTCCCCTGAGAGGCCACATAGGCCCTCTGTGATTGTACATTGGAAGGTGTGGCTGGGAGTGGATGTTAGGTCCAGCTCCATTTACTGTATTTATTGGCGTATAACCCTTAAAATAGAGGGTAAACTGTGCCTGCGTGTTATACACAGGGGGCTGTGGATTTTTTCCCCCCTGAAACGTACCTCTTAAAGTTAGGGTGCGTGTTATACGCCTGTGCGTGGTATACGCCGATAAATACGGTACATCCAGGGTTCTCGTTCAGCAGTTTTAATATGCAGCTGTAGTGGGAGGTGTCAGGCCACTCGGGCGGCGTTCCCAATGTCAGTGGCCAACACTGTGGCCATGGCTACAAGGACCAGTAGTGATGTCATGTCCAACTGGTAGTGACACCTGGAGTGCACATCCAGCCAAATTTCCGGGTTTGGGCAGCAGCGTGTGCTACACATGCCGATCTGCCTGGCTGACTCCATCCTGGAACCCTGTGCTGAGCTCACCATCTCCACTACACTAAACAAGATGCCAAAAAAGGAACCTAGGTGAGCCACTTATAATATGTCACATTTCTGTAAAGGTTATGGGCATAATCTTTACATTGTAGTTATAATGCATCCTGATTTCATGCTTCTTTGTATTTTATTGTCTATATGTTGCAGTGATTTTTATGCCATGTCAATTTGGTAGTATCCAGACCGTTAATCAAATATGGTGAACCAACAATGTCCATTTAAAGCCTCCAGACCTTCTTCAATTCTGGGCAGTGTATACTGATTAGGTATTGACCTCCAAATCAATGATTTATTTTTCCATACATTTTTGTAGTATAATTTTCCCTTGATCTAAATAATCTGTGAAAAGGGGTTATGGTTGTGAGTATGCTGTACCTTTCACCTGGAGGTAATTGACCATTGAACACAAAATAAACTCCGCCCAAGTCTAGCCTCTTTTAGTATCCAGTATATCAAACAGTTCCGCTCCCCATCCTTTTTCTGCACTCAATAAATAGCCACTTTCTCCTCCCTCTCTTTTCTATGGTTTGACAAAGGAGCGATCTTGTGATTGAAATGTTACCACCTACTGCCCTCTGACATCACACCCTGACGTCCTTTCCAGTTTCAGTTCCAGCGCTGGCTTGCATTCTAGCATGGTTATAGCTTCAGCCTTTGGATTCCACCGCTTGCCTGTCACGCCAAGCTCCTGCAGTATCTCCTAAGCTGCATCTCATCTGTTTCACAGTGTCACTTTTAAGAGTCTCATCCATCTGCTCTCTGATTTTCTGCTCACCAAGTCCCGCCAGCAAGGACTGATGATATGCCTGTTTCTTCTCATCCTTGTGAGTGCATTCTAACCCTTTGTTTACATGTGACTTTAATAAATTGATACACTTAGATGGCAGCGCCTTTTTTTGTTTGTTGATCTGCTTCAGGAAACTTCTGGAAGGCACTATGTACTGCTATACAGGGAGTGCAGAATTATAAGGCAAGTTGTATTTTTGAGGATTAATTTTATTATTGAACAACAACCATGTTCTCAATGAACCCAAAAAACTCATTAATATCAAAGCTGAATATTTTTGGAAGTAGTTTTTAGTTTTTTTTTAGTTTTAGCTATTTTAGGGGGATATCTGTGTGTGCAGGTGACTATTACTGTGCATAATTATTAGGCAACTTAACAAAAAACAAATATATACCCATTTCAATTATTTATTTTTACCAGTGAAACCAATATAACATCTCAACATTCACAAATATACATTTCTGACATTCAAAAACAAAACAAAAACAAATCAGTGACCAATATAGCCACCTTTCTTTGCAAGGACACTCAAAAGCCTGCCATCCATGGATTCTGTCAGTGTTTTGATCTGTTCACCATCAACATTGCGTGCAGCAGCAACCACAGCCTCCCAGACACTGTTCAGAGAGGTGTACTGTTTTCCCTCCTTGTAAATCTCACATTTGATGATGGACCACAGGTTCTCAATGGGGTTCAGATCAGGTGAACAAGGAGGCCATGTCATTAGTTTTTCTTCTTTTATACCCTTTTTTGCCAGCCACGCTGTGGAGTACTTGGACGCGTGTGATGGAGCATTGTCCTGCATGAAAATCATGTTTTTCTTGAAGGATGCAGACTTCTTCCTGTACCACTGCTTGAAGAAGGTGTCTTCCAGAAACTGGCAGTAGGACTGGGAGTTGAGCTTGACTCCATCCTCAACCCGAAAACGCCCCACAAGCTCATCTTTGATGATACCAGCCCAAACCAGTACTCCACCTCCACCTTGCTGGCGTCTGAGTCGGACTGGAGCTCTCTGTCCTTTACCAATCCAGCCACGGGCCCATCCATCTGGCCCATCAAGACTCACTCTCATTTCATCAGTCCATAAAACCTTAGAAAAATCAGTCTTGAGATATTTCTTGGCCCAGTCTTGACGTTTCAGCTTGTGTGTCTTGTTCAGTGGTGGTCGTCTTTCAGCCTTTCTTACCTTGGCCATGTCTCTGAGTATTGCACACCTTGTGCTTTTGGGCACTCCAGTGATGTTGCAGCTCTGAAATATGGCCAAACTGGTGGCAAGTGGCATCTTGGCAGCTGCACGCTTGACTTTTCTCAGTTCATGGGCAGTTATTTTGCGCCTTGGTTTTTCCACACGCTTCTTGCGACCCTGTTGACTATTTTGAATGAAACGCTTGATTGTTCGATGATCACGCTTCAGAAGCTTTGCAATTTTAGGAGTGCTGCATCCCTCTGCAAGATATCTCACTATTTTTGACTTTTCTGAGCCTGTCAAGTCCTTTTTTGACCCATTTTGCCAAAGGAAAGGAAGTTGCCTAATAATTATGCACACCTGATATAGGGTGTTGATGTCATTAGACCACACCCCTTCTCATTACAGAGATGCACATCACCTAATATGCTTAATTGGTAGTAGGCTTTCGAGCCTATACAGCTTGGAGTAAGACAACATGCATAAAGAGGATGATGTGGTCAAAATACTCATTTGCCTAATAATTCTGCACTCCCTGTACAATTAGTACACAGTATCACTGGAGTTGTCTGTAAATCATCTGTGTTAAGACAAATAGGAACATTGCTCTCCATAGGAAAAAAAACCTTGTTTTCTAAATCTGGAACAGTCATAATTACTTTTATGTTTCCATCAACAGGATATGAGTCAACATCCAGGTCCCACAACTGTAAATAAAGGTAACTTGGAAACCTGTGTCAAATAGAGTTGGAGTTGTATGCTCATTGACAGTGATTTTAACTATAGGCTTAGAGCAGGGGTGCCCACTGCCCAACCTTTTGAAGCACGAGGGCACTTAAGCGACTTGGTAACCGGTTTTCGGGCCACAATAAACGGAGCGGGCGGATGGCAGGTCCATGTCTGCTCTGCATATGCAGAGCAGACACAGAAACACAGCCCACTATGCTCCTTTTTAGCGGATCAGATCTGCTACTCCTTAGAGGTGAATGGAGGGTCCAATTGGGTCGAACTGACCGTGTGAAAGGGGCCCTGCGCTGTGACTTACCAACGCAGCGTACCTTTGGCTTTCCTGCACTTTGCAATAGACTTCCATTATATTCCGCATGTTTGGTGCATTTTCAGAATATGTATGGCTCAGTGCAGGTAACCCGCAGGTGCGCTGCTCTGCATCTTCAGGTCAGTTTGAAAGCAGCCCAGTAACCACTGCAGAACAGATATGCCCATATATACACTGTGATTTTAGTAATAAACTGACTTTTAATAACAGTATTCTATTCCATCCCAGAGCAGGAGGCCGCGGGCCACATCAGAGGGCTCCGCGGGCCACTGGTTGGGCACCCCTGGCTTAGAACCTATTAAGGGGCCTTTTGGCTTTGGCCTCAAACACCCACCTCGGCATCTTTTCTTCTGCACGCTTCTATATAGGGAATTCCATACTTGGCACTGTTCCCCCAGAGTCCTCATGACACTGTTTTGCAGTGCAGCCAGTGTGACCATACCTGAAACACCTTCAAGAATATCTCCCCCTCTGTGTTGCAACTGGTTGAGAAACCAAAGATTTGGGTCGGTAAAGGTGGGGAAAGTTAGAATGGTGATCCTCTTTTGGAACACTTTTCACCTTCTTAGGAGTACAAAACTGAATATCAGGCTCCTGTTTCTTCACTAACTTCATTAAATCATGGAGCGAACGAATTCTGAGGTAGAAAGCCTCTTACTTAACTGACTGGTCCTCATAGTGTCCACTGCAGAAAGAGATATAGCAATGCTGGGCCGGATCCAGCCTGTCTGATCTGATATATGAACAGTTAAAAAACTCTTTCCCTGGGGGTCTCTAAAAGAAAGTCAGGGGGGGCATAATGTCAATACACTATCAATTTATCCTCTTCCCCCTTAGTTCCCTAAATCTCCATGTGACTGCAACGAAAAATACATGTATAAGGTCAGGGTTTTTTAACTGTTCATATATTATTCATGAAAAGTATGCAAAATCCTGAGACACCCCAGTCCTGAACTGTATATATTGGGCAGAAGGACACTGACATCTGTACTGGATAATGATGTCACCCACTCTTTGGTGCCACATAGGGGAGTTCCTGTGATAAGAGTACCTGTAATTAGTTAATAAAAGTGGAAACATGAAATGATAAAATGTGAATAAAGAAAAGTGTTCCAAGTGCTACAAGGGAACAAATCCCCTGAAACTGGTGTAAACTGTGTGCACTATATACAGTCAGGTCCATAGATAATGGGACATCGACATAATTCTAATCTTTTTGGCTCTTTACACCACCACAATGGATTTGAAATTAAACAAACAAGATGTGCTTTAACTTCAGACTTTCAGCTTTAATTTGAGGGTATTTAAATTCAAATCAGGTCAACAGTGTAGGAATTACAACAGTTTGTATATGTGCCTCCCACTTTTTAAGGGACCAAAAGTAATGGGACAATTGGCTGCTCAGTTGTTCCATGGCCAGTTGTGTGTTATTCCCTCATTATCCCATTTACAAGGAGCAGATAAAAGGTCCAGAGTTAATTTCAAGTGTGCTATTTGCATTTGGAATCTGTTGCTGTCAACTCCCAATATGAGATCCAAAGAGCTGTCACTATCAGTGAAGCAAGCCATCATTAGGCTGAAAAAACAAAACAAACCCATCAGAGATAGCAAAAACATTAGGTGTGGCCAAATAAACTGTTTGAAACATCCTTAAAAAGAAAGAATGCACCAGTGAGCTCAGCAACACCAAAAGACCCTGAAAACCATGGAAAACAACTGTGGTGGATGACTGAAGAATTATTTCCCTGGTGAAGAAAACACCCTTCACAACAGTTGGCCAGATCAATAACACTCTCCAGGAGGTAGGTGTATGTGTGTCAAAGTCAACAATCAAAAGAAGACTTCACCAGTGTGAATACAGAGGGTTCACCACAAGATGTAAATCATTGGTGAGCCTCAAAAACAGGAGGGCCAGACTAGAGTTTGCCAAACAACATCTAAAAAAGCCTTCACAGTTCTGGAACAACATCCTATGGACAAATGAGACCAAGATCAACTTGTACCAGAGTGATGGGAAGAGAAGAGTATCGAAAAGGAAAGGAACTGCTCATGATCCAACGCATAGCACCTCATCAGTGAAGCATGGTGGTGGTAGTGTCATGGCGTGGGCATGTATGGCTGCCAATGGAACTGGTTCTCTTGTATTTATTGATGATGTGACTGCTGACAAAAGCAGCAGGATGAATTCTGAAGTGTTTCGGGCAATATTATTTGCTTATATTCAGCCAAATGCATCAGCACTCATTGGACGGCGCTTCACAGTGCAGATGGACAATGACCCAAAGCATACTGCAAAAGCAACCAAAAGAGTTTTTTAAGGGAAAGAAGTGGAATGTTATGCAATGGCCAAGTCAATCACCTGACCTGAATCCGATTGAGCATGCATTTCACTTTCTGAAGACAAAACTGAAGGAAAAATGCCCCAAGAAGAGGCAGGAACTGAAGACAGTTGCAGTAAAGGCCTGGCAGAGCATCACCAGGGATGAAACCCAGCGTCTAGTGATGTCTATGTGTTCCAGACTTCAGGCTGTAATTGACTGCAAAGGATTTGCAACCAAGTATTATAAAGTGAAAGTTTGATTTATGATTGTTAATCTGTCCCATTAATTTTGGTCCCTTAAAAAGTGGGAAGCACATTTTGTTTGTTTCATTTCAAATCCATTGTGGTGGTGTATAGAGCCAGAAAGATTAGAATTGTGTTGATGTCCCTTGTCCCAATATTTATGGACCTGACTGTAATAAATGCCATACGGTGGCTAGTATAAATGTGTGCTAAACAACACAATCTCCCAAAAACAGGTATGAAGCTGTGTGTGATGCTGTGTAGCGGCTGAATCAACATATGTATCAAGCAAAAAACTGTGAAAAAAGTAATTGATGGTAAATATGTAAACACATAAAGAATTTAAAAAAGAAAGAAAAAAAAATTGTCCATGTATAGAAAATAAACTCCCAAAGTGACTGGTGAACAATAAAAAAAATTGGTGACAATCTATCAGAAATTCCAGTGCCAAATTTATAGACGTGACTTTTCTGTGCTCCTCTCTCCTTTTTGCACTCACCAGAGCGCCTTACCCCTGCAGGGGTGAAAGGCGTATATTGCAGTAAACTCCTATTCCTGATGGCCCACTAGCCAGGATGATTCCTCCTCCACTGACTGGTATGGACAGTGGTCACCTGTGCCATGACAATTATAATTGGAGGGACCCATGGTGGAAACAGCATCTTTGGTTAAGTATTCGTGTTATATTATCTTTATCTGTATCTGTCATTACTTTTAATAAATATTATACTTTTAATTATTTGTGTGATCTCACTTTGCGCATATCAAACACAACCCCAAAAACGTGACAAAAGAAGGACTCAACTCTTGTAAGAGGCTTTATAAATTTATATATATATATATATATATATATATATATATATATATATATATACACACACACAGTCATGCCAAACGTATTGACACCCCCTGCATTTCTGCCAGATAATGCACCACTACATCCTGAAAATTGTTGCAATTACAAATGTATAGGCGTTCTCATGTTTATTTTGTTTGTATTGGTATGACACAAAAAAGTGTAAAAACAAAAAAACAAATGACACATTCCAAGCAAAACTCCACAAATAGACTGGCCAAAATTATTGGCACCTTTTTAAATATGTAAGAAATATTTGCATTCCAAGTTTGTGATGCTCCTGTAATTTGCAATTAAACCTAAACGTAATTAATCAATTAACGGGTTCTGACAAAATAGAAATCACACCGGCAACCAGTTAAAATGGTGAAAAACTGACTCAATCTTTCTGATGTGTGTCTCTGTGTGCAACATGAAGCATGGAGAAGAGAAAGAGCATCAAATAATTGTCTGAGGATTTGAGAACAAAAACTGTGGAAAAGCATGGACAATCTCAAGATCCACCTCCAGTAAATCAACTCCCATGTGAATATAAATATTCCCCAGCACAGGGAATCATTTAAGTCAGTGTTCCCCAACCCCCGGGCCGGCGGACCGGTACCGGTCCGTGGATCAAACGGTACCGGGCCACCCGAGGAACTGTAAATAATTTCTCTGAGGCGCAGAGCATTACCCTCCCGAGCCCGCCCATTGTGTGACAATAGCGAATGAAAATTCGCTATTGTTACACTGATCCTCCTGGCCAATCAGGGAGCGGACATAATACAAGCTGCCCGAGCAGAGAGATGGCGTCATCTCTCTGCGCTACACAGAGGCGTGCCGCTGTCCCGCCCTAACATACAGGGCTGCAAGGCTACGCTACACAGCGTCGCAGCCGCCCGATGAGAGCAGAGAGAGAATTACGTCATCTCTCCGCCCTCCCCCTCTATGCATTCCCGCAAGCGAACGGCTCCCCTCACATTCCCGCCCTGAAACTGTAAGTACAGTACAATAAAAACAATTAAATGTCCCAGTATAAAAAAAATGATTAAATGTCCCAGTATAAAAAAATGATTAAATGTCCCAGTATAAAAAAATTATTTAATCGTTTTTTTTTTATACTGGGACATTTAATCATTTTTTTATTATGGGACATTAAATCATTTTTTTATTATGGGACATTAAATGTCCCAGTATAAAAAAATGATTAAATGTCCCAGTATAAAAAAAACGATTAAATCATTTTTTTATACTGGGATATTTAATCATTTTTTTTATACTGGGACATTTAATATTTTTTTTTATACTGGGACATTTAATCGTTTTTTTTAATACTGGGACATTTAATATTTTTTTTTATACTGGGACATTTAATCATTTTTTTTTATACTGGGACATTTAATCATTTTTATACTGGGACATTTAATATTTTTTTTATACAGGGACATTTAATCATTTTTTTTTATACTGGGACATTTAATCGTTTTTATACTGGGACATTTAATTTTTTTTTTTTATACTGGGACATTTAATAATATTTTTACACTGGGACATTTAGGGCCGGTTCACACTGCACCAATGTCAGAGTTCGGATGGGATTTGCTCCGCACTGCAGTGCACATCACATGCGATCTCTGTGCGATGCGATTTCAGCCATAAAAATTGTATGGCTGAATTCACATCAAACTCGCACAGGACCCTTTTTTTTTCGTAGCAGAAACGGATCGCATGGGTGTTCACACCCATGCGATCCGATTCCTGTCCGAGTTTGCAGATCGCACTGCGATATGCAAACTGATTTGGGGGTGTTGTTAACTTTTAAATGACACTCCCAGCAGTTCGCATAGGGCAATGTGAACTACCGCAAAACATGTAATGCGGGAACCCGCAATGGATTTGCAGGGTTCCCGCACTAACCGCTAACGCAACACATCGCGATTCCTCCTACCGGGCCTTGGAAAAATATTCTTCCACAAACCGGTCCTTGGTGCCAAAAAGGTTGGGGACCACTGATTTAAGTGATTCAAGACCCACTAATATACTCTCTAATTATTACTATTATATAATGTAATATTTTTATGGACCGAATTAACTTGATAATCCACCATAGAATGATGCCTTGGATGTAAGAAACCCCAATTCTTTAGTCTGAATAAAACGTTTGCCTGACAACAAAAAGGTTTGTCGTTAGGTATTTAAGAGAGGGGCTTAAAAGTCGTTAGATCTGTCAACTAATTTTGGTTGCATTAACAAGATTATAGGTAAATGGTTGTACTGTTACTGTTGATTTTAATGTTGTGGTTTAATAAAGGAGAACTTTTGTCTTCTGGCAATGTGATGGGAGTATACAAATCATGCACTTCACTTGAATACTGCCAGATTCTCTGTTTAGGTCAGTTTTATTTTCTTTGTCGCTGTGAAGGAGATTGAACCTTTTAAACCCATCCAAATTAAGAATTTTCATGCTTTTCAATAATTGATGTATTAAGATGATATGCAGATAAAAGATGAACAAATCTTTCAAGTGGACCTTTTTATTCACTATCTAGCACACACTCGAAATAAACATGTTGTGAAAGTCTTTAAAAACAAAAAGTATGGAGCTGCCCCACTGGGCTTATTGTATGCAGCAAAGGACACATCTTCTCAGATTTCCTGTATCACCCCACTGTAGGTGGGCACAGGAACGTTCCTAAATGATCAAGAAGAAGTCTACTGGGGGCAATGACAATAATTCAATCATGTCCACAGTGTTTTACAGACTTATAAACTCCCACATACAATATATTGTCAAAAGTATTGGAACACCTACCTTTACAAGCAAATGAACTTTAATGGCATCTCAGGCCCCATACTCACGAGCAAACATGTCTGCTGAAACTGGCCCGCAGGCCAGTTTCAGCAGACATGTTTGGTCGTGTGTGGGCGCGAGCGGGCCGAATTCCAGCAAACATTTGCCCGCCGGGCCTTTTCCCAGCAGACAAATATTCCTGGACTTGTTTTAAAACAGCCCGCTGGAATTCAGCCCGCTCGGACATGTACGGTCGTCAGTACAGACCTACCGTACATGTCCAGGCGCCCGCCGTCCCTCGCATGCGTCGAATGACTTCGACGCATGCGTGGAAGCATTTTAAAGGCGGGCCGCGCACGTCGCCGCGTCATTGTCGCGGCGACACCGCGTCATCGACGCGGCGACACCGCGGACACGCCCCGCGTATTGTTTACGCGCGGACTTCTGTACGATGGTGTGTACAACCATCGTACAGAAGCCCTCTGGCAGACATGTATGGTGAAAACGGTCCGACGGACCGCTTTCACCATACATGTTTGTCCGTGTGTACCCGGCCTCAGTCTTAGTCAGTAGGGTTCAATATTAACTTGGCCCACCCTTTGCAGCTCTAACAGCTTAAAACTCTTCTGGGAAGGCTGTTCACAAGGTTTAGGAGTTTTTCTATCAGAATGTTTGACCATTCTTCCAGAAGCACATTTGTGAGGTCAGGCACTGATGTTGGAATAGAAGGCCTGGCTCGCAGTCTCCAGTTCATCCCAAAGGTGTTCTATCCGGCTGTGTAGGCCAGTCAAGTTCCTTCACCCCAAATTCGCTCAACCATGTCTTTATGGACCTAGTTTTGTGCACTGGTGCACAGTCAGGTTGAAACAGGAAGGGGCCATCCCCAAACTGTTCCCACAAAGTTGAGAGCATGAAATTGTCCAAAATGTCTTAGTATGCTGATGCCTTAGGAGTTCCCTTCATTGGAACTAAGGGGCCAAGCCCAACCCCTGAAAAACAACCCCACACCATAATCCCCCCTCCACAAAATGATTTGGACAAGTACACAAAGCAGGGTCCATAAAGACATGTACATATTTATCAGACCATGATTGGCTGGCAAACCTGACAGTCTTAACCACTTGCCACCAGCCATATAGCAAAAGAACATTGGCAAAGTGTTTTTTGCTATCCTGATAGGACATCATATGACGTGATCAGGATAACTAGCCGGTGCGCGTCCGTGGGGGCGTGCAGGGCGTTGATTGGTGGTGCGGCTTGTTAGTCTTACACACCGCAAATATGATCTAGGTAAAGAGTCTCTGACGGAGACTCTTTTCCCCGTGATCAATCACAGCTGATGACAATGTAAACAGGAAAAGCCGTGTATCGGCTTTTCCTCACTTACAGACGCGAGTAGAGGAGAGCTGATCGGCTGCTTCTCTGACAGGGGGTCTGCGCTGCTTGATTATATATCAGACAGGAGGCTCATATCTTATGCATGATCTTTCTTTATTCATGCTCACAGCAGAAAACAAACTTTAATAAAAATCTTATAGAAAAAAATGTTTCTTTAAACTGAAAACATCAGAAAAGCTACACCCCCGGCAGCCCTCTAGGCGGGCCTGCCAATCACGGTGTAGTCTAGTCAGTATATAAAGGCCTGTCTCTTTAGGAACTTCCTCTTTCTTTCTGCTCACAGATCAGAACTCAGATAAGTAGATTACTACAGATTGTTTATTGTCATCCCCCCCCCCCACCAAGCAAACGCACACGCATCCTGGACAGTTACCCTACTCCAAGACCTGGGTTTTCTCGTAAACCACAAGAAGTCAATCCTTGTCCCATCCCAAGAGATGGAGTTTTTAGGATTCTTGGTAGACACCAACTTAGCGGTTCTCCGTCTGCCCAAAGCCAAACTACTTGCTATACGCAAGGAGATCAGCCTCGTGCTCCACAAGCGGAGAGTGTCCTTACGCGGACTGGCCCGCCTCGTCGGCCTGCTGGCAGCGTCGATCCAAGCCATCTTCCCTGCCCCCCTTCATTACCGAGCCCTTCAGAGGCTCAAAGCTCTTCACCTCCGCCAGGGTCTCCGCTATGCAGACGAGGTCCATTTGGACGCGGAAGCCATAGGGGAGCTTCGGTGGTGGCTGCGTCATGCCGTCGAATGGAACGGCAAGACCATATTCAGTTCCAACCCGGACTTCATTCTGGAGTCGGATGCCAGCCGCCATGGCTGGGGAGCTCGGTGCGGTTCAGCCTCCACAGGAGGGACGTGGTCTGCGGAGGAATCACTACTTCACATCAACGCGTTAGAACTCTTAGCGGCCTTCTTTGCCATCAGGAGTCTTCTACCTCACGCGTCCAACTGCTGTGTCTTGCTTCGCATGGACAACGTCTCCGCTGTCCAATACGTCAATCGCCTGGGGGGCTCCAAATCCAAGATTCTGGCGGAACTTGCAAAGGAATTCTGGCATTTCTGCCTGGAACGCAACATCATTCCGATCGCAGAATATATTCCGGGCGTTTCCAATATGGTAGCAGACTGGAACTCCCGTTACCTGTCCGATTCCAGCGATTGGCGACTGGATCGGTCAATATTCCTAGCCCTCACTCACCTGTGGGGTCCCTTTGCCTTAGACCTCTTCGCGTCCCGCCTCAATCGTCAGCTCCCGAGCTTTTACAGCTGGAGACCAGATCCGGAAGCGCAGGCAGTAGACGCCCTGCGCCAAACCTGGCCCCCAGGGACGCACTATGCGTTTCCCCCCTTCTCACTAATCCTCAGGGTTCTCCTTCACGTTACACACCTGAGAGCGTCGGTTGTCCTGATCGCCCCGTGGTGGCCGACGCAACCATGGTTCCCTCTCCTCCTAGGGATGGCAGTGGATCTCCCCAGACTCCTCCCTCACTCCCCTCACCTCCTCACCGGGCCGAACGGGGATCTTCATCCGTTACTCACGGATCACTCCCTCCCTCTCCTCGCGTGGCTAGTCTCGGGGTGCCCATTACGGGCAGCGTCCTTTCGGGAGCAGCTAAGAATCTCCTCGCCATGGCCTGGGCCCCCGGGACTAGATCGGCATACCGATCAGCCTGGCGACTCTGGGTTCGTTGGTGTGATTAACGACAGGTTGATCCCATTCAAGCACCTGTGCCCCTAGTGGTCAACTACCTAGCGGAATCCTATGGATCCGGGAGGTCATACAATTCCCTCAATGTATATCGATCGGCTATATCAGCCTACCACTCACCTGTGGACTCTTTACCGGTGGGTAGACATCCTTTGGTGTGTCGCCTATTAAGAGGCGTTAGGTTCCAACGACCTCCACGACCCAGGTACCAACACACTTGGGACGTGACCAAGATTCTGTCCATGTTCTCAGACTGGGGCGATAATCACGCCCTGTCTTTGAAATTATTATCATTCAAACTGACTGTTCTCCTATGTCTGATTTCGGTCAAACGAGTGTCAGACGTCAGAGCTTTGGACATCGCCAGACGCCAATTCTCACCTCACGGGGTGAGGTTTTCGGTCGTCCGCCGGACCAAGACCGGTCTTCAATTGGTTTTCTATCCTTTCTTCCCATCACACCCACACCTGTGTGTGGTTCGCTGCTTACAAGCTTATGAGGCTATGACGGCCCCATTACGGTCCTTGCCCTCTTCCCAACTTCTTATTTCTTACGTTAGGCCTCACCTTCCAGTTTCCTCGGCCACGTTAGCCAGGTGGGTGCGTTCTGTCATGGACATGGCAGGGATTGACACGACCCTATTTGGCGCTCATTCTTCCAGGGGGGCGATGGCTACTAAGATCATCACCTCGGGTGGCTCCCTGTCGGACCTATTACTGGCAGCAGATTGGTCTTCAGCGACCACATTCCGTCAGTTTTATTTCAGACCGGAGGAACACGTATCTATGTCAGTGTTGTAATTGTATAACTCATATATTTTTTCATGTATGCTTTGTTATAGCTTTAAACTTGCATAAGATATGAGCCTCCTGTCTGATATATAATTCTAGATTTTCCTAGCTTGTGACGGAAAATATTGATTATATGAAGACAGGAGGCGAGTATCTTCCCTCCCGACCCGTCCCTTTCACGATATTATTTCTCATTTATTGTAGGTTATTGAACTATTCAATTTCCAGTCCGGTGGTTGATTGTTCGAGCACGCCCTGATGGTGTTCCTGTTGGGATCATTTTCCTGTTTTTCAACATTCGGACCGTTCGTCCTCGCAGAGCGGCGGTGGAGGTTCCACTGCGTCCAGATGCCCGTCGACCGGTTTGTCTGCGGTTCCAGAGATCCAGTTTCAAGGATTAGAGGTCGGCCTGTTATTGGTATCCGGTTTTGATTACAGTTCGCCTACAGAAAGAGGAAGTTCCTAAAGAGACAGGCCTTTATATACTGACTAGACTACACCGTGATTGGCAGGCCCGCCTAGAGGGCTGCCGGGGGTGTAGCTTTTCTGATGTTTTCAGTTTAAAGAAACATTTTTTTCTATAAGATTTTTATTAAAGTTTGTTTTCTGCTGTGAGCATGAATAAAGAAAGATCATGCATAAGATACTCGCCTCCTGTCTTCATATAATCAATATTTTCCGTCACAAGCTAGGAAAATCTAGAATTATCAGCGCAGCCCCCCGAGAAAGCCCACCCAGGACCACCAGGTATGCCACCCATGGCCACCAGCGATGCCAATCAGTGCTCACAATTGATTGATGCCAATCAGTGCCCATCACTAATGCCTACCAGTGCCTGCCAATCAGTGATGCCCATCAGTGTCATCTATCAGTGTATGTCAGTGGCACACATCAGTGCCGCCTATCAGTGCCCATCAGTGTTGCATATCAGTCCCACATATCAGTGCCGCTTATTAGTTCCCATCACTAGTGCCCTTCAGTGCCACCTCATTGGTGCCACCCCATCAGTGCCCATAATTGCCACCATATAAGTGCCTGTCAGTGCAGCCTCATCAGTGCCCGTCAATGAAGGAGAAAACGAACTTATTTACGTTTTGTAACAGAAACAAAAATTTTTGATCATCAAATACCACCAAAAGAAAGCTCTATTTCAGGAAACAAAATTATAAAAATGTTGTTTGGGTACAGTGTAGCATGACCGCGCAATTGTCATTCAAAGTGTGACAGTGCGAAAGCTGAAAACTGGCTTGGGCAGGAAGTGGTTAAAGTCAAAAATCAAAATCAATTAATTCTTTGATCAATTTCTTCAAACATCATAAAATTATCATCATCCACTATTAACCCTTTCACTGTACCAATGTCAGAGTTCGGATGGGATTTGCTCCGCACTGCAGTGCACATCACATGCGATCTCTGTGCGATGCGATTTCAGCCATAAAAATTGTATGGCTGAATTCACATCAAACTCGCACAGGACCCTTTTTTTTTCGTAGCAGAAACGGATCGCATGGGTGTTCACACCCATGCGATCCGATTCCTGTCCGAGTTTGCAGATCGCACTGCGATATGCAAACTGATTTGGGGGTGTTGTTAACTTTTAAATGACACTCCCAGCAGTTCGCATAGGGCAATGTGAACTGCCGCAAAACATGTAATGCGGGAACCCGCAATGGATTTGCAGGGTTCCCGCACTAACCGCTAACGCAACACATCGCGATTCCTCCTACCGGGCCTTGGAAAAATATTCTTCCACAAACCGGTCCTTGGTGCCAAAAAGGTTGGGGACCACTGATTTAAGTGATTCAAGACCCACTAATATACTCTCTAATTATTACTATTATATAATGTAATATTTTTATGGACCGAATTAACTTGATAATCCACCATAGAATGATGCCTTGGATGTAAGAAACCCCAATTCTTTAGTCTGAATAAAACGTTTGCCTGACAACAAAAAGGTTTGTCGTTAGGTATTTAAGAGAGGGGCTTAAAAGTCGTTAGATCTGTCAACTAATTTTGGTTGCATTAACAAGATTATAGGTAAATGGTTGTACTGTTACTGTTGATTTTAATGTTGTGGTTTAATAAAGGAGAACTTTTGTCTTCTGGCAATGTGATGGGAGTATACAAATCATGCACTTCACTTGAATACTGCCAGATTCTCTGTTTAGGTCAGTTTTATTTTCTTTGTCGCTGTGAAGGAGATTGAACCTTTTAAACCCATCCAAATTAAGAATTTTCATGCTTTTCAATAATTGATGTATTAAGATGATATGCAGATAAAAGATGAACAAATCTTTCAAGTGGACCTTTTTATTCACTATCTAGCACACACTCGAAATAAACATGTTGTGAAAGTCTTTAAAAACAAAAAGTATGGAGCTGCCCCACTGGGCTTATTGTATGCAGCAAAGGACACATCTTCTCAGATTTCCTGTATCACCCCACTGTAGGTGGGCACAGGAACATTCCTAAATGATCAAGAAGAAGTCTACTGGGGGCAATGACAATAATTCAATCATGTCCACAGTGTTTTACAGACTTATAAACTCCCACATACAATATATTGTCAAAAGTATTGGAACACCTACCTTTACAAGCAAATGAACTTTAATGGCATCTCAGTCTTAGTCAGTAGGGTTCAATATTAACTTGGCCCACCCTTTGCAGCTCTAACAGCTTAAAACTCTTCTGGGAAGGCTGTTCACAAGGTTTAGGAGTTTTTCTATGAGAATGTTTGACCATTCTTCCAGAAGCACATTTGTGAGGTCAGGCACTGATGTTGGAATAGAAGGCCTGGCTCGCAGTCTCCAGTTCATCCCAAAGGTGTTCTATCCGGCTGTGTAGGCCAGTCAAGTTCCTTCACCCCAAATTCGCTCAACCATGTCTTTATGGACCTAGTTTTGTGCACTGGTGCACAGTCAGGTTGAAACAGGAAGGGGCCATCCCCAAACTGTTCCCACAAAGTTGAGAGCATGAAATTGTCCAAAATGTCTTAGTATGCTGATGCCTTAGGAGTTCCCTTCATTGGAACTAAGGGGCCAAGCCCAACCCCTGAAAAACAACCCCACACCATAATCCCCCCTCCACAAAATGATTTGGACAAGTACACAAAGCAGGGTCCATAAAGACATGTACATATTTATCAGACCATGATTGGCTGGCAAACCTGACAGTCTTAACCACTTGCCACCAGCCATATAGCAAAAGAACATTGGCAAAGTGTTTTTTGCTATCCTGATAGGACATCATATGACGTGATCAGGATAACTAGCCGGTGCGCGTCCGTGGGGGCGTGCAGCGCGTTGATTGGTGGTGCGGCTTGTTAGTCTTACACACCGCAAATATGATCTAGGTAAAGAGTCTCTGACGGAGACTCTTTTCCCCGTGATCAATCACAGCTGATGACAATGTAAACAGGAAAAGCCGTGTATCGGCTTTTCCTCACTTACAGACGTGAGTAGAGGAGAGCTGATCGGCTGCTTCTCTGACAGGGGGTCTGCGCTGCTTGATTATCAGCGCAGCCCCCCGAGAAAGCCCACCCAGGACCACCAGGTATGCCACCCATGGCCACCAGCGATGCCAATCAGTGCTCACAATTGATTGATGCCAATCAGTGCCCATCACTAATGCCTACCAGTGCCTGCCAATCAGTGATGCCCATCAGTGTCATCTATCAGTGTATGTCAGTGGCACACATCAGTGCCGCCTATCAGTGCCCATCAGTGTTGCATATCAGTCCCACATATCAGTGCCGCTTATTAGTTCCCATCACTAGTGCCCTTCAGTGCCACCTCATTGGTGCCACCCCATCAGTGCCCATAATTGCCACCATATAAGTGCCTGTCAGTGCAGCCTCATCAGTGCCCGTCAATGAAGGAGAAAACAAACTTATTTACGTTTTGTAACAGAAACAAAAATTTTTGATCATCAAATACCACCAAAAGAAAGCTCTATTTCAGGAAACAAAATTATAAAAATGTTGTTTGGGTACAGTGTAGCATGACCGCGCAATTGTCATTCAAAGTGTGACAGTGCGAAAGCTGAAAACTGGCTTGGGCAGGAAGTGGTTAAAGTCAAAAATCAAAATCAATTAATTCTTTGATCAATTTCTTCAAACATCATAAAATTATCATCATCCACTATTAACCCTTTCACTGTGAGGTCCATATGCTGTGTGGACGTACAGAAGTACAGCGTACAGACCTCCTTTCTCCCTCTCCTATAAGCTTGTGGTCACTTTAATGACCATAAGCTTATATCAGAATTTCTCAGCAGACTCTGCTGAACAATTCTATAACTCTGGTCATCATATTACAACCCGCTGATCAGAGTTATTAGCCCCTAATGTGAAACATGCCGCTGATTCCCTGTCCCCTGCCCCTCTACCTCTAAATGTCACCTGAAACTACTCCCCCCACTCTCCTTTCCTATCCCATTCACCCCCCTTCAACCACCCCAGCACTGATTACCCCCCTCCACCAGATCCGACACCTCCCAAATTTGATCCCCCGCAGCCACCATCATAAGCCAACATCCCTCCTCTGTTGCTCCCACCGGCTTCAGGTGCTGCTGGGGGCTTGGGGGATCCAGATGTGTCCCCCTATTATTCAGATAGCCCCCCATACTGGCCCCCACCCCCGACCCATACCTGCTTCTGTAAAGCAGATATGCCTGCTCAGCCAGGGATCTGTCTGCTGATCCATGCTAAGCAGGCGGATGACAGGTCCATGTCCGCTCCGCTGATGCAGAGTGAAATACGGACTCAGTTCGCTGTTCTGCATGGAAAGCCTGATGGAAATAGACCGCCTATCCATTTCCATCGAACGCCATCCGATCTGATGGATGGATGGGGAATGGAATCCCCATCCTTCTGTTTTTAGCGGACTGGATCAGATGCAGGCAGGTGTAAACGGACACATGTCCATTTACATCAGTCTCTCCATAGAAAACTATGGGTAGTCTGATTGGGCCCGCATGAAAAACAGACAGGCAGACCCAATCGGTGTGTTTGTGTGAAAGGGGCCTAAGGCCTTGTTAATACAGGGCATAGACAGTGTACCTTTACAGGGATGCACAGGTGTTCTGTGCAGGCAGTCCCATTGATATAAATTTGGATGCAGCACCTGCACCAACAGAGCCGTTGCTCCAAATATTACACCCATGTAGGTCTGCATGCATGTCCATGAGCTCACACTGTCTGCGTTCGGGGTCATGTATCAACACCCACATGGATGCCAGATTGGGAACAGCAGCTATAGCTGTGCAGCCGTTTCATCCCAATTGACATAAATGAGACTGCCTGTACGGGGATGCATGAAACACCTGTGCAGGTAAACATGGCCCCCATGAGCGTACACTTTAGTATGCCACATGTGAACAATGCTTTAGGACTAATTTAGCAGGTGTTTTGTAAGTTACGTTGTGTTTATGTGCAATATTAATGATTTTAGTGTATTGTTAGTGAAAATAGCGATATGATGAACATTTGCACAATTATTGCGGGGCCCAAAAAATCAGCAGCACTTTTGTTTATTCTGCAGGTCATGTGTTTGTAGAAAATGTCTAGTTTGAGGGGTCTTTTTAAATTCTGAAAGCTGTAAGTAAAAACTGAAAACCTTCAAAATGGCGCAATTTAAAATTTACAAATATTTGTTATTTATTAGCTCAATACAGGTTAAAGCGGAGGTTCACCCTAAAAACAAGTATATACCATTCCATCCAGCATACTGCCGACATGTACAGTATGCTTTTTTTTTTTTTTTTAGCTGTACATACCGCTGTATAGATATTTCCCCCTCCGACTTCCGGGTAGTGGATCCCGCGGGAGTGGGCGTTGCTATTCAGAGACTAAGTGATTGACGTGATGACAAAAGCTTCCCTCTGGCACATAATGCGCGTCACCAGTTTCCGAAAGAAGCCGAACGTCGGTGCGCAGGCGCCGTATAGCGCCGATTCGCAGTTCGGCTTCTTTCGGAAACTGGTGACGCGCATTATGCGCCGGAGGGAAGCTTTTATCATAACGTCAATTACTTAGTCTCTGAATAGGAACGCCCACTCCCGCAGGATCCACTACCCGGAAGCCGGGGGGGGGGGGGGGGAATATCTATACAGCGGTATGTACAGCGAAAAAAAAAAAAAAAAAACCAGCATACTGTACATGTCGGCAGTATGCTGGATGGAATGGTATATACTTGTTTTTATGGTGAACCTCCGCTTTAAGCTTTTATATTTAGTAGGGATTTAGCAGGAATTTTGTAAAATTAGCTGTATTTTTATCTGCTAATAATAGTTTTAGTGTATTTTTTACAACTATATTGGTTAGATAAACATTTGCGCAAATACCACAGGGTATAAAAAATCAGTAGCACCTTATTTTTATTTTAGATGTCATATGTTGTCAGACAAATGGTCTTGGGGGTCTTTCACGAATTCTGAAAGATGTAAGGCAAAAATGAAAACCTTCAGATTTTTTGAGAAATTTGGATAATTACATTTTTGCGTACATTCGATTTTTACCATTTTGCAAAAAGACGCAATGTAAAAAATCTAAACTTTTTGTTATTTATTAACTCCACACAGGTTAAGCTTTTATATTTAGTAGGGATTTAGCAGGGATTTTGTCAAATTAGCTGTGTTTTTATCTGCTAATAATGGTTAGGGTATTTTTTGCCAATAGATTGGTTTGATAAACATTTGCGCAAATACCGCGGGGTCTAAAAAATATGTACCACCTTATTTTTATTCTAGAGGTCATATGATTTCAGAAAATATATGGTTTTGGGGGTCTGTCACAAATTCTGAAAACTGTAATGCCGTGTACACACGATCGGTTCGTCTGATGAAAAGGGACCGTTTTCATCAGACGAACCGATCGTGTGTGGGCCCCATCAGTTTTTTTCCCATCGGTGAAAAAACGTAGAACCTGTTTTAAAATTATCTGATGGTTAAAAAACCGATAGAAAAAAACAATCGTCTGTGGGGAAATCCATCGGTTAAAAATCAACGCATGCTCAGAATCAAGTCGACGCATGCTCGGAAGCATTGAACTTAAATTTTCTCAGCACGTTGTTGTGTTTTACGTCACCGCTGATGGTGTGTAGGCAAGACTGATGAAAGTCAGCTTCATCGGATATCTGATGAAAAAATCCATCAGACCGTTTTCATCGGATGAACCGATCGTGTGTACAGGATTCGGGATATTTACACTTTTGTGTCTGTTCAATTCTCACCATTTTGCAAAAATGCGCAATTTAAAAGTTACGAATATTTGTTATTTCTTAACTCAATACAGTTTAAGCTTTTATATTTAGTAGGAATTTTGTAAAATTTGCTGTATTTTTATTTGCTAATAATGGTTTTAGTGTATTTTTTGCAAATATATTGGTTTGATGAACATTTGCGCAAATACCGCAGTGTCTAAAAAAAATCAGTAGCACCTTCTTTTTATTGTACTGATCATGTGCTTTCAGAAAATATATGGTTCGGGGGTCTTTCACAAATTTTGAAAACTATAAGTAAAAAATAAAAAACAAAGGAAAAATTGCAAAAATGGTCTGGCCATCTGAGTGTACAAAATGGATCACAGGGCCTGGCAGCGAAAAGGGTTAATCAGCAAGCTTTTTACACATTTTAACATTCACTTTGGTCTACAACCATCTACCTCTTTAAATCTGTCTATTTGATTGATGGGACGGCCAGCCCATCAGATCTCTCTGTTTCTATTTTCTCTGTATTTAAGACTGCCAGGTTTGCCAGTCAATTGTAGTCTGATGAAGAAGCTGTAGCTTCAAAATGCATTACCATTCCTTGCCACTGTGAATAACCACATTTTCTGTTCCTGTGACGTCACGACCAGCTGCTTTCCGTTTCCTGCTTCCTGGTTCCCAGCCTCTTCTGGAACCCTGTAAGATCACACCAATGCTCCAGACTGCAAAGGGAAAACAGGACGCCAAATAGGACGTTTATGAGACTCCAGGAAGAGCAATTTTCACCACATACTGAACTGATCTAATTTAACCTGTGAGTTACTACTTGTTTTTATTAAATATATGATTTAAACTGCAATCAGTCTGGTACCCCTTTTTTCCTATTTCTACACAGGTCCTCTCCTTATCTGTGGACCTTACAATGAGATACAGCACTTTGATGAGTTTAACTGTTAACTTCTGTTATTCTGCTCTATCCTCCTATCAGCATTCTCCTAAGCACACCTAATTGGCACATTGTGCTGCTTCTCCTTCCTTTTTTTCTGAGCTCTGCTGTGTACAGTAGACTGGAAGAGGCTGATATCAAATTATGTTTCTTACACTGCATGCATTAAAAAAAATTGAATAATGATTACAGAGCTGTAATTTGTATCTTTTATATCTGCCTATAGTTCAGCTTTAAACATTGCTTTGGGAGTAGTTAAGGGACAACATGAGGTTGGTTTGGTAGAGCCTGGAGTTCAGCTTTAAAGAATGAGCATTTTCCACATGTTAGCAGTACACCCATTCCTACCTTGATTCCTGATCCAAAAATATATATATTGGGGTTTTTAATCACTTAAGCCCCGGACCATTTTGTTGCTAAAGGACCAGGCCCCTTTTCCCTCAATTTAGGCCGATACGTATTCTTCTACATATTTTTGGTAAAAAAAAAAATCACAATAAGTGTTCATTGATTGGTTTGTGCAAAAGTTATAGCGTCTACAAAATAGGAGATAGTTTTATGGCATTTTTTTTTACTAGTAATGGCGGCGATCCGCGATTTTTATCATGACTGCGACATTATGGCGGACACATCGGACACTTTTGACACTATTTTGTCATTTTCACAGTGATCAGTGCTATAAAAATGCACTGATTACTGTGAAAATTACACTGGAAGTGAAGGGATTAACCTGTAGGGGCGCTGAAGGGGTTAAGTGTGCCCTAATGTGTTATTCTTACTGTGTGGGGGCGTGGCTTGGCGTGTGACGTCACTGATCGTCGTTCCATATGACAGGGAACAGATGATCAGTGACAGTCTCACTAGGAAGCACGGGGAGAGGTTTGTTTACACTTACCTCTCCCCGTTCTTCAGCTCTGTGACCCGATCGTGGGACACCGGCAGCGATTGGGTCTGCGGGTCCCACGAGCGCAGTCACGAAGCTTAGGACCGGGTCGCGGTCGCGAGCGCGCCGCCGCCGGCTTGTGCCCAGCCGTGCCATTCTGCCGATGTATATCGGCGTGCGGCGGTCCTTAAGCGGTTAAGGCATTGCCATTGTCATGAGGTTGTGCTGAACCTATTTGCCCCAGTGGTAGGCTTAGGCTTTCCTAAAACATAGGGATTGGTTTAATAAAATTGGAGAATGCAAAATCGGATGCAGTTGTACAAGGTAACTAATGAGCTTCTAACTTTAGCTTGTTCAATTAAGCTTTGACAAAAAAATGGAAGTTGAGTGGTTTATATGCAGAGGATCGGCTTTTTCAAGGCTCCCCTCAAGGTTAAAGACCTTGGCCGGGATTCAGAAAGGACTTACGACGACGTATCTCCAGATACGCCGTCGTAAGTCCAAATGTGCACCGTCGTATCTATACGCGTATTCTTGAAACTAGATACGCCTGAAATTTGCCAAGATACGACCGACGTAAGTCTCCTACTCTGTCGTATCTTGGGTGCATATTTACGCTGGCCGCAAGGGGCGCTTCCGTAGATTTACGCGTCGAATATGCAAATGACCTAGATACGCCGATTCACGAACATACTTGCGCCCGTCGCGTTAAGCTACGCCGTTTACGTAAGGCGTACGTCCGGCGTAAGTTTACCCCTCATAAAGCAGGGGTAAGTCATGTTAAGGTATGGACGTTGGAAACGTCGAAACAGCGTCGTATTTTACGTCGTTTGCGTAAGCCGTACGTGAATGGGGCTGGGCATAGGTCACGTTCACGTCGAAATCATTGAGCCGACGTATCTTAGGGAGTATTTGCGACGTGATTTTGAGCATGCGTCGTTTGATCGGCCATGCATTTACATGGGGTCACGGCTTCATTATAATACAACACGCCCACTGCCTTGCTACTTTGAATTACGCGGGCTTACGCCGGCCCATTTACGTTACGCCGGCGTACATATGGGAGCAAGTGCTTTGTGAATACAGTACTTGCCTCTCTGTTACATCAGCGTAGCGCATATGAGATGCGCTACGCCCGCTCAAAGATACGCCAATGTATCTGAATCCCGGCCCTTGTTTTTTTCCGAGCCATAGATCAATGCTAGGTTATAGACCTATGTTTTGCCCTACTAATAACAATAGGCAAGCTAATAAAATAAATGATTAAACTACTGAAAAACAGCATTGCATGAGAGATTAAAAGACTTTGCTTAGCATTTGATCATTTGCAAAAGTCTAGGCAAAAGCAGAGAAGGAAAACCGGAACCAGGTAACAGGCCAGATTTAGAGATCACCAAGATCTGAGTAATAAATTTGCTCAAGTAGAATTCATATTTCTACCTGGTGATATTTGGTACCGTAATTGCATTGTGCTCCTTGTTTACACTGGCAGATGGCTCTTCCAACCCAAAGGAAAAGACCCAGGCATGAGATTTAGATGTGCAGGCAATGGCTGGTTTCTAACAGTCAATAAAGGTCTCAGAAAATCAGCGGCACATCTATTCATTAGATTTAATTTTGTGGTATAAATGTGGAAACAGGAAAAAAACATACAAAAGACTGAAAACGGGCTTATATATTTACAGAATGTAGAACCAGATGCATCAAGAGGACCATACAAAAATGTATGATGATGAAAATTAGATGACTGAACAGAAATCCATTAGTTTCCAAGACAACCCTGAGCTGTCCTTTTCTTACCCTCTAACGCTGTAAACAAGTAGTAGGGGAACAAAACAAGTTGAATTCTTTCAGCAGTACGAAATAACTTAGTTTGTCTGCCCAACCTTTTCAAATCCTTCAAGGCTAAAAACATTTTAGATGCCCTAACAACCGCCTGCATCTGATGGGTCAATATCGCTTGTTGTCTGGGCCATTTTTCTTAGTTCCATTATCATTCACTGTGGGCATTAATTAAAATTGTGAGAGCTTATCATGAGATTTTTTGAAGAGAGGCAGTCTCTGAATTCCATTAAATAAAGTGTTCTGTGAATGGACTACCATCAGACTGGCTCCTGTTTTACCATTTACAAAGACAGTTGTGCAAAACTCTTGACCATACTTGGACCTCTTGGAATTGGAGAGCTGAATGTGCATCCTGCATAGCACTTGAGCCTTGATTATTTTTATTCCAAAGGAGCTTCTGCTACCAAGCACACATTCGTTTGGCAGAAACATTGTGGATGTTTGAAAAACAAGTTTCACCTTTGCAATGGTAGATTTTCAAGTATCTTTAGAAATGTTTAGTGGTTTAACATTTGTTTTCCAGTTTCCATTCAGTCTTTGGAAGTCCATTCTCTTTCAGGGTAGAAAAAGTTTATTGAATTCTTTTGCTACTAATTACTATTTTAATATTGAGCTGATTTTTAGATTTTCCCAATGATGTCAATGAAATGTAAAAATATTTTATTTTATAATAATAGAATAATACAATATTCTGTAATAAAAAAGCATGGACTAAACATAAATCAATTTTGTTTAGTCAGGAGTCAAAAGCTATGGTCCTTAGTTTCCCCACCGCCACTACATTTGGGATGGACATAGCAGCAGCAGGCAGCCTGTATTGAGTTTCACCCTGGGAGATGTAGTTCTAAAGAGTGAGGAGAGCGTCACTGTGCAAGGAACAGAAACTACAGGCCCCAAAAAGCAATGAGACTGAGGAGGAGGAGATATGGACCATTTTATGGTGTTGCACAACATTTTTTAGGGCTTTTTGGTGCTGGGCAGTGATTGCAGACCTCTGTTGCGGAACTTTCAGCCCATCCGGGACAAAAGCCACTGCAGGTCAGTTCTGGGTACCACCTTTAGCACCTACATTGTTGCCAAAGAAATGTTGGGGATATCATTCACCACCATCCGCACTACTGTTCATTGGAGATGCAGGGAGAGAGAATGAGGGGATCCTTCCACCGAGCACACTGTCAGCTGTATCCTGGTGTTACCTGTAAATAATATTTATGATGTAATATCTCAAAGATATGATGTGAGTTAAATGAGAGTTCTTTTGACCAGGAGTGAAAGCGTTAACATAATAACATTTATTGGAGTATAGTTGGCAATCTAATACACAAAAATATTAGCTTAAAGTAAAAGGATTACATGGAGCATATTCCTCTAAAACATTAATGTACAAACATGTTCAGTTACGCCATTTTGCACACCGCCCATAGATGCAAGCTAAATTAAATATATTTATAATTACAATATTTTACAGCTATTAATGGATATTTCACATAAACCCATAAGGCAACACTGGGATGCTCAAAGTGTAATGAATTTTCACTCCAAAGTGGCACTGTAATTTAACCTTATTATAGGTTTTCACCCTTGACAACAAAAAAGTCCATAAAATAAATCCCTAAAATAAAGTCCACGAAAGTTGTGCAAAACCATGTGTTGAGATCTGCTCCCATTGAGATAATTATTAATCACACCTCACCCCACATGCGCTGGTGATCCCCCTCCCCAGCAGGTATAAACTCACCAAATCACAATGTCTCCCACTCTCATGGTTGGCATAAAAAACTTATGTTAATATCCAGCTATTTGGGTATGGAATGTCACCAAGTATCTTCCCAGGATTTTTTTAAATTGCCATTATCATGTGAAAAAAACAAAGATATCCTCCAATGGTACAGTAACCCAATATAAAATAAGCGCAATTAAAAATAAATACGGTAAAAAACAAGTGCAATCTGTAATAATGCAACCTGTAAACAAAAGTGACAATGTACAATAATCAATAAAGTGACACAAATGTCCCATGAAGTGATAATCAATAATTTTCGTAAATATACTGATGTTCTTCCAGTGTTCTTCTAGAAAAGTGGGCTCACAGAGCGCTTACCTCCTTGTAGATATAACTGCGTTCCAACATTAGTGGTTTACCCCTCACCACTGAAGAAATTGCAGTCCTAGATAATGGTCTCAAACATGCCCCAGCAAAAAGTCTTAATAAATTTGATACATTTATAGGTATCCAAAAATATATTAGAAAAATCAACATCAAGAAATATATTATGGGTAACCCTATAAAAACAACCAACAATAGGTCAAGTATTGAACATGCAGTATAACATAGCAATTTACGGAACAACTCTGTGTTCAATCCACAAATACATGATAACCACTTCATCGATGTTTTCAAAAAATTGGTGCTACAAGATCTGGACAATATGGTAATTAAAAAAGCCACCAATTCAATACACATTAAAAAAAGGAATACAATCCTTAATGAAACGATCGGATATTGTAATCCGCCCAGCCGACAAAGGCGGGGGAGTAGTTGTCCAATCCAAATAACAATATCAGACAGAAATTAATAGACAACTACAAGACAGAGACACCTTTACTAAGTTACTAGGTAACCCCACAAACCAATATAAGAAAGAATGGGAAAAACTCGTCCATTTAGGCGTGAAGAAAGAAATACTGAATAAGAAAGAGTCACAATATCTAGTCCCTGAAATGTGTAGAATACCTATCATTTACACAGTCCCGAAATTACATAAAGATAAAATTAATCCACCAGGGAGACCTATAGTGAATGGGATTGAATCCCTGACATCAAGAATGGAAGAGTATCTTGATAGGTTTATACAACCAGCAGTTCAACAAACAAAAGCATATCTCAAAGACACCAAACATGTGTTACAATTATTAGAAGACACACCAGTGTTAAAAGGAAGAACCTTATTAGCCACAGCAGACGTATTGTCTCTATACACCATAGTACAGCACCATTAAGCCTGCAGTGCTATCAAATGGCTCTTAAGAGAGTACAGTACCCTGATATGCAAACAAAGAAAATTCCTGATTAAGTGTATTGAATTTTGTCTCAAACACAATTATTTTTGGCACGACCAAACATATTTTAAGAAAATTACAGGAATTTCTATGGGAGCAAAATTTCCCCCTAGTGTGGCAAATGCATTCATGGCACAGTGGGAAGAAGATTCTGTGTACTCTGATATACCAATGGAACTCACACTATATAAAAGGTACATAGATGACGTACTCATCATCTGGAATGGCAGTAAGGAATCACTGGAAAAATTCCTACTAAAACGAAACCATAATGACAAGAATATCACACTCACATGGAATATTAGCAACCAATGTGTTAACTTTCTAGATTTAGACATTTCAATAATGGATAATAAATTGGTAACAAAAACACACTTCAAGAACATTGACACTAATAGCTATCTATCCATGAAAAGTTGTCATCATAAATCATGGTTATTTAATATTCCAAGGGACAACTCACAAGAGTCAAGAGGAACTGTACACATGAAGAAGATTTCAAACTGCAAGCTACATTTATTGGGAATAGATTTAAAGACAAAGGGTATATGGATGATTTTATTCAGAAACAGATTGAAGCGGTTTTGAAAATGGACAGGAAAACAATGCTACAAGGATCCAAGATTAAACAATGCAATCTAGAGGCACCAATGTTAGTTTTAGACTACAATATACAACATCGGGAGGTTGAAAAATTAATAAGAAAACACTGGCATATACTGAAAAGGGATAGACACTTAAATAGTATTCTACCAGATAAACCCAACATAGTCTATAAAAGAGCTCCAACACTGAGAGACTTATGCCGCGTACACACGATCATTTCGTCTGATGAAAACGGTCTAATGGACCGTTTTCATCAGACGAACCGATCGTGTGTGGGCCCCATCGGTTTTTTATCCATCAGCCAAAAAACTAGGAACTTGTTTTAAAATGATCTAATGGTTAAAAAACGATCGTCTGTGGGTACGTCCATCGGTTAAAAATTCACGCATGCTCAGAATCAAGTCGACGCATGCTCGGAAGCATTGAACTTAATTTTTCTCAGCACGTCGTTTTGTTTTACGTCACAGCGTTGGACACGATCGGATTTTTAACCGATGGTGTGTAGGCACGAGTGATCATCAGTCAGCTTCATCGGATATCTGATGAAAAAATCCATCAGACCGTTTTCATTAGATGAACTGATCGTGTGTACAGGGCATGAGTGGTAAAAAATGTGGTAGAACCTCCACCAAAAAGTGTTTATAACTTTTTTTCAGGCAAAGGTTTTGTCCCGGGCAAATATTGCTATGCATGTAGGCACTCAAAAAGACAAATCAAAAAGGCTAGAATTTGCCTCTACTAAAACAGGACAATCATATACCATTAAAGATTTTATTAGTTGTCATTCAGAGGGAGTGGTATATGTATTACAATGTACCTGTGAATCTACAATATATAGGTAGAACAAAAAGACCTCTCATTGTCAGAATTAGGGAACATATCCAAAACATCAGAAAAGGTTTCCCCAAACACAATGTGAGCAAACATTTTGCCCAATTTCGCAACAAAGACCCCACACATTTATCTTTTTGGGTTATAGAGAAATACAAAAAAACATGGAGAGGGGCACACCTGGTCAGATCCATCAGCCAAAAAGAATCCAGGTGGATACACAGTTTGCAGACAATGGTTCCTGATGGAATGAATGTAGAGTTTGATCTTAACTGTTTCTTGAATCATTTTTAACATTTTAATAATTTTATTAATATATATTAAAATACTCATTATTTTATATTATTTACATTTTAGCGGTCAGATATATTATATATAGATTATTATGGTTTTAGCTGTCATCATTATGCCATTCATTAAGATGCCTGTTTGGATTGCTCAGAAAGTCACCAATGCTCTTTCTAACTGTTGCTAAATTTATTCTGACAGTAAAATGTACCAACACGGTTTATTATTATTGTTATTGACCTTTAAAATGGCGACCGCCTTGGCGGAGACATTTACTCTGACAAAATGGCCAAGCCACATTGAACATAGTATTACAGCAATATCTCTCAATGATGATTCACTATAGTTGATACCAACCTACAAAATGGCCGCCGGGAGGTCTGCCAAGCCACATTGAACATAGTCTAACAGCAATATCTCTCAATGATGATTCACTATAGTTGATACCAACCTACAAAATGGCCGTTGCCTTGGCGGAGATATATACTCCGGCAAGATGGCCGCCAATCTACTTCAGTTTTTCTTGTATAAATGAAAGGTTGTTTAACCATTCCGACACCTCTGATGAAGCCACGTGACGTGGCGTAACATGTAAGGGCCGGAACTACTTGGAAAATACTGGAAGTGTTGTGGAATACGTTTGGCACATGATCTTTACTTTTTTGTAAGCAATTTTACTTTCTTTATTAAACTTTTTATTACATACTTCACTATGTGAAGCCTTTCCTTTATATTTTGAGCATTATCGAGGGATATACCTGAGCTATAGCCTGCATTGTTGGAACACAGTTGGAGATCTAACTAGTGGAGCCATTCTAGAAGATATATTGCTGGAACACACCATTAACCACTTAAGGACCGCCTAACACCGATATACGTCGGCAGAATGGCACGGCTGGGCACAACCACGTTCCTGTACATTCTCTTTAAGTGCCCAGCCATGGGTCACGCACACGCCCGTGACCCGGTCCGAAGCTCCGTGACCGCAGCCGCGGGACCCATGGACCTGATCATCGCCGGAGTCCCGCGATCGGTCACAGGAGCTGAAGAACAGGGAGAGGTGTGTGTAAACACACCTTCCCCGTTCTTCACAGTGGCGCTGTCATTGATCGTCTGTTCCCTGATATAGGTAAAGGCGATCAATGACGTCACACGTCCAGCCCCGCCCCCCTACAGTTAGAAACACATATGAGGTCACACTTAACCCCTTCAGCGCACCTTAGTGGTTAACTCCCAAACTGCAATTGTAATTTTCACAGTAAACAATGCATTTTTATAGCATTTTTTGCTGTGAAAATGACAATGGTCCCAAAAATGTGTCAAAATTGTCCAATGTGTCCGCCATAATGTCGCAGTCACAAAAAAAAAACGCTGATCGCCGCCATTAGTAGTAAAAAAAAATATTATTAATAAAAATGCAATAAAAACGATCCCCTATTTTGTAAACGCTATAAATTTTGCGCAAACCAATCGATAAACGCTTATTGCGATTTTTTTTATACAAAAATAGGTAGAAGAATACGTATCGGCCTAAACTGAGGAAAAAAAAGTTTTTTTATATATTTTTGGAGGATATTTATTATAGCAAAAAGTTAAAAATATTGCACTTTTTTCAAAATTGTCGCTCTATTTTTGTTTATAGCGCAAAAAATAAAACCCGCAGAGGTGATCAAATACCACCAAAAGAAAGCTCTATTTGTGGGGAAAAAAGGACGCCAATTTTGTTTGGGAGCCACGTCGCACAACCGCGCAATTGTCAGTTAAAGCGACGCAGTACCGAATCGCAAAAAGGGGCTTGGTCCTTTACCTGCATATTGGTCCGGGTCTTAAGTGGTTAAGGAAAGCAGAGATACACATCTAAAGGAGTGATTATATCTACAAGGAGGTAAGTGCTCTGTGAGCCCACTTTTCTAGAAGAACACTGGAAGAACATCAGTATATTTACAAAGATTATTGATTATCACTTCATGGGACATTTGTGTCACTTTATTGATTATTGCACATTGTCACTTTTGTTTACAGGTTGCATTATTACAGATTGCACTTGTTTTTTACTGTATTTATTTTTAATTGCGCTTATCATTTTATATCTCATCCATTATTGTGATTTATATTTACACATTTAGATTGAGCAGCAGTTTCACTTCACCTAATTATTCATTCTTGCACTTGGAGGTGCGAGAGCCCATTTTAACACAGTAACCCAATAGACTAAATCTATTTGACAAGTAAAAAGCCACTCACATATTAAAAATAAACAGATTGCATGTAAATCAAAGGTGACATCAGGCTCTGTCTCTCTGTGTGATGCATATATGTTGGTCTCTCCTCCTCCGGACACCACAAACTAATTCAGTGTCTACTTTCGGTTCCGGTCCTGATGTCACCTGCAGTCGCCTCGTAACCTCACTGACGCATTTCATCACTCCGACTTCGTCACAGGGGGTCAGAAGTGACAAAATGCGTCTGGAGTGGATACGCAGAACCACTGATTCACACTGTACAGATCATCGCACACATGTGAATGAGCCCCAAGACCTTATCCACAAAGAGCTTTATTTATTTATTAAATCAGTTTTATATTTTAGATTTAGCAGGAATTCTATAAGTTATGTTGTATTTGTGTGTGCTAATAATGATTTTATTGTATTTTTTGCGAAATATAGCTCTAATATTTTCTTGGGGGGGGTCCACCCTCCTAGACCAAGCATGACATAAAAAGATTTTCAGAGGCTACATTCAGATCTGGTATGGATCCAGTTGAAGACATTCACTAATGTACCTACCATGAGCTTAACAGAACTGTATGAGAAGAAAAAGCTCTGTTGCAGAAGGGTCAGGGATGATATTCTATGATGAAACAGACCATTAAGAAAGAGAGAGTTCTCCTGTCCCTCTCTAATGGTCTAATGGGAGAGTACCTCTCAGACCCAGAGAATGAGGCAGACATGGGGCAGCAGTAAAGGAGCTCACTGCACATTGAATCTATCTACCATCTTCAAACACAACATATATACCTCCTAAAACAATTGCTGTAATTTATTATGGCCTGTAGCTATTAACAAACTACTTGGGACTAACTGTTGTGCCTATGGCTGTTTGCTGAGGAACATCTTAAAGGGACATCTACTCTCAAAACGACCTGAGCCATATTTGCCTCTCTTATGCAACTATTAGTTGTCTTTACAATTCCTATTTACTACATGCTTGACATAAGTATTACTTGTTTATGGCCTTTGCCCTAAGTTGCTGAACATGTTCGCTCTATCTTTTCTATGCTAAGGGTTGTAGGTATTTCATACCAACTCCCTTAGTGACCTAATGCATTTTTTTTATGTTTAAGTGATATGCTGTAGAGAACCCCCAAACTCCTGTTTTTGTGGAGTGACGCCTGGGGTCCTCTACTGATAATCACTTGCATATAGAAGTGCATTGGAATCTTCACGTGTATGCTATAATTTTAAACGCTAAGGTCTGGTCGCATGTTGTAATATGTCCAGCCTTAGTAGCTCAACGCCTTTCTTTATGTGAGAGAGAGATGCTGTAGAGAACCCCCAAACTCCTGTTTGAGTGGAGTCACGCCTGGGTCCAATACTGAATTCTCACATAGAGAAGTGCATTGAAATCCTTGCTAACCGCAGTTGTGGTTCACTCCCATTCACCAGAGCTGTTACAGGGGTCTCCACAACTTTTATCAAGGGGTCACGGCACTAGAGGGTTGAGAACCACTGTACTAGAGAAACCTGTTTCGGTTGAAGAGGTGTCCAATGCTATCAAAAAAAGACCTGGCCCTGATGGATTTTACGCACTATATTATCGTACATATATTGAAACATTATCATTTACCTTAACCAATGCCTTCAACTCTTTACTATCAGGTCACTCATTTAGACAGGAAACATTAACTGCAATTATTTGTATGCTTCCCAAACCTTACATGGACAATAACATCTGTTCAAACTATCGTCCTATCTCCTTACTAAATATAGATGTCAAAATATTAGCCAAAGTTCCTGCTACTAGACTTAATACAATCATTGGTAAAATTATACATAAAGATCAAGTAGGATTTATCCCTATCCAACAAGCTAGTGACAATATTAGATGTGCCACCCTTTTATCCCATGCTGCTAAATCACACCATATTCCTCTCATTAGATATAAAAAAGGCATTCGATTTCATGGTGCTATATGCACTGTGGGCCAGATCCTCAAAAGAGATACGACGGAGTAACTGCTGTTACTCCGTCGTATCCCTGGTTCTAACTTTGGAACTGATCCTCAGAATCAGTTTTCCAAAGTTAGGCAGAAGATCCGGCATGTGTAATTGAATTACACTGCCAGATCTTAGGATGCAGTACCGCATCCGCCGCTGGGGGCATTTCGAGTCGAAATGCCGCTTCTGGTATGCAAATTAGCACTTAGGGCGATCCACAAAGCTTTTCAGCTTCGTTTTTTCGCCGTAAGTTTTAGTTTGCAAGTGTAAAATTAGGGCTGCTTTTACAAAGTGTAAAGTTAGTAACACCATGTAAAAGCACATTCAAGCGACGGCATTTGGTATGCATTCCTGAGAGGGAGAATTCCACGGCAATTTGTAAAATCAAAACCGGCATGGGTTCCCCCCCCAGGAGCATACCAGGCCCTTAGGTCTGGTATGGGTTGTAAGGAGACCCCCCCTACGCCGAAAAATCGACGTAGGGGGTCCCCCTACAATCCATACCAGACCCGTATCCAAAGCACGCTACCCGGCCGGCCAGGAATGGGAGTGGGGATGAGCGAGCGCCCCCCCTCCTGAGCCGTACCAGGCCGCATGCCCTCAACATGGTTGGGTGCTCTGGGGCAGGGGGGCGCACTGCGGGCCCCCCACCCCAGAGCACCCTGTCCCCATGTTGATGAGGACAGGACCTCTTCCCGACAACCCTGGCCGTTGGTTGTCGGGGTCTGCGGGCGGGGGGCTTATCGGAATCTGGGAGTCCCCTCAAATAAGGGGGCCCCCAGATACCGGCCCCCCACCCTAAGTGAATGGATATGGGGTACATCGTACCCCTACCCATTCACCTGGAGGCAAAGTGATAGTTATTAAACACACAACACAAGGGTTTTTAAAATCATTTATTAGTCTGCTCCGGAGGCCCCCCCTGTCTTCTTTAGCTCTAATACCAGGGGGGGCTTCTTCTTCCGCTCTCCGGGGGTCTTCTCCGCTCTCCGGGGGGGTCTTCTCCGCTCTCCGGGGGGGTCTTCTCCGCTCTCCGGGGGTCTTCTTCTATCTTCGCCGCTCTCCGCTGTTGACTCGGCGCACCCCGGTTCTTCTCCAGCTGTCCGGTGCCTTCTACTTCAGCGCTGGCTGCCTGCTATCTTCGTGTGTTAGCTCAATTACTAGCAGGCAGCCAGCGCGGTCTTCTGTGACGTCATCTTCTTCTCTTCTCTTCTTCTCCCTTCTTCCGATGTTGACTCGACGCCTCTTCTCGCTGCAATGATGGAAGCGCGCCTTGCATCCCATTTATATAGGCCTCACCGTCCCATCATGCTCCGGTAGGTACCCACGTGGTGGGTGCCTACCCACGTGGGTACCTACCGGAGCATGATGGGACGGTGAGGCCTATATAAATGGGATGCAAGGCGCGCTTCCATCATTGCAGCGAGAAGAGGCGTCGAGTCAACATCGGAAGAAGGGAGAAGAAGAGAAGAGAAGAAGATGACGTCACAGAAGACCGCGCTGGCTGCCTGCTAGTAATTGAGCTAACACACGAAGATAGCAGGCAGCCAGCGCTGAAGAAGAAGGCACCGGACAGCTGGAAAAGAACCGGGGTGCGCTGAGTCAACAGCGGAGAGCGGCAAAGATAGAAGAAGACCCCCGGAGAGCGGAGAAGACCCCCCCGGAGAGCGGAGAAGACCCCCGGATAGCGGAGAAGACCCCCGGAGAGCGGAAGAAGAAGCCCCCCCTGGTATTAGAGCTAAAGAAGACAGGGGTGGCCTCCGGAGCAGACTAATAAATGATTTTAAAAACCCTTGTGTTGTGTGTTTAATAACTATCACTTTGCCTCCAGGTGAATGGGTAGGGGTACGATGTACCCCATATCCATTCACTTAGGGTGGGGGGCCGGTATCTGGGGGCCCCCTTATTTGAGGGGACTCCCAGATTCCGATAAGCCCCCCGCCCGCAGACCCCGACAACCAACGGCCAGGGTTGTCGGGAAGAGGTCCTGTCCTCATCAACATGGGGACAGGGTGCTCTGGGGTGGGGGGGCCCGCAGTGCGCCCCCCTGCCCCAGAGCACCCAACCCCCCCATGTTGAGGGCATGCGGCCTGGTACGGCTCAGGAGGGGGGGGCGCTCGCTCGTCCCCACTCCCATTGCTGGCCGGCCGGGTAGCGTGCTTTGGATACGGGTCTGGTATGGATTGTAGGGGGACCCCCTACGTCGATTTTTCGGCGTAGGGGGGGTCTCCTTACAACCCATACCAGACCTAAGAGCCTGGTATGCTCCTGGGGGGGGAATCCATGCCGGTTTTTTATTTGAAAATTGGCATGGAGTTCTCCCTCTCAGGAATGCATGCCGAGCGACGCTGTCAAATTTTTTTCATTTTTTTTTTCCCGACGCAACTTTTTTTTCCCGGCGCGATCCACAAAACTTGGCGTGACGTAACCTCGCGCATGCGCAGTACGGCCGGCGCGGGAGCGCGCCTCATTTAATTGGGACTCGCCCCATTTGAATAGGAACGCCTTTGCGCCGGCCGGATTTAAGTTACACAGCCTGAAATTTCTAGGTAAGTGCTTTGTGGATCGGGCAGTGTAACTTAAATGGGATTTTTTAAGTTGCGCCAGGTTTTTGTGGATCTGGCCCTATACTCTTAGTAAATGGTGTTTCAGCCCCCATTTCTTACAATGGATTTCAGCACTTTACCACAAACCTAAAGCTTACATTAAATATGCAGGTTACAAAACTGAATCATTCAACATAGAGAGGGTCACACATCAAGGATGCCCGCTATCACCTTTATTATTTGCTTTGTTTATTGAGCCTTTAGCACAGAGAATAAGAATGGAACCTTCTATAACAAGCATAGAAATGGGAGGTTGTCATCACAAGATATGCTTATTTGCGGATGACATCCTTCGATTTTTGTCTCCACCTCAAATTTCAGCTTCTAACCTTATGAATATACCGTATTTATCGGCGTATAACATGCACTTTTTTCCCCTTAAAATCAGGGGGAAATCCTGGGTGCGTGTTATACGCCCATCCCTGCTGTCTGTGAGGGGAAGAGGAGCGAGTGCCGCCAAAATACCCCAAATGATGCAAGATTTTTGCGAAACACGTCGGGACTCTACTGCTGCCATGCACACCTCTATATTGATGTCCTTTTTTTACTCAACTAATTGTAAGTGTTTTTAACCGTTATTAAACATTATGGGGCAGACCCACAAAGAAAGTACGCCGGCGTATCTACTGATACGCCGGCGTACTTTCAAAATTCCTGCGTCGTATGTTTGTTTTGAATCCTCAAAACAAGATACGACGGCATCTGGGTTAGATCCGACAGGCGTACGTCTTCGCACGCCTTCGGATCTTAGATGCAATTTTTTGGCGTCCGCTGGGTGGCGTTCCCGTCGTAATCCGCGGCGAGTATGCAAATTAGCTATTTCCAACGATCCACGAATGTACGAGCGGCCGTCGCATTCTTTTACGTCGTTTCCGTTTGGCTTTTTTCGGCATATAGTTAAAGCTCCTATCTGTTGGTGTATGCAGGGCCGGTGCATGGATTTTTGACACCCTAGGCGGAACCTCATTTTACCGCCCCTCTGGCTCCGCCCCTGACTCCACCCCCATTGCCAGTGTTAAATTGTTTGATTCAACCCTGCAACTGCTACATGTGCAAGACAGCTCATTCTTTTGAAAAACAACAGACTTACTAGAAGGATCACCAAATGAATATAAAAGAGAAAACCTAAAACAAAACTAATGCCGCCACCCATCTAAGAATTGGTAAACTGCAGTATAATATTTTGCTTTGTTTTAAGTTGATAAAAGTTAATTCTGTCATACATCAGTGTATGGGCAGATGATGGGAAGGAAGGAGTTGAAACAGGAGATAAACAGACTGTTGTTGGCGAGAGAGAGAGATTGAGGGGGGAGAAGAGAGAGAGAGAGAGGGGGAGAAGAGAGAGAGAGAGAGGGGGAGAAGAGAGAGAGAGAGGGGGAAGAAGAGAGAGAGAGGGGGAAGAAGAGAGAGAGAGGGGGGAGAAGAGAGAGAGAGGGGGGAAGAGAGAGGGGAAGAGAGAGAGAGGATGGGAAGAGAGAGAGAGAGAGAGAGAGAGAGAGAGAGGGGAGAGAGAGAGAGAGAGAGAGAGAGAGAAAGAGGGGGGGAGAGAGAGAGAGAGGGGGGAGAGAGAGGGGGAGAGAGAGAGAGAGGGGGGAGAGAGAGGGGGGGAGAGAGAGAGAGAGAGAGAGAGAGGGGGGAGAGAGAGAGGGGGGGAGAGAGAGAGGGGGGAGAGACAGAGAGAGGGGGAGGGGAGAGAGAGAGGGGGGGGGGAGAGAGAGGGGAGGAAGAGAGAGAGAGAGAGAGAGAGAGGGGAGGAAGAGAGAGAGAGAGGGGAGGAAGAGAGAGAGAGAGAGGGGAGGAAGAGAGAGAGAGAGAGGAGGAAGAGAGAGAGAGAGGAGGAAGAGAGAGAGAGAGGAGGAAGAGAGAGAGGGGGGGAAGAGAGAGAGAGGGGGGGAAGAGAGAGAGGGGGAAGAGAGAGGGGGGAGAGACGAGAGGGAAGAGAGAGAGAGAGACGAGAGGGAAGAGAGAGAGGGAAGAGAGAGAGGGAAGAGAGAGAGAGAGAGAGAGAAGAGAGAGAGAGAGAGAGAGAGAGAGAGAGAGAGAGAAGGAGAAAGAGAAAAGAGAGAGAAAAGAGAGAGAAAAGATAGAGAGGGAAAAGAAAAGAGAGAAAAGAAAAGAGAGAAAAAAGAGAGAAAGAGAGAAAGAAAAAGATAAAGAGAGAAGAGAGAGAGGGGGGAAGAGAGAGAAAGAGAGAGAGAGAGGGGGGAAGAGAGAGAAAGAGAGAGAGAGAGAGAGAGAGAGGGGAAGAGAGAGATCAGACAGAGAAAGAGAGTCAGTGGAAGTGCTCACTCACTTGACGTTGTCCCCAGGGGCTGGCTCACTGGTTCATTCAGCATTTTGTCAGCTGCTTGTTTTAATCTTGCCGCCCACCTCCCCTTCACAGACGAGCAAACACAGGAGGGACGGGGCTCCGGAGAAGCGTGAAGCTGATTGGTACAGAAAGCTGAAGGGGGATTGGATGGAGCACACACAAGGGGTGGCACTCGGGAGAAGTGTGAAGCTGATTGGGACAGAAAGCTGAAGGGGGATTGGATGGAGCACACAGGAGAGGTGGGACTCGGGAGTGATTTCAGAGCGGAGAGGGGGGGGATTGCTGGACACTGTACACATCAGAGAGGAGAGCGCCCTGCTGGGGGAGGGGGAGGGGGCTGCATTATTTCTGAAAACATGTCAGAGCGGAGAGATGAGAGCCGCGCGGGATCGGGATGGCGCTGCTTTACACATGACAGCTTTGTGGATATTGCGGTAGTAGATTAACCAGCGGCCGGGCGCTCTAGGCAGCAGTGCGCTCTAGGCTGTTGCCTAATCCGCCTAGTGGTAGCGCCGGCCCTGGGTGTACGCAATGTTAAGTATGGCCGTCGAATTTGACATTTTTTATTTCTTTTTTTGCTTAAGTCGTCCGTGAATGGGGCTGGACGCCATTTACGTTCACGTCAAAACCAATGACGTCCTTGCGACGTCATTTGGAGCAATGCACCCAGGAAGTTTTGAGGGCATGCGCAGTTCGTTCGGCGCGGGGACGCGCTTCATTTAAATGAAACACGCCCCCTAATCGCTGCATTTGAATTCCGCGCCGTTACGCTGTGAGAGATACACTACGCCTCGGTAACTTGCGGCGCAGAGTCGTTCTGGATTCAAAGATTTGCCAAGTAAGTTACAGCGGCGTAGCGTATCTCAAATACGCTGCGTGGGTGCAGATCTTTGTGAATCTGCCCCTATATGTTTTTACGGAATCACACTATGTGCCTATCATTTCCTCAATGCACTCTGGGTATGGTTTGATCCTCTATGAGTCATCTCCAAGTTGTTGATACCTCCCCCCGTCTTGCTTCAAGTGAAGACTCCAGTGTATCCTGCCGATTGCATACTCGGTTCCTGTAGATGCATCTTCCATCTACATACATTCAGCTTTATTGACCCTTTGAGCGTATGCTCACTTGGGTTCAATATATCTGGTAAGCCTCCCCTTCTGGTGGTGGGTACCTGTTTTCACACGTTAAGGTTATTGTGAATCACTGTGGGTACGGATTAATTTTCTGCACATGGTCCATTCATCTATCAAGTTTATGCATATACAGTATATGGACTTTTATTTGATTACACTGTCATTTAGTGTTGGACAGACTATCAGTGTCTTTTTTCATTTTTCACTTTTAGCGCTACAATTTTTTGTATACTACATTTTTGCTTTCTTTTTTCACTAGATTGTTTGTGGCTGCTTACTACTACGATAGCGCAGATTTAGCTTTGTTTTTGTACTAATGCAGGCCTCAAAATTTCAAGTCCTGAGCTACTAGCCAGGCCTTAAGAGTTACTTGCCACCTGTTGCCCCACCCAAACTCTACCTTGCCCCGCCCCTTAAACACGCCCTTGTAAATGATCTCATGAAATAACACTGTTAAATGTTTTATTCAGTATTAAGTTACAAAAATACATAATGCCTCCAATTCCGTCCCCCTGCCCCCATTCTATCATATCTATGCCTCCAATTCCGCCCCCTCCCCCATTCTATCATACCTATGCCTCCAATTCCGTCCCCCTGCCCCCATTCTATCATATCTATGCCTCTAATTCTGCCCCCCTCATACCTATGCCTCCAATTCCATCCCCCTGCCCCCATTCTATCATATCTATGCCTTCAATTCCATCCCCCTGCCCCCATTCTATCATATCTATGCCTCCAATTCTGCCCCCCTCCCCCATTCTATCATACCTATGCCTCCAATTCTGTCCCCCTGCCCCCATTCTATTATCCCTATTCCTCCAATTCTGTTCCCCTCCCCCCATTCTATCATACCTATGCCTCCAATTCATCCCCCCATCTATCATATGGTATGATAGATGGGGGGGCAGAATTGGAGGAATAGGTATGATAGAATGGGGGGAGCTGGACGAAATTGGAGGCATAAGCATGATAGCACCTCACAGCTCTGGACCCCTTTACATTACACAGCACCCCGTTACATTACACAGCACCCCTTTACATTACACAGCACCCCGTACCTCTGGACCCCCTTACATTACACAGCACCCCTGGACCCCTTTACATTACACAGCACCCCATACCTCTGGACCCCTTTACATTACACAGCACCCCTGGACCCCTTTACATTATACAGCACCCCTGGACCCCTTTACATTATACAGCACCCCAAACCCCTTTACATTACACAGCACCCTGCACCCCTGGACCCCTTTACATTACACAGCACCCCAAACCCCTTTACATTACACAGCACCCTGCACCTCTGGACCCCTTTACATTACACAGTACCCCGCACCTCTGGACCCCTTTACATTACACAGCACCTCTGTATCCCTTTACATTACACAGCACCCCAAACCTCTGAACCCCTTTACATTATACAGCCCTTGTACCTCTGGAACCCTTTACATTACACAGAACCCTGCACCTCTGGACCCCACAGCTCTGGACGCCTGCATGTTACACAAACACCCCCTACAGTACAGACCCCCCCCATACAGTACAGACCCACCCCCTACCAATACAGACCCACCCCCCCACGGTCCCACTGTGTACCTCAGTCCTCAGATGATCATAGCACTAGTGGTGTGGACTGGACTGGTGCTCCCCTCCCCCTGTGTCGACATAAAGGAGGAGGGGAAAGCGACCACGAAGAGAAGGGGATCTGATGGGTCAGATGTGGCACACACTTCGGTGCGGCTCTCATCCCTCCCCCACAAACCCAAGCCCCCACCTCAGGTTCTCTGTGTGTGACACGACACGCCGTGTGTTCAGCCTCACGCGCTGCCGCCAAAAACCCGCCCGCTGTCTCTTCAGTTCAACACGCCCGCTCAGCCCCGCTGTCTCTGCTTCAGTCGCGGAGGGGGGGGGGTGCCTGCCGCAGTCTAAACCCGCCCGCTGCCTCTGAAGTTTAACTCACCTGCTCACTGTCTCCGCTTCAGTCGCGGAGGAAGGGGGGTGCCTGCCGCTGCCTAAACCTGCCCGCGATTTCCTTTTCATTGGGTGGGGGGAGGCGCCGGCTTAACACCCCCCCCCCCCAGCGTGTGGCGCCCCCCAGGTGGGGTGGGGTGGGCGGTGAAGAGGCGCGGTCCCGGGCAGCATAGAGAGGTACTGGTCTATGGGAGGTGGATAGGGGCGGTCCCGGTTGCCTCCTCTGCCTATATGCCATTAAGGCCAACCAGCAATGCACCAATGGTAGGATGAGGTGGTTTAATATGTTCATTATACTGAAAAAAATGTATTTGCATGAATCTGTGCCCTGGGTTTTAGAACACTCTAGAAGGTAACTGAAGGTTCCTTCATTCACATCCCTGTGTTGGGCCCTGGTGTCGGTATAGCCCAGTGTGGCAAACCTTGACACCCCAGATGTTTTGGAACTACATTTCCCATGATACTCATGCACTTTGCAGTGTAGTTGAGCATCATGTGAAATATAGTTCCAAAACATCTGGGGTAGCAAGGTTTGCCATCACTGGTATAGACTCTTTCATATAAGCGCTCAGCTGCGTGCAGAACTTTTTGTTTATGTTTTTTCTTTTTTTACTAGCAATGAACTGTTTACAGGCAACCCATATAGGGTGAATGGACACGCAACTGCTGTATGAACTCACCAGCATAGGCAATTTTTACAGACATGCATGGACTACATCCAGGGCTGCGCACCTGTCCCTGCGTACTTGTCAGACTTGACTGTGTATGTAAGTCCATATAGCTGATGCGTGTCCATCCACACTTAAAATAGGCTGTCTGTATGCAGCACAGTACTAATAAAAAGTGAGCGCCTGTGTGAATGACCTCTAAATGTATATTAACCACTTCCCATCCACAGATTGACTTTATACGGCCACAAGGTGGCTCTAAAATGCCGGGTGGGCGTCAATACATGGCCTCCGGGCCTCCCGCGCGCCCGCTGTGTCACACGGGTGCCAATGCACGTGCCTGTCGGCCGCGATGATGGCCAAGCTCCTGCGATCGGCAGTCACAGAGCCAGGGACGTGGATCTCTGTGTGTAAACACAGAGATCCACGTCCTGTCAGAGAGAGGAGACTGATGGTGTGTCCCTTGTACATAGGGACAATCATCGGTCACCTCCCCCAGTCAGTCCCCTCCCCCCACAGTAAGAATCACTCCCAGGGTACACATTTAACCCCTTCTTCGCCCCCTAGTGTTAACCCCTTCCCTGCCAGTCACATTTATACAGTAATCAGTGCATATTTATAGCACTGTTCGCTGTATAAATGTAAATGGTCCCAAAAATGTGTCAAAAGTGTCCGATGTGTCCGCCGTAATATCGCAGTCCTGACAAAAATCGCAGATCGTCGCCATTACTTGTTAAAAAAAATAATTCTATCCCCTATTTTGTAGGCGCTATAACGTTTGCGCAAACCAATCAATAAACACTTATTGCGATTTTTTTTTACCAAAAATATGTAGAAGAATACGTATCAGCCTAAACTGAGAAAAAAAAACGTTTTTTTTTCTTAAAACAAAATTGGATATTTGTTATAGCAAAAAGTTAAAAATATTGTGTTTTTTTTTTTTTTTAATTGTCACTCTATTTTTGTTTATAGTGCAAAAAAAATAAAACAGAGATGATCAAATACCACTAAAAGAAAGCTCTATTTGTGGGAAAAAAAGGACATCAATTTTGTTTGGGAGCCACGTCGCACAATTGTCATTCAAAGCGTGACAGTGCTGAAAGTTGAAATTTCGCCTGGGCAGGAAGAGGGTACATGTGCCCAGTAAGCAAGTGGTTAACCTATAATTCCTCTTATTTCAGTATATATTGGTCAAAAATGATAATGGTTTTGCATAGAGCTGCCCTAATCCTCTTTGTTTTGGGTCCCCTGCTGGCGGTCTTGGCTCCTCCTCCCTGCCGAGTGCCCCCAGTAGCAAGCCTCTTGCTATGGGGGCACTTGAGCAGGCTTGCTCCCAAGCTGTGCTCCTGTGAATGGACATTGTCCATTCACATGCAGAGCGGGTCTTGGCCCTGCCCCCTGCTCTCGCCTCATTGGCTGTGATTGAAAGCAGCATGAACCAATGGCTCCCACTGCTGTGTGAGCCAATGAGGAGAGAGAAAAATTAAAGAGCTGCTGCTGTCATGCACATTGCTGAATCAAGATGGGGCTCAGGTAAATATAAGTAGGGCCTGAGAGGGAGCTGCCCCAAGAAGATTTTTTACCTTAATGTGCAGAATGCACTAAGGTAAAGAACAATTTCTGTCTTTAGAACCATTTTTAGACAGTTGTCTCCTCTCCAAAATGTCCTACTGCTTATGACCAGCTTTCTGTCTTTAAGTGCTGCTTCCTGGAGGTAGGCTTAAAGCTTTTTGGACCAGAGTCCCTGTAATCAGGGATGAACGTTCTTTCCCAGCCAAATATCTCTCTAAACCTCCAAATTCTGGGTCCCAAACAAGAAATGATCAAGCCAGAGAGGATCAGCCTTCTCCTGTCTGTTCAGACTGTCCCAGAACCCCTCACCCTGAATGGTTGAAAACCCCACAACTGTACACAAATCATCCCCTTTAAAAGGACCACAACCCAAATATGGGTGAAACATAGCGCCCGTCCAGCCCCAGCCTTTGCATCCTGAACACTATGTAACCTCTAAACCAGGGGTAGGCAACCTTGGAAAGATGAAGATCTACAGTACCTCAACAACAGTGTTAATTTTAACATCTGTATACACACACACACACATACACAATTAGAATACTGCAGAATTCTTCATGTTTTTGGTAAGGATGTGGTTTTGTCATATTCACATCTGCCATTAGATAGGGACAGCTTACTGTGGTTACCTGTGGTTATAACATCACATTCTTACTTATTTGTAGACAGCAATTTTCCATTTAGCTAATGTGGACTGCAGTATATCTTCTGGAAGTAAAAATATTGATTTTTCACGACAGACAATATACTGTCTATTGTGTCTATATTGTGTTGATTTACTTTCATCCTTATTTTTTGCTTTTAATCTTAAGTTTGCATCACAGTGATACAGTATGGGCCAGATTCAGAGAGATCGGCGCATCTTTAGATAGGCGTAGCGCATCTCATATGCGATACGCCGTCGTAACATTGAGAGGCAAGTACAGTATTCACAAAGCACTTGCTCCCATATGTACGCCGGCGTAACGTAAATGGGCCGGCGTAAGCCCGCGTAATTCAAAGTAGCAAGGCATTGGGCGTGTTGTATTATAATGAAGCGTGACCACGTGTAAATGCAAGGCCGAACGAACGGCGCATGCGCGCGCATGCTCATAATCACGTCGAATTTACTCCCTTAGATACGCCGGCTCCATTCATACGATGTAAACCTACGCCCAGCCCCATTCACGTACGACTTACGCAAACGACGTAAAATACGATGGCTGTTTCGACGTTTCCGACGTCCATAACTTAACATGACTTACCACTGGTTTATGAGGGGTAAACTTACACCGGGCATACGCCTTACGTAAACGGCGTAGCTTACTGCGACGGGCGCAAGTACGTTTGTGAATCGGTGTATCTAGCTCATTTACATATTCGACGCGTAAATTAACGGAAGCACCCCTAGCGGTCAGCGTAAATATGCACCCAAGATACGACGGCGTAGGAGACTTACGTCGGTCGTATCTTGCTAAAATTCAGGCGTATCTGCTTTCCTGAATAAGCGTATAGATACGACGGCGCACATTTGAACTTACGACGGAGTATCTGGAGATACGTCGTCGTAAGTCCTTTCTGAATCCGGGCCTATATGTTTTATTTTAGTGATATTTAATTCTGATGTCAATTTTATTTATATTATGCCACTGAAGTCGATGTTGTATTTATTATGCACACAGAGGGGCAGATTCAGAAAGAGATACGACGGTGTATCTCCTGATACGCCGTCGTATCTCTGAGTTCTGCCGGTCGTATCTATGCGCCTGATTCATAGAATCAGGTTACGCATAGATATCCCTAAGATCCGTCAGGTGTAAGTGACTTACACTGTCGGATCTTAGGCTGCAATCTCACGCTGGCCGCTAGGTGGCGCTTCCGTTTGTATACGCGAGGAATATGCAAATGAGGAGTTACACCTATTCAGAAACGAACGACCGCCCGGCGCTTTTTTTTTACGTCGTTTGCGTTCGGCTTTTTTCGTCGTATAGTTACCCCTGCTATATGCGGCATATCCTATGTTAAGTACTGTATGGCCGTCGTTCCCGCACCGAGTTTTGAATTTTTTACATCGTTTGCGTAAGTCATTCGCGAATACGGATGGATGTAATTTCCGTTTACGTCGAAACCAATGACGTCCTAGCGACGTCATTTAGAGCAATGCACGCTGGGAAATTTTACGGACGGCGCATGCGCAGTTCGTTTGGCGCGGGGACGCGCCTGATTAAAATTTTACACGCCCCCTACCTGCCGAATTTGAATTCCGCCGGGGGATTTATGATACTCCGCCGCAAGTTTACAGGCAAGTGCTTTCTGAATAAAGCACTTGCCTCAAAAACTTGCGGCGGCGTAACGTAAATCAGATAGGTGAGCGGATCTTTAGATCCGCGTAACCTATCTGAATCTAGCCCAGAGAGACCAACATCTGACAGGAATTATATTTTTTGCCAGATCATGCATGCAAAATTATCTAAATACAGTACAGAGTGATAGCACATTTTCCTTTAATATATTGTTTTTCCACCTCCTTAGAACCTTTGTTATGTTAATTTCATTGATCTAATGTGTCAGATGTTTTCCAATTTGCAACCAATCTGAACCTGACAACACCTGAATATATGTAATTATCCCACACTACCACTTTACATTACATAAAGAGGTTCTTTTATAATAAGCGCAGCATATTCAAAGAAAGGGCCACAATCTAAATCTGTAAAATAACATCCAAACTACTGGATAAAGAAAATATTCTTAACAGCTATTCAAAGTTAACATGCAAAGGCGTGGTTGTAGAGGACTGCAGGCAGAGGGCTTATCAGAATCTAGAAGTACTATTTAACCACCTCAATACAGGGCACTTAACCCCTTCCTGCCCAGGCCATTTTTCAGCTTTCAGCGCTATCACACTTTAAATGACAATTGCGCAGTCATGCTACACTCTAACTATGAGAAATTGTTATCTTCTTCACACAAAGAGAGAATTCGTTTGGTGGTATTTAATCACTTTAGGGTTTTTATTTTTTCCTAAAATAAAAAATACCCCAAATTTTGAAAAAATATAAAGTTTTTCTTAGTTTCTGTCAGTAAATTTTGTAAATAAGTAATTTTTCTCCTTCACTGATGTGCGCTTATAAGACGGCACTGATGAGGTGGCACTTTTGGGCACTGATGAGGTGGCACTTTTGGGCACGGATTAGGAGGCACGATTATGCTGCATTTATGGGCACTGATAGATGGCACTGATATGTGGCACTGATGAGCACTGATAGGCAGTGCTGATGGGTGGCACTGGTGGGCACAGATAGGCGGCACTGGTACTAATGGGTGGCATTGATGGGCAGCATTTGATAGCCAGCACTGACTGGCATCACTAATGGCCACTGATTGCTGGCACTTGTGGGCACTGACTGTCTTCCTCATCTGAAACATCATCCTGCATCACATCTTCTGGCTCGGCACTCTGCGTGACAACTTCAGCAAGTCTCTGTGCTTCTACCACGGCTGACCAAAAGACAACCTTGATTCCTTCCTTCTCAAAATATGCTGCCCAGGCTTGACGCTGCTCAGTTAACAGGTTCCGCCTTGTTTATAAGGATGATATTTTCTTTATGAGGACTTATTTCTTTCACACAATGCTCCAAATCCTGGCACCTAAACAACAGCGGGTTTCGGGCATCCACAATCTGTACCACTACATACTCCTTTCAATAACTCTCCAGAGCTGATGCCAGAAGTCTAGATTGCATTCCAAAGGTGTGAGAATTAACATCTTCTCTTCTTCGAGTGTAGCGAGCTCGTGCCTCCACTTCAAGAAGTCCTCCCGTTCTGCTAGCTGTAGATCGTCTGCGCTGGTATTTTCATCCCAGCGTGGCCTCCTTGGAAAACATAGAAACTGTTTATACTCTTCATGGAGTTTATTGATTCTGTTAGACTCTTTAGATGTTAGCAGACCAGTTCTAGCTCGAACTTGGACAAATTTAATATTTAGTTTCTCTGCAACAAATTCTGTCCCCACCAACAGCAAAAATGGAACCTAGCCTAAGGCACGGACAGGAAGGGGAAGTGGCAATATATAGGGACACTAATGAGAAGACTGCTGACAGCTGGTCCCAGGGTGGAGCAAACATCCCCACTAGTGAAAAAGAACATTACTAGGATGCTAACATAAAACCAGTTTGCTGGTGGTTCAGGACATAGGAAAACCGTCTATGAACACCAGGCCCTGGGATCAAATCCCGGACACGGCGTGCTAGTCTAGGCCTGAGAAGCCTGGGCCTAAAGTTACCAAGAGCGGATCATCTAGCCAGCCATCTAGCCTCACAAACAGTTGCTGATTGAACTAGAGGAGGACCGGTCTACATTCCACAGCATCCGGAACCACCTGTCCACGGAACATTGTGAGCTGCTGCGCAGAAGGTCGAGGATCACAAGCTCCGGAGAGGCCGAGAGCCAAGCAGGGTCCAGATGGAACAGTCTGGCGAGGCAAGGCCTCATTCGGTGAGAGGGCACTTGCCTATCCAAATATTTAGCCGAGTCCCAGAAAGGTGGGCTTTATGGTTCACTCACACGTGCTGACATTTGCAGTGTCACAAGCAGAGATACATTACACCTGAAAACGACACAGCGGTCTGGGAGAATTAACTTTTTTATCTCCATACCACTTTATACTTCAAGTGTTCCCACTTTCTTCACCTTGTTAGTGGATTACAAATAAGTAAGTGCACCAACGTGGCTAGCTGAAGATTAACTGACTCTTAAAGGAACAGTCACCTGTCTTTGTCCTTGCAAGTAGTTGCTACAGGACATGCATCAGTTGAACTGTCCACTAGCGAGAGCCATACATTTGTGACTTTATGTGATTAATATAATTGATTGCATCACTTTGTGTTTTCTTTTGTTTATGCAAGACTTGGTGGAGAGGTGCCCAAGTGTTGATGTTTTTGCACTGGGAGATTTCTCCACCATACCCTTACACAGGTCTGACCCTCAGGTTACGTTATTTGGGTCTGATTGCAGAGATATTTTGAACCAGTGGTACTCCATTGATTTATACAGGGAGCTGTATGTATTGAATGTTTACTGCATAACCATTGTTGTATTCTTTTACCAAGTAAACGCCTTACCACTAGCAGCTATTTGGAGCATCCTGAGGCCGCTCCTTTGAGGGGGTATTGTCAGGAAAGGGTTCACCCGTTGGTGGCGCTGTTGGTCCTGTGGATCACAGTACCGGTGTTTACCAGCTGGTGTCTTCTTACAGCAAGGATCTCTAATAAAGGATTTCACCTGCTGGTGGCACTGTTAGATCCATGGGCCATAGTGGCGGTGTCCACCAGCGTGTGTTTTCCGGTAGTGTGCAGTCGACATTATCTCCTGCGGTCAGGCATCACCTGAACCTGATTGCAGGAGATGTGTATAAATACCCGGCAACTCACACACACAAGTTGCCTTGGTATCATCCTTGTGCCCTGATCCATACCTGCTGCCTGAAGACCTGAACCTGTTCCTATTCCCTGTTCCCTTAACCTGAACCTGTTACCTGTGTACCTGATCCTGTCTCCTGTCCTGATTCCTATCCTGTCCCACCTGTTACCTTGCATCCCTGCCCTGCAGTCTGATCCCATCCACCCTTTTCCTCTCCTGTCCCATTCCTTACCCCATCTGCTGATCTCCCGTTGATGACCCTGGCCTGGCTACGATTAAGATTGCGGTATTCCCTTCTATTGTATATAGTTATTAGTTATTTGTTGTTTGTCGGTCACCGTTATATATTGGAGGTGTGTATATATATATATACTGTATATATATATATATATATATATATACATACACATATATATATATATATATATATATATATATATATATATATATATACACACACACACACACACACACACACACACAGACTCCGGGGGCGTGACCGGATGGAGGTGTGAGACGCGTGAGGTGGAGAGGTGTGTGTCTCCCCACGCCTGATGGAGCTAGCAGTACCCCTGGGCTGATGTCCGGGAGATGTCAGTGCTGACCTGCTTGGAGACCTGCTCTGACCCGCTTGGAGACCTGCTCTGACCCGCTTTTGAGACCTGCTCTGACCCGCTTTTGAGACCTGCTCTGACCCGCTTTTGAGACCTGCCCTGACCCGCTTTGAGACCTGCCCTGACCCGCTTTGAGACCGGCTCTGACTTGCTTAGAAGACCTGCTCCGACCCGCCTCGAGATCTGCTCTGGCCCGCTTTGAGACTTGCTCTGGCCCACTTTGAGATCCGCTCCGACTCCGACCCACACAGACATCCGCCTTGAAGATTCGTTCTGACTTACCTTTCTTGCAGGGGGGAGTTAGGGGCTGCGTTGTGCGCTCTTTGGTGCCCGTTGTCCGTGCTCGGCCGTCTGCCGGAGCTCCGTGTGGTGGCACACCTCCACGCCTGCCTCCTGACGTGTCTGTTTGGCCGGCCGCCGCCAACTGCCTGTTTGTTGGTGTCACATGGAGGGTTAGAGACAGGAGGACAAGGAGGTGGCGGTGCAAGGAGGTGAAGTGCTGGGAGTGCCTGCAAGGAATGCGAGGAGCACCTGACAAACAGGAGTTGGAGGTTTGGGTGCAGGGCTGCAGGGCTGCAGGGCTGCAGGGCGGCTGAGAAAAATTAGAAACTACAGCAGCTGGGAATGTCCCTGAGAAGCACGAAGAGCCAAGGAAAGTAAAAAAAACAAAAAAAAAAACAAAGGCTAACGTGAGTAAATTAAACTGTGGATAACCCGCATAAATCTGCATATTGCATATAGCACTTGCATTTCATATATAATATTGTACTTGGTAAACTGCATACTGCCAAAGAAGTTAAAGAGATATGCCTGGTTAAGAGACTGCATTAAAAGAAGTACAGGGAATATTCTTTAACATTTAACATCAGTGCAGTGCAGTATATTCTCACAGTTTTGCTACAGGCCACAGGCTTGTTAAATGGGACACATTGCATAGCACGCAGCATAGTAAGGCCGCGTACACACGACCGGTCCATCCGATGAGAATGGTCTGACAGACCGTTTTCATCAGTTCACTGTTAAAGAGGCCTGATGGTCTGATGTGCGTACACACCATCAGTTCAAAATCCGATCGGGTCAGAACGCGGTGACGTAAAACACAACGACGTGCCGAAGGACAACAGACCGATGGGGCGTACACACGGACGGTTTGGACCGATGAAACGGACCTTCGGTCCGTTTTCATCGGTTTGAACCGATCGTGTGTACGCGGCCTAAGAGTGACTTTCAGAATTTTTTTTTTTTTTTGTTGTTTTTTTGTCCTCTACTCTGGATTTGCCCTTTTGTATATGCCTTTGGGGTGGCCGCTGAACCGTGCAGAGTTGTTTTTTTTCCTCTTCCTACTTTTTCTGTAAAACAGTATCTATAGAGTATCGATAAAGAATATATTTAGCACACTCTTCCTGCAGCTGGGGTGGTACCTGCTGTATCTGTTGTTGAAAGAGCTGGGAACTATAGATTGCTTAAGTTCTTCATTAACCACTTAAGCCCCGGACCATATTTCTGCCCAAAGACCCAAGGTGTTTTTACAGTTTGGGACTGCGTCGCTTTAACAGACAATTGCGCGGTCGTGCGACGTGGCTCCCAAACAAAATTGGCGTCCTTTTTTCCCCACAAATAGAGATTTCTTTTGGTGGTATTTGATGACCTCGGCGGTTTTTATTTTTTGCGCTATAAACAAAAATAGAGCGACAATTTTGAAAAAAATGCAATATTTTTTACTTTTTGCTATAATAAATATCCCCCAAAAACATATATAATTTTTTTTTTTTCCTCAGTTTAGGTCGATACGTATTCTTGTACCTATTTTTGGTAAAAAAAATCGCAATAAGCGTTTATCGATTGGTTTGCGCAAAATTTATAGCGTTTACAAAATAGGGGATAGTTTTATTGCATTTTTATTAATTTTTTTTTTTTTACTACTAATGGCGGCGATCAGCGATTTTTTTCGTGACTGCGACATTATGGCGGACACTTCGGACAATTTTGACACATTTTTGGGATTTTTGACATTTTCACAGCAAAAAATGCATTTAAATTGCATCCTTTATTGTGAAAATGACAGTTGCAGTTTGGGAGTTAACCACAGGGGGCGCTGTAGGATTTGGTGTACACTGTGTGTGTGTTTACAACTGTAGGGGGGTGTGGCTGTAGGAATGACGTCATCGATCGAGTCTCCCTATATAAGGGAGCACTCGATCGATGCAGCGCCATAGTGAAGCACGGGGAAGCCGTGTTTACATACGGCTCTCCCTGTTCTTCAGCTCCGGGGAGCGATCGCGACGGAGCGGCTAAAAACAAATAGCCGCGCAGTCGTCCCGGATCGCTCCCCGAGGGGACCCGACCGCCACAAGTCGCGGGGGGGTTCCCGATCGGACCCCCGACCCACGTCTAGGCAGGGACGTACAGGTACGCCAATGTGCCTGTACGTGCCATTCTGCCGACGTATATGTACATGCGGCGGTCGGGAAGGGGTTAAAGCTGCTATGTCGGGGCCACAGTCGCTACAGTCTGCAAAGGAGAAGGAGAAGGGAGGCCTGGCTGCAGCCGCAGCTACTGAATTGGAGAACTATGCTCATACATCAGATCGCACTCCAACTAAAGGGGGGCCATCGGCTCAGGTTAAAACAACAACAGACAGGAAGAGTCAAGGACAAATGGCAGCCTCTACAGCCAAAAACATCAGCAATAAAAATATAGTCACAGTTGATAAAGGGATGGAGATTGATCCAGTATTAGCCCCTCTTACAGAGGGGACCCCCATGATAAATGATGTATTTTTGGTGGTTAATGTATGTAAACAGACACTGGGGGAGCTGTGTGACCAAATGAAGGGCATTAAAGAAGAGTTGATTTTAGTGCGACAGGAGCTGCAAAAAACAAATGAAAGGATAACAGAAGCAGAGGGGAGGATATCTCAAATTGAGGATGAATTACACCCAGTGAAACAAGAGGTTAAAATAATGATGGATCAAATGAGCAAGTTCGATGAAAAAGTGGATGAAATAGAAAACAGACTTCGGAGGGATAACGTGAGATTGGTGGGACTTCCAGAAAAGTGTGTAGGGACTAATCCCATAGAATTTTTGGAAAACTGGTTTATAAAATTATTTGGAAGAGAATGTTTTACGCAACAGTTTTTGATAGAAAGAGCGCATAGAGTCCCCTTTAAGCCTCCTCTCCCTGGAGGACATCCACGATCAATGATAATGAAATTTTTAAACTACTAAAAGTATCACTATTGAGAAAGGGCAGAGAGATGGGGAATATTTTTGTTGATGGATCTAAGGTTTCATTGTACCCTGACTTCTCACCCCTCTTACAAAAGCAGAGTTTTATAGAAGTTAAACGTAAAATGCAAAAGTTTAACCTTACATACGCCCTATTATACCCAGCGCAGCTTCGAGTGGCAGCACTGGGCGGGACTTATTTTTTTGATACCTCAGAAGGTGCAACGACATGGTTGGAGGATAAAAAGGATCAGCTTGTAATAAAATGAAGGGTCATTTAGACCAAAGAAGAGTATGGGAGAGGTCAAAGGGGAAGGAATAAAATGTATAATAGATAGGTTGGGTGGTGGGGGACACACACCATGTGAGGGAAAAAGAATGGGTGAGGAGTGTATTGTAATGAGATTTGGGTCAAGGGATGTGTGGGGAGAGGGGGGGAGGGAAGGGAGGTGGGGGTATCTGGGAGAGAGTGTAGTAGAAGTAATATTCGGCCCCCTTGAAATTTGCGACCTTTTGCCACATTTTAGGCTTCAAACATAAAGATATAAAACTGTATTTTTTTTGAAGAACAACAAATGGGACACAATCATGAAGTGGAACGAAATTTATTGGATATTTCAAACTTTAACAAATAAAAAACTGAAAAATTGAGCGTGCAAAATTATTCAGCCCCTTTACTTAAGTGCAGCAAACTCTCTCCAGAAGTTCAGTGAGGATCTCTGAATGATCCAATGTTGACCTAAATGACTAATGATGATAAATAGAATCCACCTGTGTGTAATCAAGTCTCCGTATAAATGCACCTGCACTTTGATAGTCTCAGAGGTCCGTTTAAAGCGCAGAGAGCATCATGAAGAACAAGGAACACACCAGGCAGGTCCGAGATACTGTTGTGGAGAAGTTTAAAGCTGGATTTGGATACAAAAAGATTTCCCAAGCTTTAAACATCCCAAGGAGCACTGTGCAAGCGATAATATTGAAATGGAAGGAGTATCAGACCACTGCAAATCTAAAAAGACCTGGCTGTCCCTTTAAACTTTCAGCTCATACAAGAAGAAGATCAGAGATGCAGCCAAGAGGCCCATGATCACTCTGTATGAACTGCAGAGATCTACAGCTGAGGTGGGAGACTATGTCCATAGTATACTGCACAAATCTGGCCTTTATGGAAGAGTGGCAAGAAGAAAGCCATTTCTTAAAGATATCCATAAAAAGTGTTGTTTGCCACAAGCCACCTGGGAGACACACCAAACATGTGGAAGAAGGTGCTCTGGTCAGATGAAACCAAAATCGAACTTTTTGGCAACAACGCAAAACGTTATGTTTGGCATAAAAGCAACACAGCTCATCACCCTGAACACACCATCCCCACTGTCAAACATGGTGGTGGCAGCATCATGGTTTGGGCCTGCATTTCTTCAGCAGGAACAGGGAAGATGGTTAAAATTGATGGGAAGATGGATGGAGCCAAATACAGGACCATTCTGGAAGAAAACCTGATGGAGTCTGCAAAAGACCTGAGACTGGGATGGAGATTTGTCTTCCAACAAGACAATGATCCAAAACATAAAGCAAAATCTACAATGGAATGGTTCACAAATAAACATATCCAGGTGTTAAAATGGCCAAGTCAAAGTCCAGACCTGAATCCAATCAAGAATCTGTGGAAAGAACTGAAAACTGCTGTTCACAAACGCTCTCCATCCAACCTCACTGAGCTTGAGCTGTTTTGCAAGGAGGAATGGGCAAACATTTCAGTTTCTTGATGTGCAAAACTGATAGAGACATACCCCAAGCGACTTACAGCTGTAATCGCAGAAAAAGTTGGCGCTACAAAGTATTAACTTAAGGGGGCTGAATAATTTTGCACGCCCAATTTTTCTGTTTTTTATTTGTTAAAAAAGTTTGAAATATCCAATAAATTTCGTTCCACTTCATGATTGTGTCCCACTTGTTGTTGATTCTTCAAAAAAAAATACAGTTTTATATCTTTATGTTTGAAGCCTGAAATGTGACAAAAGGTCGCAAATTTCAAGAGGGCCGAATACTTTCGCAAGGCACTGTATACCAGAGAATACAGAAGGGTTTGAATACACCAAGGGTAAAATATAAATATGCAAATAGCACTAATTCACATAGATAACACAATCAAAACAGCACAGGTGTTTTATAAAACAATGATAAAACATACAAGCAAATTAAGTAGTAAGGGGGGAGAATGGACAGATTTACCCCTTTTGCGTTTTTTAAAGACAAGATTAAAATTAGGATTATATGTGTATTACACTATGCAAACAGCAAAAAATGTTGTTAAAGGTAAATTTGCACAGACAGAATGGTTAAAAAAGAAAACATGGTATATATAATAATGATAAAATACACAAGTAGGAGAAGGTGTGTACTGTGGGGAGTAAAATCTTATTTTTCTGGTTAAAAAGTACACAATCACCCTTTGTCATAGAATTTCTATGGATGCGATTTAATGCAGGATAGAATATTGAAAATAGGACCCTGGAATGTCCGTGGATTGGGTACACCAGCTAAAAGAGTAGCAGTATTTGATATGTTGGAAGCGCATGAGGTGGGACTGATCTGCTTGCAGGAGACACACTATACCAATGAAATTAGGAAACAAGTCCAAAATAGGAAATTTCAATATCAATATCACTCGGTCCACACCTCCTATTTAACCACTTGCCGTCGCCGCACCGTCATAATACGTCCACAAGATGGCACTCCTGGGCGAGATCACGTATTATGACGTCCGGCGCGTGAACGGCGATGGGGCGCGCGCGCGCGCCCCACCGCCGTTCACGATGATCAGATTCGATGCAGAACTGATCAATCACCAGGTCCAGGCCAATAAAATCTGGCCTGGACCTGGTGATCGCTCCTACCAATGGTTGTCTTCCCCTGGCAATGTTTTGTAAACATTGGCAGGGGAAGTACTGCTCTCTCCCTCGTGTCGGTCTTTCCGTTCCAGACCGAGAGGGAGAGAGCATCTAACAGTGAGTTGCACAACACTACACTGACACCAGGTCACGTAGGCACACTTTTAACCCCCTGATCACCCCCCGATCACCCCCCAAATTAACCCATTCACTGCCTGTCACTGTGTCACCCAGTACAGCAATCAGATTTTTTTTTGATCGCTGTACTAGTGTCATTAGTGACAAAAATAAGTGTTAGGGTAATCAGTATTAGGCTCTAAATAGTCTAGGGACCCCCCCTAACCCCCCCCAATAAAGGTTTAACCCCATCATTACCCCCTGTCACCAGTGATCACAGTATAAGTGTCACCGGTGACGCAGTTTAGCTAGTTAATTTTTTATTGCATCAAGGCACCCGCCATATTTTTTGCAATAAAATTTTAACCCCCTGATCGCCCGGCGGGTGATCAAAGTTTGGTTTTAGCGCCAGATAGGGTCTGCGTCGCCCCAGGCAGCGGCCAATAGCGCTAACACCCACGCACGCACCATACGCATCCCTTTAGTGGTATAGTATCTGATCGGATCGATACTTGATCTGATCAGATCTATACTAGCGTCCCCTGCAGTTTAGGGTTCCCAAAAACGCATGGTTAGCGGGATCAGCCCAGATACCTGCTAGCACCTGCGTTTAGCCCCTTCGCCCAGTCCAGCCCACCGAAGTGCAGTATCGATCAATCGATCGATCACTGACACAAAACACAAAAACACATAACTGCAGCGTTCGCAGAGTCAGGCCTGATCTCTGCGATCGCTAACAGTTTTTTTGGTAGCGCTTGACTCAGTCGCTAACAGGTCAGGTGCTTTTTTGCCTGTGAATCTCACCACTGTACCCCTAAATTTAGAGCCCAAAATGGCAAATCGATGGTACAGTGATGAAGAGGCCTACTTGTTTATGAGCCTGACGGATAGTGATGAGGAGGTCACGCATCTGTCAAATTCTTGCTCAGAATACGATCCTGTAGACGACAGTGGCTCCCTGACAGATAGCTCTGACGACGGAGTGGTCCCTGCTAGGGTCAGGCGTACCAGACCCCGATCTTCTGCTGTCGCTGAGGTGCAAGAACCGCAGGGCTCTCGTATGGAGGAGAGAAGTACTAGCGCCGCTATTCCTTCTGGTGAACTGGCAAGCACCAGCGGCCTAGTACATCCTGGTCATATATCCAGCACTGCAGTAACACTTGGTGACGTGGCGAGTCCCATAAGTGCAGTTCAAGCTGGAGAGGTGGCAAGCACGAGTAGTGTCCCGCTGCCACCAAGAAGAAGAAGACGACAAAGACAGGCCCGTCCCCATAGTGCCCTTCCTGCTGCATTCGCCAATCCTGATTGGGTACCCACCACTTCTGCAGCACCCGTACTTCCCCCATTCACTGGCCAACCCGGAATTCAGGTGAATACAGTTGATTTTACGTCACTGGATTTTTATTCGCTGTATTTCACGGAAGATCTCTATAGATCTATTGTGGACCAAAGCAATTTGTACGCTGGTCAATTCTTCGCCGCTAATCCCCAGCTGTCCCTTGCCAGAGATTGGAAGCCAATTACGGTTTCCGAATTTAAGATCTTTCTGGGCCTTTCCCTCATCATGGGCATTACTAAAAAGAGTGAGCTGCGGATGTATTGGTCCACGCACCCAGTTCACCATATGCCCATTTTCTCTGCCTCCATGACCAGGACACGATACGAGCAGATCTTGCGGTTCATGCATTTTAGTGACAATGAACTCTGTCGTCCTCGGGGAGACCCTGAATTCGATCGGCTCTACAAAATTCGGCCCCTCGTAAACCACTTCAACGAACGGTTTGCAGCCTTGTATAATCCCAATCAAGTTGTCTGCGTTGATGAGTCCCTGGTTAAGTTTTCTGGCCGCTTGTCATTCAAACAATTCCTTCCCAGCAAGCGTGCCAGATACGGGGTCAAGTTGTATAAGCTCTGTGACAGGGCAACAGGCTATACATCTAGCTTTATGGTTTACGAGGGAAAAGACAGTCACGTAGAGCCGGAGAATTGCCCTGATTACATAGGGAGCGCTGGTAAGATAGTGTGGGAATTGGTGTCACCCTTATTCGGAAAGGGGTACCACTTGTACGTGGACAATTATTACACAAGCGTGCCACTTTTTAGTCACCTTTTTGATTATGGAATTGGCGCATGTGGCACCGTGCGACCTAATCGCCGGGGCATCCCCCAACGGCTTGTAGAATCCCGTCTTAGTCGGGGGGAGAGAGCCTGCTTACGGTGTAATAATTTGTTAGCAGTGAAGTGGAGGGATTCACGGAATGTTTTCGTTCTGTCCACGCTTCACGCAGACACGGCAGTCCAAATTCCTACGGCGACTGGTGTTGTGGAGAAACCCCTCTGTATCCACGAGTACAACCTTAACATGGGAGGGGTGGACCTCAATGACCAGTTGTTGGCGCCGTACCTAATTGCCCGGAGGTCCAAACGCTGGTACAAAAAAGTGTCAGTGTATTTGTTTCAATTGGCTTTGCTGAATGCTCATGTGCTATACAGAGCTTCAGGACGGACTGGATCCTTCCTAAAATTCCAGGAAGAGATCGTCGAAGCCCTTCTGTTTCCAGATGGTGCTGTGCCCCACCTTCCCAACGCAAATGCAGTGAGCCGGCTGTATGAGAGGCATTTTCCTTTTGTCCTCCCTGGTACCCCTACCCAAAGAGCCCGCCAAAAAAGATGTCGTGTCTGCAGCAAACTCGGATTTAGGCGTGACACCCGCTTTTATTGTCCCGACTGTCCTGACCAACCTGGTCTCTGCATTGGTGTATGTTTCAAACGCTACCACACACTAATTGAGTTTTAGCGTAGGGTACAGCACCACACAGTCCTAGGCACACCAACACAGGGTCTCGGAATATGTGATGGCCATCACATTTTGAGAGACCATAATCTGCAACGTTCAGTTTACAGTTTTCTTACAGTTTTTATAAAAGTGAAAAAAAGTGGAAAAAAAATTAAAAAAACTTACACAAAAACACACAAAAAAATATAAAATAAAAAATCCAAAAATAGTTGTGGTTGTATTTTTCTCCTCTCTTTATTGTTCTCTTATGTTCACTCTCTACTGTCCACTCACTATTGTTCTATATCTATTCTCTCTATTTTTACAATGTTTTATTGTATTTGCTTTGCAGGTATGGTATGTTATACTGTAATGTTTGTTTTATTGTTAACCATCATTTGTTTAGCAGGTACGCCATTCAGTTGCATCGCGGATTTATTTAGCGTGACAGCAACAGCGTTTGCTCCCACGATTTATAAAGCTGTGACTCCAACGCTGTAGGAGGTGATTTCACCACCACGGTTAAAAAAAAAAGCATATATGCCGAAGCATGGGGGCAGCAGGGGCGGAGGAGCGATTTTGCTCCTAATGCCGCGTACATACGGTCGAAATTCCGACGGAGGCTTGCCCGTGGAAAAGTTCGACCGTGTGTATGCGGCATAACTTTTTATGCGGGAGGATGCCCCCATGCTTTGGCATGTATATTTTTTAGGCACAGGTTGCGTTAAAAAATGTTTTATTTTTTACTGTATTTATTTTTTTGGTATTTGCTTTGCAGGTATGGTATGGTAAGATCTTAATGTTAAAATGTAATGTTACTTTGTTATAATGTTAACCATCATTTGCTTAGCAGGTACGCCATTCAGTTGCAGCACGGATTTATTTAGCGTGACAGCAACAGCGTTTGCTCCCACGATACATAAAGCCGCGACTCCAACACTGTGGGAGGTGATTTCACCACCACAGTTAAAAAAAGAGCATATATGCCGAAGCATGGGGGCATTAGGGGCGGAGGAGCGATTTTGCTCCTAATGCCGCGTACATACGGTCGAAATTCCGTCGGAAGCTTGCCCGTGGAAAAGTCCGACCGTGTGTATGCGCCATAACTTTTTATGCGGCGTACATACGTGTGTGAGCGGCATAACTTTTTTGCGGGAGGATGCCCCATGCTTCGGCATATATAAATGGTGCATGTATGCCCATCATTAGAAGTGGGTGGATGAAGGGAGGTATTCTAATGGTGGGCATACCCACCGATCAATCTTTTTTTCGTTCAGCCAACAGGCTGCATGAAAAAAAAAAAAGATTACAATACATGTCCAACAAGAACCATCAACGTATGGTATGTTGCTGGACTTTGAATGGTTATACCAGAATGATGCCTGCGGGTTTAGGTATCATCTTGGTATCATTCTTTTCAGCCAGCGGTCGGCTTTCATGTAAAAGCAGTCCTAGCGGCTAATTAGCCTCTAAACTGCTTTTACAAGCAGTGGGAGGGTATGTCCCCTCCCCGGATATAAACTGCGCCATTGGGAAAGTGGGAAAACATTTTATCACACCGATCTTGGTGTGGTCAGATGCTTTAAGGGCAGAGGAGAGATCTAGGGTCTAATAGACCCCAATTTTTTCAAAAAAGAGTACCTGTCACTAACTATTGCTATCATAGGGGATATTTACATGCCCTAAGATGGCAATAAAAATTATAAAAATAATAAAAAAAAGTAAGGAACAGTTTAAAATAAAATTAAAAAAGCAAATTAAATAATAATAAAAAAAAAAAAAAAAAAAAAGCACCCCTGTCCCCCCCTGCTCTTGCGCAAAGGCGAACGCAAGCGTCGGTTTGGCGTCATATGTAAACAGCAATTGTACCATGCATGTGAGGTATCACCGCGAAGGTCAGATCGAGGGCAGTAATTTTAGCAGTAGACCTCCTCTGTAAATCTAATGTGGTAACCCGTAGAGGCTTTTAAAGGCTTTTAAAAATGTATGTAGTTTGTCGCCACTGCGCATTTGTGCGCAATTTTAAAGCATGTCGTGTTTGGTATCTATGTACTCGGCCTAAGATCATCTTTTTTATTTCATCAAACATTTGGGCAATATAGTGTGTTTTAGTGCATTAAAATAAAAAAATATGTATTTTTGCCCAAAAAAATGCATTTGAAAAATCGCTGCGCAAATACTGCGTGGTAAAAAAAAATGCAACACCCACCATTTTAATCTGTAGGGCCTTTGCTTTAAAATAATATATAATGTTTGGGGGTTCAACTTAACTTTCTTGCAAAAAAATAATATGTTTTTATGTAAACAAACAGTGTCAGAAAGGGCTTTTTCTTCAAGTGGTTAGAAGAGTGGGTAATGTGTGACATAAGCTTCTAAATGTTGTTCATAAAATGCCAGGACAGTTCAAAACCCCCCCAAATGACCCCATTTTGGAAAGTAGACACCCCAAGCTATTTGCTGAGAGGCATCTCGAGTCCATGGAATATTTTATATTTTGACACAAGTTGTAGGAAAGAGAATTATTATTATTTTATTTTATTTTTTTTGCACAAAGTTGTCACTAAATGATATATTGCTCAAACATGCCATGGGCATATGTGGAATTACACCCCAAAATACATTCTGCTGCTTCTCCTGAGTACGGGGATACCACATGTGTGAGACTTTTTGGGAGCCTAGCCGCGTATGGGACCCCAAAAACCAATCACCACCTTCAGGCTTTCTAAGGGTGTAAATTTTTGATTTCCTGACGCATTCATGGCAGCACACAATGGGTTGTGACTCCGCCCCCACAACCTGACAGGATTGGTTACCTATAAATTTGAAGAGGGAACACCCCGCACCATTCTCTTTTTTATCCTCACCTGACAAGACTGGACGTTACAAGAAGATTTGCCTCTTACCGCAATCGCCCCAGCAGGTTCAGGCCTCTCCTGTTGGAAGTCCCTCCTGTACAGTCTCTAATAGAGCTATATGGTGGGAACCCCGCTCTGGTGGTCTCAGGGGTCTGTTCAATGTCTTTTCCTGGCTATCTTACAAGCTTTAAATAAGCTTAATGTGGCATGGCTCCCCCCTTTTTTCCTTTTACTATATTCATGGCTTCCCCAGAGTCTGCTGCTGCTGCCTGGTTATTGGTCTTATTAGGCTCTTCTGTTCCTTGGCCCCTGCAATGATTTACCTGGGTTGCTGGCTTTGCTGGGCTTTGCTGTCCCTCTCACCGCCACCGCTGCATCTCCCGGCCGTTCTGCGCATGCGCGCAGCAGGCTGATGACGTCGGCGGTTCCTTTCGCCCTCACCCAAGATGGCGGCGGTCGGCGCGGGACGCTACTGCGCATGCGCGGACGCGTCATTAGCGCCGCGACTACGGCGCCAATTTTAAAAACAGAGAAATCTGTTTTTTTCCTTCTCTAGGCTGCTGCTCTGCCTGAAAAACTTCAGGAAAGCTATCCAGGTACCTGGGGGCTTCTCTCCTTTCAGGCCCTTCTGCTCCTTTCTCATTCCCCTAAAGCTAACATCTTCCTTTCTCCTTTCAGACACCTGCTGCTGTCCCTGCATCCTTTCATGGAGTCCACTGCCCTAGCAGACCACCACCAGCAAACAAGGTAAGGAGGCCGTCCAAGTTGGTAAGTAGTGAAGAGACAAAAGAGTGCCGGCCACTAACACTGCATTGTTTTTGCAGTCCCATCAGGCCTAGAGATGCAAGTCCACGGCAAAGAAGGAGGTCCAGCCGTGCATCCAGCAAACGCTCACGCAGAAGTCGGTCAAGGTCACCCTCTCGCCATTATCGGAGGCATAGCCGGTCACATCGCAGCCGCTCCCGTCGAAGCCGGTCTCACCGCAGACGGTCTCCGTCAGTCCACCGCGAGCATTTTCAGACCCGTCCTGCAGCAAATGCTTGCTGGGTGTGCGGTGCTGCTGCATTGCCAGGAAAATTAGCCTGTCGCTCCTGTTTTGCCGAGGCAACCAGAGAGAAGGAAGCTGACGCCAGAATGGCCACGGATATCTTAAGAGAGTCGGTACGGGAATCATTCATGGAGACCACGGCCATGCCTACTGACCCTATTCCGGGTCCTTCATCTGCGCATGGCTCGTATGCCCAACTAGCAGAGACCCACTCTGACTTCGGAGAACGCGAGCCAACATCAGGATTTGATTTCAGCTTAGTGGAGCCCTTTGCCCGCTCTGTTAAGGAGGCTATCGGCTGGGAGGAAGCCATAGAAGAGCCCCAAAAACTTGGGAAATACTTCCCTGAATTAAGAAAAGATCCTGAGCTATTTCCATTCATTGAGGAACTGGAGGATCTCATTAGGGACGAATGGGAAAAGCCGGACAAGCGGCCCAGCCTGTCCAATAAGCTGGCAAAGCTGTACCCTCTAAAGGAGTCCAAGGTCACCTCCTTCATTAATGCTCCTATTGTGGACTCATCCCTCATGCGACTCGCTAGGCATGTCACCTTGCCGATAGAGGATGCGGTCACCTTCCGTGATGTCCTCGATCGTAAGATCGACTTGGAACTGAAAAAAGCCTACTCCTCGGCAGGGGGGGCCTGCAGGCCAGCCATCACCACAGCGGCCGTGGCTAAGGCCATTTCTGCATGGGCGGCCAATGCGGAAAAAGCCCTCCGAGAAGGGACTGACCAGAATGAAGTGCTCTCCTCCCTACAAGAAATCAGGCTAGCAGGTGACTTCATGGCAGGAGCCTCAGTGGACATTATTCGCTCCGCCGCTAGATCTATGTTGGCCTCAGTAATGGCCCGCAGGGCCTTATGGCTGAAGCCCTGGGTCGCTGACTCTGCTTCCAAGTCTAATTGGTGTAAAATACCCTATGACGGCACGAATCTGTTTGGTGCGAAACTGGACTCAGCAATTTCTAAAGTCACTGGAGGAAAGTCTGGACTTATTCCCTCCGACAGAAAGCCCAAGCCTCAGAAGGGCCCTGCCTTCAGGCGCAATCTGCCGGACAGGTACAGGGATACTAGATCCTACCGCTGGGGGCAGAACCCGGGCAAGGATTTCAGAAGGGATTGGAGGTCGACTCGTCCTTCCTTTGCGAGGGTCCAGAAATCCAAGGCCTTCACCGCCGGAGACCAGCAGAAGTCCTTTTGAAAGCTCGCCTGCTCAGGTGGGCGCCAGGCTCAGGAGTTTTGCACGAATTTGGGCAGAGCACATAAGAGACCCGTGGACACTCTCCACGATCAGATATGGCCACAAGTGGAATTTTATGTCATTCCCAGGAAGTTTCTTTCGTCCTACCAAGGTTCCTTCTTCCCCGGACAAGAGGAAACTGCTCCTGCAGTACGTCTCGGAGTTAATTCAGAAGGAGGCAGTCATAGAGGTTCCTCCGCACCTAAGGGGCAGGGGATTTTATTCCCCTCTATTCTTGGTGCGAAAGAAGTCGGGGGATCTTCGGCCCGTTCTGGACCTCAAACGGCTCAACGCAAGCATCAGAATAGAGGCCTTCAAGATGGAGAGCCTCCAGTCCATCCTTCTGGCAGTAAATCTGGGAGACTGGATGCTGTCCATAGATTTGTCGGACGCCTATCTCCATGTGCCAATCCATCCAGCCTTCCAGAAATTTCTCCGTTTCTCCATCAACGGGTGCCACTTCCAGTTCCGATGTCTACCATTTGGTATCTCCTCGGCACCCAGAACATTCACGAAGGTTCTCCTTCCCCTCATTGCACTCCTCAGGGAAAAGGGGCTACGGGTGCACCACTACTTAGACGACATTCTCCTATTGGCAGAAGATCGGGAGACTCTGCTCCTCCAGCGGGAGACCCTAATATCTACCCTCCAGAACTTTGGCTGGTTGATCAACTGGCGGAAGAGCAGCCTGCAACCTTCACAGGTCATGGTATTCCTGGGAGCAGAGCTGGATACCAAGCGGAACAGGGTACAGCTCCCGTCAGAGAAGGTGGTACCTTTGGTACAGAAAGTACAAAACCTAATGTCGTCCAGACGTCCGTCAGCCAGAACCTGCCTGAGCATGCTGGGCTCCATGGCATCAACCATACCCATGGTGCAGTGGTCCCAGTGGCACATGAGAACGTTGCAGAACGCATTCCTCAGACAGTGGAACGGGACCTCAATGTCACAGTCCATCCATATTCCCGACTGGGTGAAGCACTCACTTTGGTGGTGGACTCACCACCCCAACCTCAGAAGATTCAGGCCTATAGTCCCTCCAAGTCCGGAAATAGTGACTACGGACGCCAGTCAGAGAGGTTGGGGGGCTCATTATCAGGACCATGCGGTCCAGGGTCGTTGGCACTTTCCAGCCCAGGGTGTAGTCTCCAACGTATTGGAGCTACGAGCAGCCTTCCAAGCCCTCTTGGCCTTCGCACCTCTACTACGAGGGAAGAGTGTCCTCCTCCGAATAGACAACAAGGTCGCGGTGGCCTATATTCGAAGACAGGGGGGTACCCGGAGTCGCACGCTGTCGGAAGAAGTTCGTCCCATAGTGGAGTGGGCTCAGATACACCTTCTGGATCTGAATGCAGTATATGTCCCGGCAGCGCAGAATGTGCTAGCCGACTATCTGAGTCGGGAATCGCTCTCGAACAACGAGTGGTCTCTGAACCACCGGGCATTCTCCCTCCTAACAAAGGCATGGGGCATCCCAGAGGTCGACTTGGCAGCAACACCAGCGAATGCCAAATGCCCGAGATTCCTCTCCAGAGCTCCCTTTCGGTCAGCCGAGGGGACGGACTGCCTAGTACACCCGTGGGACTTCAACCTGGGGTACATCTTTCCCCCAACTCCTCTAATAGCGAGGTTCCTAGCCAGGCTCCGGAGATCCTCAGTCACAGTAATCATGGTGGTGCCATTCTGGCCGAGGAGGCCGTGGTTCACGACCCTCTTGCAGCTCAACACCCGGCCTCCAATCCACCTGCCGTTCTCAGCAGATCTCCTATATCAAGGCCAGTTCCTCCATCCGGCCCCGGACAGACTGCACCTAACAGCATGGAGGTTGAGAGGATTAGGCTGAGAGAACAAGGTTGCTCCCAAGAGGTGATAACGACACTGATGCAAGCCAGGAAAAATTCCACAAATACCACCTACACTAGGGTTTGGGAAAGATTCTTCCTGATGGCACAATTAAAAGGCTGGGATCCTGTCTCTCCAGCTCCATCCCAAATTCTGGAGTTCCTGCAGTCGGGCGTTGATAAGGGACTTAATTCAAGTACCCTCAAGGTACAGATATCCGCCCTGTCCGCCAAAACAGGCACTAGATGGGCTATTCACCCTCTGGTTATTCAGTTCATGAGAGCTTGTCTGAAGATCAGACCCCCCAGAAGACCATCCTTTCCTACATGGGACCTTTCGGTGGTTCTAGAAGCTCTCTCCTTACCACCCTTTTTTCCGTTTGACTCCATTTCCCTGTGGGACTTGACTCTGAAATTATCCTTCCTCATCGCTATTTCTTCAGCCAGAAGGGTGTCAGAGATCCAGGCTCTGATGGTCAAGGAGCCCTACTTAGTCTTCTTATCCGACAGAGTGGTACTAAGGCCTTCAGATCGTTTCCTACCAAAGGTTGCTTCGGCCTTCCACTACAACCAGGATATCGTCCTTCCACACCTTACGGACGAGAACGGCGAACCCCACGCCTTGGACATTAAGACCACTATATCCAGCTACCTTTCGGCTACCACTCACCTTCGAAAGACAGAGGCTCTCCTGATCATTCCACACGGAGCCAGACGCGGCCAAGCAGCTACTTCTCGTACCATCGCCTCCTGGCTAGTCAAAACTATCGAGAAGGCCTACTCCGTTCAACAACTTACAGTTCCAGAGGGCATCAGAGCGCACTCGACCAGGGCAGTGGCAACATCCTGGGCAGCATATTGTGGTGTCTCATCAGAATCCGTCTGCAGGGCAGCAACCTGGTCTTCCAGGCATACGTTTATATCCCACTATAGAGTGGACGCTGCTCTTTTGTCTACAGCCGACTTTGGTAGATCCATCATCAGGGCCAATTCTTCCGCTCACTAGGAAATAAATACTATTGCATTAAACCCTCCCGACTGGCGAGTTATTTCCCATTGTGTGCTGCCATGAATGCGTCAGGAAAACGGAAAATTGTATACTCACCTTTCCGTAATTTTCCTTTCCTGACGCATCTTCATGGCAGCACACAGATCCCACCCTGCTGTTTAATGATGATATATACAGAGAATGGTGCGGGGTGTTCCCTCTTCAAATTTATAGGTAACCAATCCTGTCAGGTTGTGGGGGCGGAGTCACAACCCATTGTGTGCTGCCATGAAGATGCGTCAGGAAAGGAAAATTACGGAAAGGTGAGTATACAATTTTCCGTTTTCACTCCTCACTACCTATCACAGTTTCGGAGGCCATGGAATGCCCAGATGGCACAAAACCCCCCTAAATGACCCCATTTTGGAAAGTAGACACCCCAAGCTATTTGCTGAGAGGTATGTTGAGTATTTTGCAGATCTTGCTTTTTGTCACAAAGATTTGAAAATTGAAAAAAGAAAAAAAATATATATATATATATATATCTTTCTTCATTTTCAAAAATAAATGAGCGCTGTAAAATACTCACCATGCCTCTCAGCAAATAGCTTGGGGTGTCTACTTTCCAAAATGGGGTCATTTGGGGGGGTTGTCTGCCATCTGGGAATTCTATGGCCTCCGAAACTGTGATAGGCAGCGAGGAGTGAAATCAAAAATTTGCGCCCTTAGAAATCCTGAAGGCGGTGCTTGGTTTTCGGGGCCCCGTACGCGGCTAGGCTCCCGAAAAGTCCCACACATGTGGTATCCCCGTACTCAGGAGAAGCAGCAGAATGTATTTTGGGGTGCAATTCCACATATAACCATGGCATGTGTGAGCAATATATCATTTAGTGACAACTTTGTGCAAAAAAAAAAAAAAAAAAAAAAAGTTTGTCATATTCCAGCAACTGGTGGCAAGATATAAAATATTCCATGAACTCAAAATGCCTCTCAGAAAATAGCTTGGGGTGTCTACTTTCCAAAATGGGGTCATTTGGGGGGGTTGTGTGCCATCTTGGCCTTTTATGGCCTTCAATACTGTGATAGGTAGTGATCGGTAGTGAGGAGTGAAATCAAAAATGTATGCCCTTAGAAATCCTGAAGGCGGTGCTTGGTTTTCGGGGTCCCGTACGCGGCTAGGCTCCCAAAAAGTCCCACACATGTGGTATCCCCGTACTCAGGAGAAGCTGCAGAATGTATTTTGGGGTGTAATTCCACATATGCCCATGGCATGTGTGAGCAATATATCATTTAGTGACAACTTTGTGCAAAAAAAAAAAAATTGTCATATTCCCGCAACTTGTGTCAAAATATTAAATATTCCATGGACTCAACATGCCTCTCAGCAAATAGCCTGGGGTGTCTACTTTCCAAAATGGGGTCATTTGGGGGGGGTTTCTGCTATTTGGGCATTTTATGGCCTTCAAAACTGTGATAGGTAGTGAGGAGTGAAATAAAAAATTTGCGCCCTTAGAAATCCTGAAGGCGATGCTTGGTTTTCGGGGTCCCGTACGCGGCTAGACTCGCAAAAAGTCCCACACATGTGGTATCCCCGTACTCAGGAGAAGCAGCAGAATGTATTTTGGGGTGCAATTCCACATATAACCATGGCATGTATGAGCAATATATCATTTAGTTACAACTTTTTGTAATTTCTTTTTTCTTTTTTTTTTGTTGTCATTATTCAATCACTTGGTACAAAAAAAAAAAATATTCAGTGGGCTCAATATGCCCCTCAGCAGATTCCTTGGGGTGTCTACTTTCCAAAATGGGGTCATTTGGGGGGATTTTGTGCTATTTGGGCATTTTATGGCCTTCAAAACTGTCTTAGGTAGTGAGAAGTGAAATCAAAGATTTGCGCCCTTAGAAATCCTGAAGGCGGTGCTTGATTTCCGGGGCCCCGTACGTGGTTGGGCTCCCAAAAAGTCTCACACATGTGGTATCCCCGTACTCAGGAGAAGCAGGAGAATGTATTTTGGGGTGCAATTCCACATATAACTATGGCATGTGTGAGCAATATATCATTTAGTGACAACTTTTTGTAATTTCTTTTTTTTTTTTTTTTTTTTGTCATTATTCAATCACTTGTTACAAAAAAAAAAAATATTCAATGGACTCAACATGCCTTTCAGCAGGTTCCTTGGGGTGTCTACTTTCCAAAATGGGGTCATTTGGGGGGGTTTTGTACTTCCTTGCTATTTTAGCACCTCAAGAATTGAGATAGGCAGTCATAAAATAAAAGCTGTGTAAATTCCAGAAAATGTACCCTAGTTTGTAGATGCTATAACTTTTGCGCAAACCAATAAATTTACGCTTATTGGCATTTTTTTTACTAAAGACATGTGGCTGAATACATTTTGGCCAAAATGTATGACTAAAATTGAGTTTGTTCGATTTTTCTTATAACAAAAAGTAGAAAATATCATTTTTTCTCAAAATTTTCGCTCTTTTTCCGTTTATATCGCAAACATTAAAAATCGCAGAGGCAATCAAATACCATCAAAAGAAAGCTCTATTTGTGGGAAAAAAAGGACGCAAATTTTGTTTGGGTACAACATTGTATGGCCGCGCAATTACCAGTTAAAGCAGCGCAGTGGAAAATTGTAAAAACACCTCTGGTCTTAAGGCTGACAAATGGTCCGGTGGGAAAGTGGTTAAGGGGTGTGGCAGTTTTGGTAAAAAGAGGAGTGATGTTCACTTGCAAGCAGATCAGTATTGATGAGGAGGGGCGGTATGTATTTATTTATTGTGTAATAGAAAACAGGGAATACGTTTTAGCAAATATATATATATCCCTCCTCCATTTAAATTGGAAGTTATGTATAAATTAATGGATTTTATGATGGATAAAACTGGGATTCCTGTTATAGCAATGGGGATTTTAATGAGGTAATAAATAAAAAATGGGATAGGTTTCCAAGGGAAAGTGTACAGAATGCCCCTGAGAGTCGGCTGTATCAGTTCATACAGGAAGTAGGATTGTTTGATATATGGAGAGTGAGAAACCCAGAGGAGTTGCAATATTCTTGTTACTCTAGTTCCTATTCCACATTATCCAGGATAGATTTAGTCCTGGGTAATGTGGAAGCATCTCAAATATTAAGGGAAATAGTATACCAGGCCAGAGGGGTATCGGACCATTCATTGGTGACGATAACGGTAAACTTAGAGGGGAGTAGGCGTGGAGGGGAATGGAAAATTAGCCCGTTGTGGTTTGAACTAATGGGGGAACCTGAGGAGATATTATTGAAATTAAAAGATTTCATAGAGTTTAATGAAGGTACGGTGACACGGGGTGTGATGTGGGATGCTTTGAAAGCATTCCCTAGGGGCATATGTATCCAACAAGTGGCGAAAATTAAGAAAGTATCAAAGGAATGAGAAAATAGGATCAGGAAGGAACTAGAGGACACAGAGAAGCAATATATTGAGAATCCAACGTTGGAGAAACAAAGATTATGGTTAAACAAGCAACAGGAATACAGGGTTGAAATGATAAGAAAATCAGAGAATAAGAGACTATTTCAAAAGCAAGTGGCCTTTGGGGAGGGGAAAGTGTTGGGAGGATGCTGGCCCATTTAGTAAGAACCAATTCCTCCCCCTCCGCGGTACCCGCGTTTAAAACAATTAATGGAGAAACTTCCACACAGGTGTCAGTGATTACAGACACATTTAGAGAACATTATGACAAGTTATATAGGTCACAAGAGGTGGCGGGAGTGGAGGAATTTGAAGATTTTTGTTGAAGACTTAGAATTACCGACTCTCACAGAGATAGAGAAAGAGCAAATGGAGGCCCCTATAACTCTTGAAGAGGTACAATTAGCAGTTACTGAGATGGCTAATCAGAAGTCCCCCAGACCGGATGGACTTCCGGTAGAAACTTATAAATACTACGGGAAAGTGCTACTCCCAGAACTCCTTAAAGTATTGAACTGGGCGATGGAAGGGGGGAAGTTGCCCACTTCCATGACTGAAGCTACAATAATAGTATTGCACAAGTAAGGTAAGGATTCATTAGAGACAACAGCATATCGACCTATCTCCCTTCTCTGTGCAGATGCTAAAATATTGGCTAAAATAATAATGTTCCTAGATGTGGTCAAAGCTTTTGACAGCTTGGAATGGGGGTATATTTGGCATGTTTTGGAAGTCTTTGGGTTCGGCCCGAAATTTATTAGGTGGGTCAAAATAATGTACAACGGCCCCAGAGCGAGAATCAGAGTCAATAATGACTATTCAGCTGAGGTTCAGTTAGAGAGGGGCACGAGGCATTGTCACCCCTGCTCTTTGCTTTAGCAATGGAACCGCTGGCCACTGCAATAAGAACAGATATAAAAATGGAGGGATTCGTGAGACTGACTGGGAAGGAAAGAATTGCTCTCTATGTGGACGATGTTCTCCTCTTCCTCTGTGACACGGATCACTCCATTAAACAGGCAATAACTATTTTCGGAAAATTTGGAAGACTTTCAGAATTTGGTCACAAATTGGGAGAAATCAGCATTAATGCCAGTAGACCCAATGAGGACCCAGACATTGGTAGAAATCCCACAGTTGGAGATAGTGGGGAGTATGAAATACTTTGGAATATTTATAACAAGTGATCTTAACAAATACATAGGGAATAATTTAGTTCCCCTACTGTCTAAATTTAAAAATAAAATTCAAATTTGGAGACATATTTCGCTGTCGGTCACGGGGAGATGCAATTTGATTAAGATGCTGTGGATGCCACAACTATTATATGTGTTGCATAATGCACCTATATAGATACACAAAAAATGGTTCAGGAAAATAGACACGCTGTTTAGAGAACTAATATGGAAAGGAGGACAAGCTAGAATCAGGCTACAAACTTTGCAGCTGCCAACAAGGGAGGGGGGGGGGGGTGTCAATACCACACCCATGCTGCTATTTCCTGGCAGCACAATTGCAACATATTGGAGTAAGAACAGAATTAGGGGGCGACACAAACGGAGGCCTAATGATTTTGGGGGCACCCCATAAAACAGTGGTAGATGTGTTGGAGGCCAGAGTGGTGTATCAGAATATGCGCCCCTGTGGAATATTAGGAACCTTCAGGAGCTGGAGTCAGTTGAGGTAATTAGGGAATGGGCAGAAAAGGGGATAGTCAGAGTGGCTCAGCTTTATGAAGGAAGAACCTTAAAAAGGTTTGCTGCCTTAGGACAGGAATATCATATACCTAATCATACATTTTATAGATACCTCCAAATTAGACATGCTTTAAACGTCCAGTTTGATAGAGTAGGACCAACGTGGGATAGGACCCGCGTCACACACAAACTGGGTGGTAGTAGTGAGATAAAGGGGTATATCTCGGAAATCTACCCATGTACAGGTGGTTCTCAAAAAATTTGCATATTGTGATGAAGTTCATTATTTTCTGTAATGTACTGATAAACATTAGACTTTCATATATTTTAGATTCATTACACACAACTGAAGTAGTTCAAGCCTTTTTATTGTTTTAAAATTGATGATTTTGGCATACAGCTCATGAAAACCCAAAATTCCTATCTCAAAAAATTAGCATATTTCATCCGACCAATAAAAGAAAAGTGTTTTTAATAAAAAAAAAGTCAACCTTCAAATAATTCTGTTCAGTTATGCACTCAATACTTGGTCGGGAATCCTTTTGCAGGCGTGGCATGGAGGCAATCAGCCTGTGGCACTGCTGAGGTGTTATGGAGGCCCAGGATGCTTCGGTAGCGGCCTTAAGCTCATCCAGAGTGTTGGGTCTTGCGTCTCTCAACTTTCTCTTCCGAATATCCCACAGATTCTCTATGGGGTTCAGGTCAGGAGAGTTGGCAGGCCAATTGAGCACAGTAATACCATGGTCAGTAAACCATTTAGCAGTGGTTTTGGCACTGTGAGCAGGTGCCAGGTCGTGCTGAAAAATGAAATCTTCATCTCCATAAAGCTTTTCAGCAGATGGAAGCATGAAGTGCTCCAAAATCTCCTGATAGCTAGCTGCATTCACCCTGCCCTTGATAAAACACAGTGGACCAACAACAGCAGCTGACATGGCACCCCAGACCATCACTGACTGTGGGTACTTGACACTGGACTTCAGGCATTTTGGCATTTCCCTCTCCCCAGTCTTCCTCCAGACTCTGGCACCTTGATTACAGAATGACATCCAAAATTTGCTTTCATCCGAAAAAAGTACTTTGGACCACTGAGCAACAGTCCAGTGTTGCTTCTCTATAGCCCAGGTCAAGCGCTTCTGCCGCTGTTTCTGGTTCAAAAGTGGCTTGACCTGGGGAATGTGGCACCTCTAGCCCATTTCCTGCACACGCCTGTACACTGTGGCTCTGGATGTTTCTACTCCAGACTCAGTCCACTGCTTCCACAGGTCCCCCAAGGTCTGGAATCGGTCCTTCTCCACAATCTTCCTCAGGGTCCGGTCACCTCTTCTAGTTGTGCAGCGTTTTCTGCCACACTTTTTCCTTCCCACAGACTTCCCACTTGATACAGCACTCTGGGAACAGCCTATTCGTTCAGAAATTTCTTTCTGTGTCTTACCCTCTTGCTTGAGGGTGTCAATGATGGTCTTCTGGACAGCAGTCAGGTCGGCAGTCTTACCCATGATTGCGGTTTGGAGTAATGAACCAGGCTGGGAGTTTTTAAAAGCCTCAGTAATCTTTTGCAGGTGTTTAGAGTTAATTAGTTGATTCAGATGATTAGGTTAAGAGCTCGTTTAGAGAACCTTTTCATGATATGCTAATTTTTTAAAATAGGAATTTTGGGTTTTCATGAGCTGTATGCCAAAATCATCAATATTAAAACAATAAAAAGGCTTGAACTACTTCAGTTGTGTGTAATGAATCTAAAATATATGAAAGTCTAATGTTTATCAGTACATTACAGAAAATAATGAACTTTATCACAATATGCTAATTTTTTGAGAACCACCTGTATATGTAAAGGAAGTATTGAGGGCCCAGAACAGCTTAAAAGTAAATGTGAAGGAAGTATTGAGGGCCCAGAACAGCTTAAAAGTAGAGAGAAATGGGAGGAAGATCTGGGGACCATAACAGATAGACAATGGAGGAAAATACTGGAGAGAGGACATATGGTGACAGTCTCGCCCGCACAGAAAGTTTCATTTCTGAAGATGATACACAGGACGTATTATACACCAAAAAGATTATTTAGCTTTGGGTGGAGAGTAGATGCGGGATGCCCTAGATACCAGGACACGGGGGACCTGATACACATGTTATGGAGGTGTCCAAAATTGTTTAGGTATTGGCAAGGAATCCTCAATGTTATAAATAAGACATATAAAACGAAGTTGGAGATGGACCCCAGAACGTGTATTTTGGGACTGGGGGAAGAAATTAGCCGAGTAGCCAATACAGTAAAAGCAGTGCTAAGGTGCCTCTTTCGAGCAAGAAAACTAATAGCCCAAAGGTGGCAAGCAGAGAATCCCCCATCAGTAACAGAGTGGATCAATGTAGTAACCGAAACAATATGGAAGGAGAAGGTAGTATATATTAAGAGAAGAAACATCAGGGAATTCGGTGATATAAGGAAACCTTGGTTGGAAAAAATGGATATCCCATATGAAAGGAAAACCCATCAACACTGATAGTAAAGAGGGGGAGGGGGGGGAATTGAATAAATGTATGATACCGATAATATTATGTTATATGAGTAACAAGAAATTATAATATTACGGTTTTATATGGATGTAATCTATTTTGTATATGATGAAGAAAATTAATAAAGAATATTAAAATTTAAAAAAATATATATATACACTGTAAGGGGTTAGCTCGGTAGCGGGGTGTGTGACCCCTTGGATGGGTTCACTACACACTGAATTTATACAGACAGGCAGTCGAAGACGGTTGAAAACAACGATTTTGGTTTATTCTTCCATCTTGCTGGAAACAAGTGCAAGCATCCAAACAGCATAAACAAAATCAAACATAAAATAAACCCTGGCCACTTGGGGCGTCTATCTTCACCACACTGGAATGGAGTTTGGCACAGCCTAGTGCTGGGCAGACACTGCTGGTCATACAGCAGAAAAACAATAGTCTTTTGATTTTTATCACACAGAAAAATCAATCCTCTCCTCACCTCCTCAGAAGACTTTCAGTACACTGCTCTCCTTACTCACAAAGCCTCAGGATGCAGCATATCAGTGGTAATCCTCTGGATTACTTATAGAGGCCTTAATTGCCTGATTCTGAACAGCTGAAGTTTTCCAACGCCCTTAGCCTTTTCTGGCTACTTTTTCAGCCGACGCCTAATAACAATTGGTGTATTGTCTAAACAAGGCACACATATATACACAACACACACACACACACATACATATATATATATATATATATATATATATATATATAAAAATACACACACAAATATATATATATATATATATATATATATATATATAATTTATCTTTAAATAAACTTTATTATTCACGCTTATATGTTTTGGTGTCTTCTGTCGCAGTTCACACGATTCTGGTCACACCTGTTCATGACAGCAGCAGTATATATGTGGTGGGTGGACTTTAAGTGGTTAAAGAGTCTCTAAAAATTTGAAATAATGACCCTTGGGTGTAATCCATCTGGTCCCGATACTTTAATTTGTTTACATTTTTCTTTAGGACCATGTCAGTTTTGAGCCATTGTGAATCATTTGGGGCAATGTCAATACCATCCCCATTGTCAGGGCCAAAGCGCTGTACTTCCTCCTTTAACACACCAGCGTAGTAGATTGGCTTCCCGGCGGATAACTGGGCACTTTAGGCTTGTGCGCATACGCATGTGACCTCTCGGGGCCAATCACCAGCGTGACCGCCCTATTTAAACCAGCTCCTGTCAGTAGACAGGTTGCTGGTTTATCGTCAGCTACTTCCTGAACCTGTGTCTCTGGAAACCATTTCCTGTTGGAATTCCGTTCGACTCACCTCTCACCTGGAACCTGACCTCGGATTGCTTCACCACTCTATTGAACTCTTCTGACCCCGACCTCGGCTTGTGACCTGGACTCTGTTGTTGTTTCTCCTGCCCTTGAACCTCTTGGCTTGTGACCCGGATCTGCTGTCTTCTCTGCTCCCCGAACCTTGGCTTGCACCCCGGACTTTCCAGTTTGTTTCTTGGACTCTTTCAGTACCGGTTATCCGGCTTCAGTATCGTTTGTTCCTGTTTCCGTCTGCAGTCACCCAGAAGCACTTGTCATCTACAACCGTCACCGGTCAACGCTTCTCCACTGGCACCGGTACCGCCTCGTGCTTCCGCCACCTGTTCCAAAACTCAGTGGGCGGGCACGCTTGGTCGTAAAGGTGAACCACCCTCGGCAGTTCGGTCTCGGTGAGTACTTGATTCCTGATAGTATAAACCACCTGAAAACAAAAAATGTCCGAGACTGACAGGGTGCGTTCACCTTTCGAGACACTTTGCCAGCAGGTGTCCGCGCTTACCGAGGCGGTGCAGAAACTTCAGGAGGGATATGTCAAAGTCGATGGCCGTCTACAACAGTTAACTGGGTCTCCTGGGGTAGCACCCCCACCTGCTGCATCTGCTGTCGGGACTTCCTCATCACAGTCCATTCCCAGTTCAGCTGTCGGATTGATCCACCCGGAACCTTGGGTCCCTCCTCCGGAGCGTTTTTCTGGCGAACGCCGAAAATACCGGGCGTTCAAAAACGCGTGTACTTTATACTTAGACCTCCAGCCTAGAACTTTTTTCTCCGAGGCCGTGAAAGTTGGATTTGTTATTTCCCTCTTGTCCGAAGAACCCCAGGCTTGGGCGCACAGCCTAATGGAAAAACGAAGTCCGATCCTAGATTCACTGGACTCTTTCTTTGATCATATGGCTCAGTTATATGATGACCCGCAGCGTATGGCTTCTGCTGAGACCGTCCTCCATAATCTAACCCAGGGGAGGCGTCCGGTAGAGGATTATACCGCGGAATTCCGCAAATGGTCAGCTGACACCGGCTGGAATGACGCAGCACTAAAATACCAATTCCGCCAGGGACTCTCAGAAACTCTCAAGGATGAGTTGGCAAGAACCGAGGCTCCCGCTTCGTTAGAGGCCTTGATCCAATCCGCCACCCAGCTGGACCGACGTTTACGAGAACGACGCACTGAGCGCTTCCAGACTTCACGCCCTGCTTGGGTTCCACCCAGGGTAGTTCCAGCTGCATCCCCTCCTGTGGCTCCTCAACACGGCAGTCTTCCAGACCCGGAACCCATGCAACTCGGACTGGATCGAACCCCTCTCACCAGTGAGGAAAGACTGCGTAGACTCCAGAATAACTTGTGTCTGTATTGCGGTGCCACCGGTCATTTTCTTCGCACCTGCCCCATAAGAGCGAGTAAGTTCCCGATTCAACCCGTTTTCAACCTTCATGTCTCAAATAGTTCTCAAACTCATCTTGTACTCTTCGTCTCTTTACAGCTACCGGAAAAGACCATCCGCCTCCCGGCCATCCTTGATTCAGGTGCATGCAGTAATTTTCTGGACTCCAATTTAGCCCTTAAACTCCACATACCCCTTCGCAATAAGGATCAACGCCTGCAAATACATTTGGCCGATGGCTCTCTTCCTAAATCGGGACTAGTCTCACAGGAAACTGTGCCTCTTCTAGACATTACCGATTCAGGTCATCAGGAATTTCTACGACTAGATCTCATTCCTTCACCGCTTTTTCCTATTATTTTAGGACTCCCCTGGTTGCAAACACATCAACCTTGCATCGATTGGCTGAAGAAAGAGGTCAACTTTACATCTTCCTTTTGTGCCCAAAACTGCTGCGCACCCACGGTAGCCACCTGTTTAACTGTGGTAACCTCACCTGAACTTCCACCTCACGTCCCCTCTGTTTACCATGAATTTAAAGACGTTTTTGATAAACAGCAGGCTGACTCTCTCCCTCCCCATCGGCCTTATGATTGCCCGATTGATCTCTTACCTGGCTCTGAAATACCTTTCGGCCGCATCTTCCCGTTATCTGAAACCGAGCTTGCGGCTCTTAAGGAATACATCGACGAAAACTTACAAAAGAACTTTATCCGACCTTCTTCTTCTCCAGCGGGGGCAGGTATCTTTTTCGTTCAAAAGAAAGACGGCTCGTTACGACCCTGTATCGACTACAGAGAACTTAACCGGATCACCATCAAAAATAGGTACCCGTTGCCTCTCATACCAGAGCTTTTTCAGAGATTTCGAGATGCCCAGGTGTTTTCCAAATTGGATCTGAGGGGTGCCTACAATCTTGTTAGAATCCGAGTCGGGGATGAATGGAAGACCGCCTTTAGGTCACGGTTCGGTCATTTTGAATATCTCGTCATGCCATTCGGGCTCTGCAATGCCCCGGCCACCTTTCAACATCTGGTCAATGATATCTTTCGTGAGTATTTGGACGATTTTTTAGTTGTATACCTGGACGACATCCTCATTTTTTCCCCTTCTCTTGAGCTTCATAGGCACCACGTCAAGAAAGTTCTTACTATCCTCAGGAAACACAAATTATTTTTGAAAGCCGAAAAATGCGAATTTGAAAGAACGACGATACAGTTTCTAGGTTTTGTCATCTCCACCGGCGGGGTCGCCATGGATCCCCAGAAGATCAAAGACATCTTAGACTGGCCGACACCAGTGGATAAGAAGGCAGTGCAGCGGTTTATTGGCTTCGCCAATTTCTACCGGCGATTTATCGTCGGGTTTTCTGCCATCGTGATTCCTATCACCAAACTTACCCACCAAGGCAGCCATTTTCACTGGTCGCAGGAGGCTCAGGAAGCTTTTGAGAAACTAAAAAAGATTTTTTCTTCAGCACCTGTCTTACGGCACCCTGATCCAAAGTTGCCCTTTACTTTGGAAGTGGATGCCTCTGAGACAGCCCTAGGAGCCATTCTTTCACAAAGGCAAGGGTTAAAGTCCCTACTCCATCCCGTGGTCTTTGCCTCCAGGAAACTAACAACTCCAGAGAAGAATTATGACGTAGGGGACAGAGAACTCCTCGCTATCAAATTTGCCCTCGAGGAGTGGAGGTACTTGTTAGAAGGAGCAATTCACCCGATTATAATTTTTACGGACCATAAAAATCTCGAGTACTTGCGCTCCGCAAAACGTTTGAGACCTAGACAAGCTCGATGGGCCTTTTTTTTTTACGATTTAATTTCCATATTACTTATAGGCCTAGTTCGAAAAATGGAAAGGCGGACGCACTTTCCAGGATGTTCCCAGAGACTCCTTGCACAGCGGAACCAAGTACCATCCTGCCTTCCCGGAATTTTCTCTTGGTTTCTGAAACTGATCTGTTAAATTCCATCAAAATTGCATCCAGACAAATCTCGGACCCAGTATCATCGTCACTAAAGGAGCGCGATGGCTTATTTTGGCTTCAAGACAGGATCTACGTTCCCACCGAGATCAGGCAATCAGTTCTGAGCACCTTCCACGACCGTAAGTTAGCCGGTCATTTTGGGGCAAGGAAGACCTCTGAACTACTTTCCCGTTATTTTTGGTGGCCAAAATGGAAACAAGACTGTAAAACTTACATTTCTTCATGTGCAATCTGTCAACGCAACAAGGGTCCTAAAACCAAGAACTGGGGGTTACTTAAGCCTCTGCCAGTTCCAGAACGTCCGTGGGCTGATATTGCTCTAGATTTCATCGTAGATTTACCTCCATCGGAGGGCTTCACGACAATCCTGGTAGTCGTGGATCGCCTGTCTAAAATGGCACATTTTCTACCCATGGTTGGAACCCCTTCTGCTGCCGAAACGGCAAAAATTTTCTTTAAAGAAATCGTTAGGCTTCACGGGGTCCCCAAAACCATTGTCTCAGACAGAGGGGTCCAATTTACCTCTAAATTTTGGAGAGAGCTTTTCAGATCCCTGGAAGTCAAAACATGTTTGTCATCGGCCTACCACCCGCAAAGCAACGGGCAAACGGAAAGGACGAACCAAACTCTTGAACAATACCTCAGATGTTTTTGTTCTGCCTCCCAAGATGATTGGTCATCTCTATTGCCCACCGCGGAGTTTGCCTACAATAATTCTGTTCACACTACCACAAACCAAACACCCTTTTGGGCTAATTGCGGTTTTCACCCGGCCTTCCTGCCAGACCCTCTCCAGGAGATACCTGTCCCAGCTGCCCAGGAACGTATAACCACCTTACAGTCTAACTTTCGGAAACTCAGGGATGTAATGCAGCAAGCCCAAGAGGATTATAAGAAATTCTATGATAAGGGAAGGAAGGACTGTCCCTCTTTTGAAATTGGGGAAGAGGTCTGGCTCTCCGCGGCTAATTTGAAGTTGCCAGTTCCTGCCCGGAAGCTAGGTCCGAGATTCATTGGCCAGTTTAGAATCAAACGCAAGATCAACGAAGTAGCTTTTGAACTTTTATTACCCAACTCTTATAGAATCCACCCGGTCTTTCATGCCTCCCTCCTAAAACCTACCATCCCCGACCCTTTTCAGGGAAGGGCAGCTCTTCCTGCACCACCAGTGGAGATTGATGGAGAAGAGGAGTTTGAGGTCGAGGCCATTTTGAGCTGTAGAAAAAAGGGGAGACAACTCCAATACCTGATCAAATGGAGGGGCTACCCTCCAGAAGACAACTCATGGGAACCTTCAAGAAATGTGCACGCCCCTCGGCTAATTTGTGTTTTTCACCAGGAGCATCCGGAGTTGATGGCCAGTTTAGGCGTCCGGAGTCCGCCCCTTGGGGGGGGGCACTGTCAGGGCCAAAGCGCTGTACTTCCTCCTTTAACACACCAGCGTAGTAGATTGGCTTCCCGGCAGCTAACTGGGCACTTTAGGCGTGTGCGCATATGCATGTGACCTCTCGGGGCCAATCACCAGCGTGACCGCCCTATTTAAACCAGCTCCTGTCAGTTACTTCCTGAACCTGTGTCTCTGGAAACCATTTCCTGTTGGAATTCCGTTCGACTCACCTCTCACCTGGAACCTGACCTCGGATTGCTATTGAACTCTTCTGACCCCGCCTCGGCTTGTGACCTGGACTCTGTTGTTGTTTCTCCTGCCCTTGAACCTCTTGGCTTGTGACCCGGATCTGCTGTCTTCTCTGCTCCCCGAACCTTGGCTTGCACCCCGGACTTTCCAGTTTGTTTCTTGGACTCTTTCAGTACCGGTTATCCAGCTTCAGTATCGTTTGTTCCTGTTTCCGTCTGCAGTCACCCAGAAGCACCTGTCATCTACAACCGTCACCGGTCAACGCTTCTCCACTGGCACCGGTACCGCCTCGTGCTTCCGCCACCTGTTCCAAAACTCAGTGGGCGGGCGCGCTTGGTCGTAAAGGTGAACCACCCTCGGCAGTTCGGTCTCGGTGAGTACTTGATTCCTGATACCCATTAAGAACTTGAGCTTCCCCATTTTCCTTTGTATACACAGAGCTGAAGAAGGTGTTTAATAAATTTGCCTTCTCTGTGTTCCCCGTAACAAACTCAAAATTAGCTAGTAAAAGGCCTACATGCTCAGGCGCGTTTCGTCATCACCTGACCCCCATTGAGAACGTCAGATGATGACGAAACGCGTCTGGGAAGGACAGGCAGTATCGTCACCACGTTTGAGGAGGAAGGGCTCCGTTTAAACTTGCCGGCCGGCTTGTTCTGATTTTAACTGTATGCTGTTATGCTGTTTTAACTGCGATGATTGTAAGTACCTTCCAACCGTACTTCATTAAATCTTTTTATAACTGAATTACGCTATGGTGCATCCCTCTTTTGTCTTCTAACTTTGCATATGGGAGAGTGTCACCTGGCGGGTTCCTGAGTGCTGCTTCCTCCATTGTGATTTGTTATCTGGTGGATTAAAGGCCGCGGCTGGGTTATAGCTAAATGCACAATTGGTTTACCCTCTGGTAAGCAGCCCCTTTTTACTGGTGAAGGGATCACTTCAGACAAGCTTTTTCTCACGTAGTGGTGGTCTGTTAAGGATTAATTGCATGAGTGTGTCTGCTGGAGGATTCGGTTTAACCACATTTTTTCTGTGAAAACATCTACTGTGGACTATTTAATTTATTTATATGGACTGATTTCATTATTATAGGGGTCACCCCTTATGATCAAACAACTTTTTGGCGCAGCTTTATTTTGTTTTTCTTAATAGACAATGACAACTGGTCAAGCTGAGTCATACAAGTTTCAAGAAGGGGAGCAGAGTGATAAGTAGCTGAGCATCAATATAAATCCAACATTAAAGACATAAAATTAACTTACATTTTTTTAAATTTCAAGATAAGTAGCAGAAAATGGTGCCCAAAGTACTCATCTGGACTATAGTCTACTTCATGTCAATGGAAATACAATTAAATTAGTGGAGTCTGCGGAGATAGCCAGGGCCATCTTAATTGCATCATGGGCCCCTGGGCAAAGTTATGCTATGGGGCCCCTACAAGCCTGCCCCAATTAATGCACCTACTCTCAAGAATGAAAGTACAATATTTCTACTTTACAGTGTGTCACTTGCTACTGTCCCCTGCCACCAGATTCAGCGTGTCACTTGCCACCGTCACCTGCCACCAGATTCAGTGTGTCACTTGCTACTGTCCCCTGCCACCAGATTCAGCATGGCACTTGCCACTGTCACCTGCCTCCAGATTCAGCGTGTCACTTGCCACCGTCACCTGTCATCAAATTCAGCATGTCACTTGCTACTGTCCCCTGCCACCAGATTCAGTGTGTCACTTGCCACCGTCACCTGCCTCCAGATTTAGCGTGTCACTTGCCACTGTCACCTGCCACCAGATTAAGCGTGTCACTTGCCACCGTCAGCTGTCATCAAATTCAGCGTGTCACTTGCCACCCGTCCCCTGTCACCAAATTCAGCGTGTCACTTGCCACCCATCCCGTCACCAGATTTAGCGTGTCACTTGCCACTGGTTCCTTGTCACCAGATTCAGCGTGTCACTTGCCATGTCGCCTGTCACCAGATTCAGATTGTCACTTGCCAAGTCACTACCATATGTTACGGATTGTCACCTGCCACACGTTGCGGATTGTCACTTGCCACGTGTTGTGGATTGTCACTTACTACGTCACCTGCCACAAGTTGCGGATTGTCACTTGCCACATCACCTGCCACATGTTGCGAATTGTCACTTGCTACCGTCCCCTGCCACCAGGTTCAGCATGTCACTTGCCACCGTCACCTGCCTCCAGATTCAGCGTGTCACTTGCCACCGTCACCTGTCATCAAATTCAGCATGTCACTTGCCACCGTCACCTGTCATCAAATTCAGTGTGTCACTTGCCACCGTTCCTCTGTCACCAGATTCAGCGTTTCACTTGCCACCCATCCCGTCACCAGATTTAGCGTGTCACTTGCCACTGGTTCCTTGTTACCAGATTCAGCATGTCACTTGCCATGTCGCCTGTCACCAGATGCAGATTGTCACTTGCCAAGTCACCTACCACATGTTACGGATTCTCACCTGCCACACGTTGCGGATTGTCACTTGCCACATCACCTGCCACACGTTGCAGTCAGATTGTCACTTGCCACATGTTACCACATGGGGAGCTGACAGAGAAGATGGGGGTCTGACAGAGAGGAGAGTGGGTCTGGCAGAGAGGAGAGTGGGTCTGGCAGAGAGGAGAGTGGGTCTGGCAGAGAGGAGAGTGGGTCTGGCAGAGAGGAGGGGGGTCTGGCAGAGAGAAGGGGGGTCTGGCAGAGAGGAGAGGGGTCTGGCAGAGAGGAGGGGGTCTGGCAGAGAGGAGGGGGTCTGGCAGTGAGGAGGGGGGGTCTGCCAGAGAGGAGGGGGGTCTGGCAGAGAGGAGGGGGGTCTGGCAGACCCCCCTCCTCTCTGCCAGACCCCCCTCCTCTCTGTCAGACCCCCCCTCCTCTCTGCCTGACCCCCCTCCTCTTTGCTTTACCCCCCTTCTCTCTGCCACTTAATGAGGTTGGACAAGAAGCGGTTCAACCTCAAATTACGTTATGTTTTTTTACTGTTAAAATGATAAGGATGTTGAACACCCTTCCACAATAAGTTTCAGCGAGAAATGTTGCTAATTTCAAAAAACTCTTAGGTGGACAGGTATATGGGAAGTGGTAGACATAATACATACACACACAGATTGAACCAGAGGGAATGGAATCTGTAATATTATTTATTCAACTAGGTAATATGCAACTGTGTAAAGAAAGGGAAAACCCCCATTAGATTTACCGGTAACGGTATTTCCAGAAACCTTCCAGGACAGCTATATGAGAGATTCTACAGAAAACACAAATCAGATACAATTTAAAAGGCCCCTCCCTTTCCTCTCACCCTCAGTTGTTAGAAGATCAAGTAAACCTCCACCAAAAGCAGAGGAAAAAAAACACAGAAACTCATACAAAAACACCACCACCAGGTAAACAAGGTCGACCAGTGAAAAAACAGAATTGGGTGGGAATATAGACGCTGTCCTGGAAGGTTCCTGGAAATACCGTTACTGGTAAGTCTAACAGGGGTTTTCCCCCTCACCTTCCAGGACAGCTACTTGAGAGGATTAGCAAGATTCTATATCTTAGGGAGGGAAGACAGGCTGAAGCACTTTTCTATTAAATGAGAGTTCCTGGCTGGAAAGCATCTGAACTCTATAATGTTTGACAAATGCATGAGAGGAGGACCAGACGACAGCTTTAGAAATTTCTTCCCATGATGCCCCCGCTCTTTCTGGCCATGACATGGCCATGGATCTTGTTGAAAAATATTTTTATATTGCTATCATATCCCCTCTTAGGTGGCTTGTCTCCATAAGTTTTATAATAAGAATAAGTTTAATGTTTGTAATTGTACCTCATAACAGAGATAATCCAGCCCTCTTATTAGTTATCTTGCTCTTCTCTGGACTCTCTCCAGTTCCAGCACATTGTCACACAGATTTATTCTTTCATCTTCCTATTTCTTTATCCTTTTCCCTTTTCTTCTTTTCTATGTGCTTTCTCCTATTTTATTTAAGTTGCCAATTGTTATACAACCTGAGGCTATCTCTGCAGACTCCACTCATTTAATTGTATTTCAATTGATATGAAGTAGACTATAGTCCAGTTAAGTACTATGGGTACCATTTTCTGCTACTTATCTTGTTATTTAAAAAATGTAAGTTAATTTTATGTCTTTAATGTTGGATTTATATTGATGCTCAGCTACTTATCACTCTGCTCACCTTCTTGAAACTTGTATGACTCAAATTGACCAGTTGTCATTGTCTATTGTAAAGGCATATTAACTTTTACAGGAGAGAATTTCCCTTCCTAGGGGTAGATTTCCTCTCACTTCCTGTTGTCTTCCTCCGTTTGTAAGTAGGAGTCGTTTGTAAGTCAGGTGTTTGTACCATGTTTCCCCAAAAATAATACCTACCCCGAAAATAAGACCAAGCACTATTTTCCAGGAGAGCTGAAATATAAGCCCTAGTTTAAAATGCTTGTTAAATCCTATAATACACACTATTAATGTAGTATATAATGTACAATGTGTATGTTTCTGTAATATAATTGTGGGGAAGAGAGCTTGGCGCTATAACGAAGGTATTTGCCACAATTATATTACAGAAACACACACACTGTACATTATATACCACTGTAATGAAGTGGATTATAGGATTTTACAAGCATTTTAACTTGGTTCACACTGGGGAATCCTGTCAGACAGGGAGAGAGTGGGGGAGAGAAGACAGCACATTACATGGTAAGACCTACCCCAAAAATAAACCCTACTGTGTCTTTTGTTGCCAAAATTAATATAAGACCCAGGCTTATTTTTGGGGAAACAGGGTAAGTAGGGGACCGCCTGTAACACGTTTGTTATTTAAAAAAAAGAACATTTACAATCACTTTAAGTCTTAACATTATCAGTAGCTACTTGTGCATTGGAAGCAATCAGACAAGCTGGACTTCAATGCCCTGCTGACTCCTATCAGCAGGGAGAGCACAATGACTGTGAAGCTGGCTGCAGTGGATGCTGGGACATGAAGTCCGGACATAGAGAATTATTACGGGTCTCTGTTACTCAATGTACTCATCTCCTTGATGAGCTTGGAAGAGAGAAGTATTTCCTGGGCTGCTTTTGAATTGTGCGGTCTTTTGCTGTGGAAAGTGGGAGTGAACACATTCCCAGTGTCAGACCTGCTGAAGGTTAGAGCCAAGGCCTCAGGCACACCACTGTGAGACAACAGAGAGAGAGAAAATCGGTGCAGGGACTGAGACTGTGTTGTTGAAAGCGTTGTTAAATTAGGATTTTGTACTATTAGACTGACGTTACGTTGCTGTGACTGTCTAGCAAACTATGTCTAAACCTACAGTACCGCCTACTGTACCTCCAAGCATTCATTAACTCCAGACTTAAGCCAGAACATTGAGTTCCTTTAGCCTTAGATGCTGTCATGCTAATTTCCTGGTATTAGCTCGCTGCCAAGTCAAGGGTATCTTTGCTTTTTACTCTTTATGCGTTTGTAGTGAGAGAACCCAAGTTGTTAAGCAGATCCTTCGGGAGCAGCCCTACATGATATTTTCTCCCAAGTGCTGCATTTCTTTTGTAACAGGATGGTCTATTTTGATGTTCCCCTGGCAGTGGAGAAGACTGTCTTGCCTTGCAGATATTCCTTTGCATTACAACCGATGCAGGTGCCATGGAGTGCAGGCTTCCTGAGAACAAGATAGAAATTCTCAGAGTTTGCAATTATGGGTTGTTGTTTTTTGGCTTTGACTTCTCGAGTCATGTCTGTGTGTCAGATTTTTTTCTAGACGCTTGTATGCCTTATTTGCAGGGACGAAGTCTGTGTTTATGCAAGTAGCTATTAATAGGGAGGTTCATGGAGATTTACTGGTATGGTATGCATTTCCGATCTCTTTTAATGTCCGCTCTGTTTGGCAGGTTTCAGTTGTTTACTGAGGCTGCAGGCATTTTTGGGTTTCAGTGCGTTTTGGCAGAGAAAATGGTGTTCAGAGGTTTGGTCTGCTTCCTAGATTTCACGTGGAGTCTACTAAAAACATTGTTTTACTGAAACCGTTTCCGGAGGTTGTTTCTATTGTTATTTCAGTACTAAATGGATTATGTTGCATACTGGTAACAAGGTAATGCTACATACAGTTGATTGTCTTTCTTCCATATCCCCTGCAGTAGTTAAGACTTCCTAGAATCCTGGTGTTGTGCTGCTTATATTGTAATGCTTAGTTGAATACCAACTACAGTATCTGCCAGCTAATTCAGTTTAGTATCAGATGCTTTATCTTTGGGGCAATTTTCTCTTTTAAAGAAATTGGTGTTCTCCATAGATGCAGGGGGAAGAAATGCTGGGAGCATCACTGATGACTGACTGGAACCTAAAGTCCTTTATGGTGGAACACTGTTTACAAGGAAGCCTGAGATGAATATTTCTGTGCATTGCTAAAAAAAACTATGCCATTTCTTGTAACTTGTCTCAATTTTCTAATCCTCCTGAATTAATTTAGCGTTTGTCAATTAATTCAGGATGGTTGTTCTTATGCTGCGCTTCAAAAGTTTGTCTGGCACTTTCTTTTTCCACAAAATGCAGCCCTGTTTAATTAGTGAGCATTGGCAACAATCTGAAATTCATTCTATTTGATCAACCTGTTATTAAACCATTAACCAACGTGGCAAAAAGTGAGCTACCTGTTCCGTGGCAAGCCGATTGGTCATGAAATTTGTAGTAAGGGAATAAATACCTAAAGTAGGATGGCACCTTAAGCTTCCTGAAGACGTATGATTGGATGTGAAACGCATAGAGACTTCAGGGAGATGGTGGTGTTTCACAGATTGGTGGAAGTTTAACACAGGATTGTGAATTGTTCATGAGGGTTTGAGTACCCATCTTTGAAGAAGAGCACTGGGAGATTATATATATATATATATATATATATATATATATATATATATATATATACATACTCTGGTTGAGGGTTGGTGCAGTCATCCACTATAATTAACATACTGTTATTAAACCAGCCTTGTCTAAATTTTTAAAGTGTAAGTTCTCTTAGTAACATTTTACAAAAAGCCCCCTATGCAACTCCAGATCCCATGAATAGTACATAGCAGCACACCTCATTTTGAAATGCTGCACCTGCTTACCATTGCAAATGCAGCTGTGGAGGAGCTTATCCGCAGACACTGCTGGCCCCTGAGCTCTGCCACTGCAGCTAAAGAAGGAGAAATCACACTGTGCATGTGTGCAGTTTGAAAGGGCCAGAACGGCTGCTCAGGGGCACACACTTGTAGTGTCCAGCCCATTGTGCAAACAGCAGGATGAAGGGGGATTGATGAACCAGCAGTTTCTGCAGAGAGACCCCTAATGGCTGCATATGTAATGAGAAGCAGGTGCAGCATTTAAAAATGAGGAGCAAAGATATGTACTATTCAAGGAATCTGGAATTGCATAGGTGGATTTTTAAAAAAGACTTACCCTTTCTGCTATACTACAAATATAATAAAACTGAACTTTGGGATAAGCAAGTATTGCATAAATACAAGAGGCATGTGTATCTTGGTGTGGTTTGTATATTTCTTCCGGCTCTATGCAGTATTCTATCAAGAAAATTTGCCTCTTATAGGTGCTTCCTATAAAGAGACCAATCAATGCTGCTCCTGTTCCTGTTCCCTCTTGTAGTTTTCTGTAGGCAACCAGTCCTGGGAAGACCTGCTGTATTCCATCCACAGCTCTACACAGGCTATGTACAGCACAGTGATAATGTCACAACTACTTATTTAAGTGTATCGCTAATCCTCAAGGGGGTCACTGATTTGTCCCAAGTTCTCTTCCCAGATAATGCAGCAGCAGCAATAGTCACTCTTATGGTTCAATAAACAGTTTAGTCTAAGGATTGCCTTTTTAAGATTTATTTCAGGTTAACTTGAATAGGGCATAGGGAACTGTAGGATTCTCCAGTAGCACAGTATAATGATAAATGGACACTCTTCACCATGGGTGTCCGCTGAAATTTTTTCAGGGGGGGGGTGCTTCAGGAGTGGCGATACACAGTCACATTTAACCCTTTCTTCGAATGCTAGCGGGGGTTAAAAGCACCCCCCACGTTAAAATGTAAAAACACCCCACTGTTCCCCCTGCATCTTTCAATATCTCTTTGTCACTTTGTCACTACTGTGTACCCCCTCTCCACAACTGCACCTCTGGACCCCTTTACATTACACAGCACCCTGCACCACTGTACCCCTTTACATTACACAGCACCTGCACCCCTTTACGTTACACAGCACCCTGCATCACTGGACTACTTTACATTACACAGCACCCCTTTACATTACACAGCACCATGCACCACTGTACCCCTTTACATTACACAGCACCCTGCATCACTGGGACCCTTTACATTACACAGCACCCTACATCACTGGAACCCTTTACATTACACAGCACCCCTTTACATTATACAGCACCCTGCATCACTGGACCCCATTTACATTACACAGCACCCTGCACTGTGCAGAACATTAATACATGAGTTACCATGACCAGTGCAGGACATTTACCCCCCCCCCCCCGCCGCCATGCTGCATATTAAAAAAATCAGACAGTCATCACAGTTAATAATCTTCAGACTGCATCATTCCGTATGGCGCAGTCTGAAGATGATTAACTGTGATTTTTTTAATATGCAGCATGGCGGCGGGGGGAGGGTGGTAAATGTCCTGCACTGGTCATGGTAACTCATGTATTAATGTCCTGCACTGGTCATAGTAACTCATGTATTAATGTCCTGCACTGTGCAGGACATTAATACATGAGTTGCCATGACCAGTGCACTGTGCAGGACATTTACCCCCCTCCCCCCCGCTGCCATGCTGCATATTAAAAAAAAATCAGTCATCACATTCACATACATTTATTAATTTTCAAACTGCATGCATCATTCCGTATGGCATTCCATCAGCTTAATTTAGCTTAGTGCTTACTTGCAGTGACACTGACTGACTGATTCTGCTGTAGTACAGCTGGCCTGGTTGGTTCCTCCTCGGCGGCGCTGGCTCCTCTAGCAGGCAGCTCTCTATGCTCCTCCCACCAGTCCCAGCCATAAATGATAAACCCCTCCTGCCGTGAGTGATGTCACGCCGTCAGGACGGGCGCCAGGCAGGGCTGTAGACTAAGGGGAGCAGCAGTAGCGCGATGATCACATTGGCTGGCGGCAAACAGGGGCAGGCCGCGGGAGCGGAGTAAATGTATGCAATGAAATACACTGACAGACATGAATAGCAGTGACAATCGGCGACCCTGGCCCACCGATGTGCGGGCGGCGGTGTGTCATTGTCACGCCCAGCTCTTATGCAGCTGAGAACAGAGGTAATGTGATCACTTAAAAAGGGAAAACAAGGTATTTATAATGTTTTATTTATTATCTAAACATAAACTGTTTTGCCATTCATTTCTATATTAAACTAAATGGGTTATTTTATGTGTAGCGCCTGGTTACTTCTAAGTACCGGTGCTGACAAAATTTAGGGGGTAATCAGAGCATACAGACTCTGATTCTGATTTCAATTCTAAAAAAAGGGGTCTCTGTTTCGGCTGGGCTGCGCTGTGAGCTCATTCTGTTGTTCCCGGGGTGTTATACCACCCCGGGGCGACAGGTGGCGCCAGTGGAGTCCAGGTTGGGGTGCCTCTGGCCAGCAGCCAATCAGGAGGGTTTTTCTTTAGCAGGGCATGCTGGGGAGGGTACTTCTGGAGCAGACGCCATTGGGACGGGGTTCTTTCCTGAGGTGGCACCCACCTTTAGGGTGACCACACATCGCGCCCCCCGGCGAGATGGCCTACCAGGCCGGGGTGTGCGTACCACGCAATGTTTCTGGTTCCGGGACCATGTTGGTCTGGAGCATTTAAAGCTGTGGCGGGGCCCCAGTGATCGACTGGGGCCTTAATTCTAAGAAGATCCCAAGCAAGATAGCTGTTCGGTGGGGAGCCTGCCTGAGGAGAGCCAAGAGAGGCTGGCGATCCAACAGGGCCTTGATGATCCATCGGGGATCAAGGTAACCGGACACTGAAGGGTTGGATGTCAGCAACCTGTCAGTCGGTAACCTAATAGAAGAGACCTACCTGAAGGAGATTTAGGCCTAAAGTCTATTGAGGAGAATTTTCTCCATGAGCTAAGTTCTAGGGAGGGTCTGTGGCAGAGACCCTCAGAGTTTCCGAGTGATACCCTGGCTGCCAGGTCGGTGTGAGAGGCCTGTCCAGGTACACTATACCCACTCCGGCTGGAGTGGCGACGAAAGCAAAGTATTGTTGGAAGCAGGACTGTTTCCGTACTGTTACGCCTGAATCTGCTATTTCTTCTCCTCACACATCTTTACTCTCTACCTCAAGTTTTACTGTTTTACCTTGTTGGGTAAATAAAGCACAAGAAAAGATGTGTGGACATTCCATTGCTTGACCCCCATCAACTACCCCAGACGGCAGAGTCACAGAGGTAACATGCCACCCAATCTATAACCAGCGGCTCCTTCGGGGGTGAACACTACATATAAGATGATCATTTACGATCACTTTAAAACATTTTAGTCTTTTTTTGTGTGTGCATACAGTTATTGCTAATGGGTAGAAACTGGTTGTGTGGATCATTGTTGGCAAGGTACTTTTAAATTTTTCCTGTACTATTTTTTGTACTCATTTTACAACTGCATTATGCACTTTACTGTATCTATCGCACATTGAATTTTAAAAGCACAGCCAAATTCATCGAAATGCTGCAGTTAAAAGCATGTGAAGCCACCCTGCCCTAAGCAGATGTGTCTATTTAAATTTATTGGTGTTAAAGCACAGATTCTTTTTTTTATATATACCTGTAAGGCAAAAGGCATAATAAGCTAGTATGCACCACATACTAGCTCATTATGAAATACTTACCTTAGAATGAGGCGTCGGCGGGTGATCTCGGTCCGAGGGAGCTGACATTTTCCTTTGGCGTGTCTTCCGGGTATTGCGGCTCCGGCGCTGTGAGTAGTTGTAGCCGAAATGTCATGCGTGCGGGAGACTTCTTTCTAGCGAGGTCTGGCAGCATCTGCCGCACCTTCAGTCGGGCACTTAGAGCGCATGCGCTGGTTAAGTCAGCGGCTGCATGCAAAGGGAATATCTCCTAAACCGTACAGGTTTAGGAGACATTGGCTGAGATGCAGCAGCAAAGAGCATGCACAAGTTCCCCCTACAGAAAACGGGGCACTCGGCAAGGGGGAGGAGCTCAGAGCACTGGGGGCCCAAGAAGAGGAGGATCGGGGCTACTCTGCACAGAGCAGGTAATTATAATTTTTTTTTGCCTTTACAATTACTTTACGCTGCAGTCAGCTTAGCTGAATTGATAGTTCAGCTTTCTTAGATTTCTCCTAGGCTCTGGTTACTGTTAGTTCCCATTTGCACAAATTGCTTCACTATTGCTGAGGATTACATCATGATGCTAGCCCACCCTATCCCGAGGGTTCCACTAGCCTTTGGGGGTTGGGGGGGGGGGGGGTTTCTACATGTGCATAAATAACCATTGAGCCTATAATTCAGAAGAAGATAATACAGCTAAGCTCAGACGCTTTATACCAACATACATATTTCACTTTGGAATGTTTTAATAAGTGAAAGCGTAAAGAAACACCACTTCTATGTTCACAATATCTACAAAGAGGAGTAGGTCGTGGAGATGAAGAACAGAACATCTGCAACTCTATTATGCATTCGGGTACTTTATCAAAGCTGGTAACACTAATGCCCGGTACACACGATCGGTTCGTCTGATGAAAACGGTACATCGGTCCGTTTTCATCAGACAAACCGATCGTGTGTACAGGGCATTATGGTCCAGGGATTTATATATAGAGCTCTTTCTCCATATATTTTAGCAGTATTTTATTTTACAAAAACATCTGTTCTTGATTTAAAGTGGTATTAAAGCTTTGTTTTGTTTTTTGTTGCTCAAGCTAACCTAGCTTGAAAATTCTTTCGAAATTCGACCATGTATGGCCAGCCTAAAATAGGATTAGCAAAGAAGCAAACTGCACACTATTGACTTTTGGCCCTTCTATGGGAACAAACAACAAATAATATAAAAATGTGTGGTATCACCACAAATGTCACCACTATATATATTTTATTTTCTTTTTTGGAGGGAGGGGGAGGAGTTGGCGGTGGGTCATTGTATTAGCAAGAAATATACAGCTAAAGTTTAAAACATTTTTTTTTTTACTATTTTGGTCCACCAAATTCAGGCCCAATCTATTCTGAAACAATAAAGTAAAATTCACTGGGAAACACCTGGCGTATTAATATAAAGATTTGCATATCAACTAATCCAGTGAAGGTGCTTGTACATTCATTCTGTGCAAATGGGGCAAAGAACAAATTGTATTAGGCTGATACCCATGCTCACTGAATGTTTTACCATTGATTTAAAGTGAAAAATACCAGATTTGGCCACTAGATGATGCTAAGTATCATAGGACACTCCACCATCTGGTGGCCAAATCTGGTACTTTTTGTTTTAAATCAATAAAGATTCTACCATTACAGAAAATAGCCTAATATATATATGTAGCGCTACCCCCGAAGGAGCTGCTGTTTGATTTGGGATCGGCCTATTAAGTTACCCTGGCGTTGTCTAGGGGTGCAATTGTAGAGACGAACAGTGAGCGAAGGTCCAGACAGTGAATAAAGGGTTTTTCCAATGCTTTATTTTCCAGGCCAACAAGGCCAACATCAACATCAATTGGGAAAGACAAAGTTGATGAATAGAGAGAGAGGAAGAACCTTGCAGTATCAGGCCTGGATATTAAATAGAGCAGTCAGTACTGCTCTGCGTAGTACCAATTTGTAACTCGTCGCCACTCCAACTGAGTGGGTAAAGTGCCCCCGGACAGACCCTTTTTTACAGGTCTGGCAGCCGAGATGTCACTTAGGATTTCTGGGAGGAACAGGCCTCTCTCACACACCCGGCTCGGGCCTCTGCCACAGGCCAATTACAATAACTGAGCTAGATAGATAGATGGAGCGAATCCTCCCAGTAGATTTCTGCATCGGTCACCAGATGACAGCAAACATACCTGTCGATACTCTGGTCACCGGATCCCCAATTGGTTTGTTCAGGCTCTGTTGGACGACCTGCCTCCGGGTCCTCCTCAAACCAACTCCCCAATCGAACGGCATGTAGCCTGGGATCCTTTCAATAGAACCGGGAACCCAGCCAGCCACTGGGGTCCCCTTGTACCTCCGGATGAGGTTCCAGGCAGTCTGCAATTATGGCCAGGTGGGCCACGCCGGCGGGGTCCATGGATGCGCGCACCCTGAAGGTGGATGCCGCACCTGGAACGGGGACCCCGCGAAAATTTTAGAACACATGACACCTGTCACAGATATACTCCTCTCCAGCATGCCCCTTGAGGGAAAAAACTTCTGATTGGCTGCTGGAGAAACTTACTCTGCCAGAACCCCTCTGGCGCCAACTGGTGGCCAGGGATGACATTGCATCCCTGGACCACAGACTGACCCAGTGGACATTTCTGGAATGACAGAAGTCCCACAATTTGAACAAATAGTTAATGGGAGCAAGGTAACTCTCCCATTCCCCACTAACTTTAGCGTAGTGCCCATATACATAGTGACTTGGGGGATGTCTAATTCAGTGGTAGATGTGTTTTCAATGAGTTCACAGCCAACAGGAACTTCAGTTTAAGGTCGTGGTAGCCCACTTTTATTGAAATTAACAACAATGAAAGTTCATACACACATGGATTGCCCCCACAGGGGTTGTTCTCCAGCAGAAATACAATAAATGAAAAATGACAAGCCATCTGGCACTTAAGGCTCACTCAGCCTTTGGCACAGGACCTTTCTGCACAGGCTCTCCTGACACTCCAGGCTTTCACACTCCTCCAGGACTCACAGTCCCCTCTGGTTCCCACGACTCTCTCTTCCAGTTGTTTTAGCTATGGTCTCCCCGACTCTCTCAGCTGGTCCAACTCTCTCAGTCCACTGACCTGGAACCTCTCCCACATGAAGCACCGTCTCAAGGATATTACATGGGTTCTTAAACAGTAGCACACGTCCCTCCTGGCTGTAGCAACTGCTCCAACACCAACTCCTATGCCACCTCCTCCAACACGAACTCCTGTGCACCTGGACACACACACACAACCTGCAGAACTTCTGGAAAGCTGGGACACAAACTGAAGACTCCATCCCTCCCAATGCTCTTCAAGTTTGCAGCCCCAATCCAGACTTACAAAATCCAGAAAGAACTTAAAGCATAGTTTTCTCTGCTCACAAATGCTGGAACTTCTCAAACAGCCGCCTTGAGAGACCTGTGACCATTTTGTATTTGCCCCATTCACACAGAATGAATCCACGTGCACTTTCACTAGGTGATCTTTTTTATAAACACCCCAAAATAGTTGCAATGATATCTACACTTCTACATATCTACACTTTTACTTCTACATGCCAAAGTTGCAAAACGGTGTTCAGGGATTCAGGTTTGTTTGAATTCCCTTTGCAAAACTGTTACATCCTTAATCAAACATACCAATTTTGTTCTCTGTGGTGTTTCCATTTACATTGTGTGTACGCACACATGTGCAGTGAATGCTACATTAAGATGATAACATGTGCCAATGTCACAGGTGCCAATGTACTTACATCAATTCTCAATCAATTTTTAAAGTCTTTCAATAGCCGGTGTGTAGTTGGTCACATGTGCAGCTCCATAGCAACTTCAGATTTAAATAGAGGCAAAAATGGCAATACCTTTGGTAAATAAAAGAATAGGAGAGTTTAGTTCCACTTTAACCACTTAACGAACGCTCTATAGCAGTTTTACTGCTACAGGGCGGCAGCTGTGTGCTGGATCATGTATATATATATTGGGAATACCTCTGGGTAGAGAGCACTAATGCTTGCCATCACCGGCTCACTCCCGCTGTGATTACACACAGTAAGAGCCGATTGGCAGGTACTGCGGACTCGATGTACACTGGCACCCGCCGATCATCGGCCAGAGAGACAGAACTGCAAACTGCCTATGTAGACAAGGCAGACTGGCGTTCTGACAGGAGAAAAAGGCATGGATCCTGTATCTCTGCAAAGCAGGGACTATGATACATGTCTTTTCCTAGTAAAATCACCTCCCACAGTTTATTAAAACATTGGCTAGGCACACAGTTACCCCTTCCCAGCCAGTGTTATTGTTATAGTGACAGTGCATATTTTTAGCACTGATCACTATTAATGTCACCGGTTCCCAAAAAGTGTCAGTTAGTGTCAGAATGTTTGCTGTAATATTGCAGTCCCGCTATAACTCGCTAATCACCGCCATTGCAAGTAAAAAATAAATAAATTAAAATATCCCATAGTTTGTAGACGCTATGTGAACTTTTGCGCAAACCAATCAATATAGACTTATGGGGATTTTTTTTTAACCAAAAATATGAAGCAGAATACATATCGGCCTAAAATGATGAAGAAATTTGATATTTATTTTTTTTGGATATGTTTTATAGCAGAAAGTAAATTTTTTTTTTTAAATTGTCTGCTTTTTTTGTTTATAGCGCAAAAAGATAAGAAATGCAGAGGTGATCAAAAACCACCAAAAAAAAGCTCTATTTATCGAGTGGCTAAGGTAATACTGTAGTGATTCCGGGCTATAGCTGCTGTAGCTGCATTCTCTTCTGGTTAGTCGGCAGGCGGATGGACGGAGCTCTGGAGCTCTGGAGCAAGTGTGTACTCCGCCATCATCAGGCCACACCCTGTATATCCTCGACTTCTCTCCCAATCAATTCTATGGGCTGAAATTGAAGTTGTATCCAAGTCAGATCCTCATCTTAATTGATGTGGCCTGATGATGGCGGAGTACACACTTGCTCCAGAGCTCCGTCCATCCGCCTGCCGACTAACCAGAAGAGAATGCAGCTACAGCAGCTATAGCCCGGAATCACTACAGTATTACCTTAGCCACTCGATCGGTGTGACTTTAAGACCGGGGGGACGTGCTCGGATAGCCTGGAATGAAGAGGGAAGCGAAGTTACCCAAAGCCCGATCCCAGCCTGAGATCCAGCAGTTCTTCCCCCTTACCAGAGCGGCCGCTATCCGGAAACCGAGAGACCGAGTCACGTGGTGTAGTGACGTTCGGGGAAGCTAGCGAACCAGCGGCGAGAGCCAGCACTAGGTATGTCAATCCCGGGAGCAGGAGGAGGAGAGAGCGAGGGGAAGATGCCGATCAGTCGGAAAGAACAGAAGCCGCTCGCCGTGGAATCGAGAGAGGGAGGACAGGAGTCAGAACTCGGAGCACTGAGAGTGCTGCTTCAAGCCCTCCCTACCCATGCTGACATCCAAGTACTACCTACACGGGCCGATATGGAATCATTAGTGGCATGGTTGGAAGAGATGCATCGCAGAGATCTGGAGACTGTACGTGAGGAGGTGCAACAACTATCAGATAAGTTGAAACATGATGAAGCATCTTGGGCAATATTAGAGGAATGTGTTAAATGTTTAGAACATACACAGATCTTACAAACCTCTCGTGTTGATTTTGCGCAGCTTAAACTTGAGGAAATCTAGGATCGAAGTAGGCGCAATAACCTGAGGTTTAGGGGGGTCCCCGAAGCAGTAGAGAAAGAAGCATTACAGAGGACTATTCTGGCAATATGCCACCAATTAGCTGTTCCACCCTCTACTCAGTCCTTTGAATTTGAAAGGCTACATAGAGCCTTGGGCCCCCCTTCAGTAAATTTGAATAGACCTAGAGATGTGATTTGCTGTTTCCATCGCTATGCACATAAAGAGCTCAAAAGTCGGAGGGCATGGGAAACAGGAGAAATCACATTAGAGGGCTCTCAGATAAAATACTTGCCAGACCTTTCTCGGGCCACTCTACAACAGAGAGTTATGCTATGCCCACTATTGGATAAAGTTAGGAAAGCAGCAGGGACTTACCGTTGGGGATATCCGATCTCTTTAATAATAAAGAAAGATGTACAGACATTTTATTTACAGCAATACACGGACCTCCCTGAATTGTTCGAATTTATGGGGATAGAGACAACAGAGGTACCAGATGGGTTACAACACCTGCCAGGACCGACAAGACGAATAATAAATTCTGCAGGAATAAAAGGGCCAACTACCCTTACAGATAAGAGAAGGGGAGAGCCATAGGAGCTCTCCAGGAATGTAGACATTGACATGAAGTAGGGGTACGAGAAATAGACCCTTTTTTCTTTAAGAAGCAGGATTTAAACATCCATCCCCCCTTCTTACCCCCCTTTTTTTGTTTGGTGGCCCCTTCAGGGTATTTTTTTTTTGCCTCTTGGCGGCCTACCCCCTCCCCCCCTTTCTTTTTTTTTCCTCTTCCAGGTTACCCCCATCTGACAGAGCCCCTTGGACTGCACAATGTTATAATTGTTTGTGTTGCACGAGGGACCTCACCTTATTAGTGGGGGGCCCTCAGTTTTGAAAATACCTTCATTAGGGATTGCACAGTTGTAAATGTATTGATATTTTGATTGAGTTAGATATTTTGAAACATGGAATGGATATTTAAATGAAAGGGACAGGGAAAGTGACAGGGCACAGTAATAGATAGGGGTAAAAGGTCACAGAATATTCACTATATATTCACTATGTACTACTCACCACTCACTATTAAGTGATATAAGATGTTTATAAAATATATAAGAGGTGGAGTAGGGAAATAAATATATATGGTGGGGGGTTTTTTTTGTTGTTTTTTTTTTTTTGACACTCAAAAAGCACATTAACTACTTGCTGACCGCGCACCGTCATAATACGGCGGCAGGTCGGCTCTCCCAGGCGAGAGCCCGTAGCTATACGTCCTGCGCGTGAACGGCGATGGGGCGCGCGCGCGCGCCCCCCCGCCGTTCCCGATGATCAGATTCGTTTCAGAACTGATCAATCACCAGGTCCAGGCCAATAAAATCTGGCCTGGACCTGGTGATCACCTCCACCAATGGTTGTCTTCCCCTGGCAATGTTTTGTAAACATTGGCAGGGGAAGTCATGCTCTCTCCCTCTTGTCGGTCTTTCCGTTCCAGACCGAGAGGGAGAGAGCATCTGAAACGTGAGTTGCACAACACTACTCTAACACCAGGTCACATAGGCACACATTTAACCCCCTGATCACCCCCTGATCACCCCCCAAATTAACCCATTCACTGCCTGTCACTGTGTCACCCAGTACAGCAATCAGATTTTTTTTTGATCGCTGTACTAGTGTCATTAGTGACAAAAATAAGTGTTTAGGTAATCAGTCTTAGGCCATAAAAAGTCTAGGGACCCCCCCTAACCCCCCCCAATAAAGGTTTAACCCCTTCATTACCCCCTGTCACCAGTGATCACAGTATAAGTGTCACAGGTGACGCAGTTTAGTTTGTTTATTTTCTATAGCATCAGGGCACCCGCCATATTTTTTGAAATAAAGTTTTTACCCCCTGATCGCCCGGCGTGTGATAAAAGTTTGGTTTTAGCGCCAGATAGGGTCTGCGTCGCCCCAGGCAGCGTCAGATTAGTGCCAGTAGCGCTAACACCCACGCACGCACCATACGCCTCCCTTTAGTGGTATAGTATCTGATCGGATCGATACCTGATCTGATCAGATCTATACTAGCGTCCCCTGCAGTTTAGGGTTCCCAAAAACGCATTGTTAGCGGGATCAGCCCAGATACCTGCTAGCACCTGCGTTTAGCCCCTTCGCCCAGCCCAACCCACCGAAGTGCAGTATCGATCGATCGATCACTGACACAAAACACAAAAACACATAACTGCAGCGTTCGCAGAGTCAGGCCTGATCTCTGCGATCGCTAACAGTTTTTTTGGTAGCGCTTGACTCAGTCGCTAACAGGTCAGGTGCTTTTTTGCCTGTGAATCTCACCACTGTACCCCTAAATTTAGAGCCCAAAATGGCAAATCGATGGTACAGTGATGAAGAGGCCTACTTGTTTATGAGCCTGTCAGATAGTGATGAGGAGGTCACGCATCTGTCAAATTCTTGCTCAGAATACGATCCTGTAGACGACAGTGGCTCCCTGACAGATAGCTCTGACGACGGAGTGGTCCCTGCTAGGGTCAGGCGTACCAGACCCCGATCTTCTGCTGTCGCTGAGGTGCAAGAACCGCAGGGCTCTCGTATGGAGGAGAGAAGTACTAGCGCCGCTATTCCTTCTGGTGAACTGGCAAGCACCAGCGGCCTAGTACATCCTGGTCATATATCCAGCACTGCAGTAACACTTGGTGACGTGGCGAGTCCCATAAGTGCAGTTCAAGCTGGAGAGGTGGCAAGCACTAGTAGTGTCCCGCTGCCACCAAGAAGAAGAAGACGACAAAGACAGGCCCGTCCCCATAGTGTCCTTCCTGCTGCATTCGCCAATCCTGATTGGGTACCCACCACTTCTGCAGCACCCGTACTTCCCCCATTCACTGGCCAACCCGGAATTCAGGTGAATACAGTTGATTTTACGTCACTGGATTTTTATTCGCTGTATTTCACCGAAGATCTCTATAGATCTATTGTGGACCAAAGCAATTTGTACGCTGGTCAATTCTTCGCCGCTAATCCCCAGCTGTCCCTTGCCAGAGATTGGAAGCCAATTACGGTTTCCGAATTTAAGATCTTTCTGGGCCTTTCCCTCAATATGGGCATTACTAAAAAGAGTGAGCTGCGGTTATATTGGTCCACGCACCCAGTTCACCATATGCCCATTTTCTCTGCCTCCATGGCCAGGACACGATACGAGCAGATCTTGCGGTTCATGCATTTTAGTGACAATGAACTCTGTCGTCCTCGGGGAGACCCTGAATTCGATCGGCTCTACAAAATTCGGCCCCTCGTAAACCACTTCAACGAACGGTTTGCAGCCTTGTATAATCCCCAACAAGTTGTCTGCGTTGATGAGTCCCTGATTAAGTTTTCTGGCCGCTTGTCATTCAAACAATACCTTCCCAGCAAGCGTGCCAGATACGGGGTCAAGTTGTATAAGCTCTGTGACAGGGCAACAGGCTATACATCTAGCTTTATGGTTTACGAGGGAAAAGACAGTCACGTAGAGCCGGAGAATTGCCCTGATTACATAGGGAGCGCTGGTAGGATAGTGTGGGAATTGGTGTCACCCTTATTCGGAAAGGGGTACCACTTGTACGTGGACAATTATTACACAAGCGTGCCACTTTTTAGTCACCTTTTTGATTATGGAATTGGCGCATGTGGCACCGTGCGACCTAATCGCCGGGGCATCCCCCAACGGCTTGTAGAATCCCGTCTTAGTCGGGGGGAGAGAGCCTGCTTACGGTGTAATAATTTGTTAGCAGTGAAGTGGAGGGATTCACGGAATGTTTTCATTCTGTCCACGCTTCACGCAGACACGGCAGTCCAAATTCCTACGGCGACTGGTGTTGTGAAGAAACCCCTCTGTATCCACGAGTACAACCTTAACATGGGAGGGGTGGACCTCAATGACCAGTTGTTGGCGCCGTACCTAATTGCCCGGAGGTCCAAACGCTGGTACAAAAAAGTATCAGTGTATTTGTTTCAATTGGCTTTGCTGAACGCTCATGTGCTATACAGAGCTTCAGGACGGACTGGATCCTTCCTAAAATTCCAGGAAGAGATCGTCGAAGCCCTTCTGTTTCCAGAAGGTGCTGTGCCCCACCTTCCCAACGCAAATGCAGTGAGCCGGCTGTATGAGAGGCATTTTCCTTTTGTCCTCGCTGGTACCCCTACCCAAAGAACCCGCCAAAAAAGATGTCGTGTCTGCAGCAAACTCGGATTTAGGCGTGACACCCGCTTTTATTGTCCCGACTGTCCTGACCAACCTGGTCTCTGCATTGGTGTATGTTTCAAACGCTACCACACACTAATTGAGTTTTAGCGTAGGGTACAGCACCACACAGTCCTAGGCACACCAACACAGGGTCTCGGAATATGTGATGGCCATCACATTTTGAGAGACCATAATCTGCAACGTTCAGTTTATAGTTTTCATAAAAGTGAAAAAAAGTAGAAAAAAAATAAAAAAACACACAAAAACACAAAAAAAATATAAAATAAAAAATCCAAAAATAGTTGTGGTTGTATTTTTCTCCTCTCTTTATTGTTCTCTTATGTTCACTCTCTACTGTCCACTCACTATTGTTCTATATCTATTCTCTCTATTTTTACAATGTTTTATTGTATTTGCTTTGCAGGTATGGTATGTTATACTGTAATGTTTGTTTTATTGTTAACCATCATTTGCTTAGCAGGTACGCTATTCAGTTGCATCGCGGATTTATTTAGCGTGACAGCAACAGCGTTTGCTCCCACGATATATAAAGCCGCGACTCCAACGCTGTAGGAGGTGATTTCACCACCACAGTTAAAAAAAGAGCATATATGCCGAAGCATGGGGGCATTAGGGGCGGAGGAGCGATTTTGCTCCTAATGCCGCGTACATACGGTCGAAATTCCGACGGAGGCTTGCCCGTGGAAAAGTTCGACCGTGTGTACGCGGCATAACTTTTTTTGCGGGAGGATGCCCCCATGCTTCGGCATATATATTTTTTAGGCACAGGTTGCGTTAAAAAATGTTTTGTTTTGTTTTTGATATTTGCTTTGCAGGTATGGTATGGTAAGATCTTACTGTTAAAATGTAATGTTACTTTGTTATAATGTTAACCATCATTTGCTTAGCAGGTACGCCATTCAGTTGCAGCGCGGATTTATTTAGCGTGACAGCAACAGCGTTTGCTCCCACGATACATAAAGCCGCGACTCCAACACTGTGGGAGGTGATTTCACCACCACAGTTAAAAAAAGAGCATATATGCCGAAGCATGGGGGCATTAGGGGCGGAGGAGCGATTTTGCTCCTAATGCCGCGTACATACGGTCGAAATTCCGTCGGAAGCTTGCCCGTGGAAAAGTCCGACCGTGTGTATGCGCCATAACTTTTTATGCGGCGTACATACGTGTGTGAGCGGCATAACTTTTTTGCGGGAGGATGCCCCCATGCTTTGGCATATATAAATGGTGCATGTATGCCCATCATTAGAAGTGGGTGGATGAAGGGAGGTATTCTAATGGTGGGCATACCCACCGATCAATCTTTTTTTCGTTCAGCCAACAGGCTGCATGAAAAAAAAAAAAGATTACAATACATGTCCAACAAGAACCATCAACGTACTGGTATGTTGCTGGACTTTGAATGGTTATACCAGAATGATGCCTGCGGGTTTAGGCATCATCTTGGTATCATTCTTTTCAGCCAGCGGTCGGCTTTCATGTAAAAGCAGTCCTAGCGGCTAATTAGCCTCTAAACTGCTTTTACAAGCAGTGGGAGGGTATGTCCCCTCCCCGGATATAAATTGCGCCATTGGGAAAGTGGGAAAACATTTTATCACACCGATCTTGGTGTGGTCAGATGCTTTAAGGGCAGAGGAGAGATCTAGGGTCTAATAGACCCCAATTTTTTCAAAAAAGAGTACCTGTCACTAACTATTGCTATCATAGGGGATATTTACATGCCCTAAGATGGCAATAAAAATTATAAAAATAATAAAAAAAAGTAAGGAACAGTTTAAAATAAAATTAAAAAAGCAAATTAAATAATAATAAAAAAATAAATAAAAAAAAAGCACCCCTGTCCCCCCCTGCTCTTGCGCAAAGGCGAACGCAAGCGTCGGTTTGGCGTCATATGTAAACAGCAATTGTACCATGCATGTGAGGTATCACCGCGAAGGTCAGATCGAGGGCAGTAATTTTAGCAGTAGACCTCCTCTGTAAATCTAATGTGGTAACCCGTAGAGGCTTTTAAAGGCTTTTAAAAATGTATGTAGTCTGTCGCCACTGCGCATTTGTGCGCAATTTTAAAGCATGTCGTGTTTGGTATCTATGTACTCGGCCTAAGATCATCTTTTTTATTTCATCAAACATTTGGGCAATATAGTGTGTTTTAGTGCATTAAAATAAAAAAATATGTATTTTTGCCCAAAAAAATGCATTTGAAAAATCGCTGCGCAAATACTGCGTGGTAAAAAAAAATGCAACACCCACCATTTTAATCTGTAGGGCCTTTGCTTTAAAATAATATATAATGTTTGGGGGTTCAACTTAACTTTCTTGCAAAAAAATAATATGTTTTTATGTAAACAAACAGTGTCAGAAAGGGCTTTTTCTTCAAGTGGTTAGAAGAGTGGGTAATGTGTGACATAAGCTTCTAAATGTTGTTCATAAAATGCCAGGACAGTTCAAAACCCCCCCAAATGACCCCATTTTGGAAAGTAGACACCCCAAGCTATTTGCTGAGAGGCATCTCGAGTCCATGGAATATTTTATATTTTGACACAAGTTGTAGGAAAGAGAATTATTATTATTTTATTTTATTTTTTTTGCACAAAGTTGTCACTAAATGATATATTGCTCAAACATGCCATGGGCATATGTGGAATTACACCCCAAAATACATTCTGCTGCTTCTCCTGAGTACGGGGATACCACATGTGTGAGACTTTTTGGGAGCCTAGCCGCGTACGGGACCCCAAAAACCAATCACCACCTTCAGGCTTTCTAAGGGTGTAAATTTTTGATTTCACTCCTCACTACCTATCACAGTTTCGGAGGCCATGGAATGCCCAGATGGCACAAAACCCCCCCAAATGACCCCATTTTGGAAAGTAGACACCCCAAGCTATTTGCTGAGAGGTATGTTGAGTATTTTGCAGATCTTGCTTTTTGTCACAAAGATTTGAAAATTGAAAAAAGAAAAAAAAAAAAATATATATATATCTTTCTTCATTTTCAAAAATAAATGAGCGCTGTAAAATACTCACCATGCCTCTCAGCAAATAGCTTGGGGTGTCTACTTTCCAAAATGGGGTCATTTGGGGGGGTTGTGTGCCATCTGGGAATTCCATGGCCTCCGAAACTGTGATAGGCAGCGAGGAGTGAAATCAAAAATTTGCGCCCTTAGAAATCCTGAAGGCGGTGCTTGGTTTTCGGGGCCCCGTACGCGGCTAGGCTCCCGAAAAGTCCCACACATGTGGTATCCCCGTACTCAGGAGAAGCAGCAGAATGTATTTTGGGGTGCAATTCCACATATAACCATGGCATGTGTGAGCAATATATCATTTAGTGACAACTTTGTGCAAAAAAAAAAAAAAAAAAAAAAAAATTTTGTCATATTCCAGCAACTGGTGGCAAGATATAAAATATTCCATGAACTCAAAATGCCTCTCAGAAAATAGCTTGGGGTGTCTACTTTCCAAAATGGGGTCATTTGGGGGGGTTGTGTGCCATCTTGGCCTTTTATGGCCTTCAATACTGTGATAGGTAGTGATCGGTAGTGAGGAGTGAAATCAAAAATGTATGCCCTTAGAAATCCTGAAGGCCGTGCTTGGTTTTCGGGGTCCCGTACGCGGCTAGGCTCCCAAAAAGTCCCACACATGTGGTATCCCCGTACTCAGGAGAAGCTGCAGAATGTATTTTGGGGTGTAATTCCACATATGCCCATGGCATGTGTGAGCAATATATCATTTAGTGACAACTTTGTGCAAAAAAAAAAAAAATTGTCATATTCCCGCAACTTGTGGCAAAATATTAAATATTCCATGGACTCAACATGCCTCTCAGCAAATAGCCTGGGGTGTCTACTTTCCAAAATGGGGTCATTTGGGGGGGGGTTGTGCTATTTGGGCATTTTATGGCCTTCAAAACTGTGATAGGTAGTGAGGAGTGAAATAAAAAAATTGCGCCATTAGAAATCCTGAAGGCGATGCTTGGTTTTCGGGGTCCCGTACGCGGCTAGACTCGCAAAAAGTCCCACACATGTGGTATCCCCGTACTCAGGAGAAGCAGCAGAATGTATTTTGGGGTGCAATTCCACATATAACCATGGCATGTATGAGCAATATATCATTTAGTTACAACTTTTTGTAATTTCTTTTTTCTTTTTTTTTTTTTGTCATTATTCAATCACTTGGTACAAAAAAAAAAAATATTCAGTGGGCTCAATATGCCCCTCAGCAGATTCCTTGGGGTGTCTACTTTCCAAAATGGGGTCATTTGGGGGGATTTTGTGCTATTTGGGCATTTTATGGCCTTCAAAACTGTCTTAGGTAGTGAGAAGTGAAATCAAAAATTTGCGCCCTTAGAAATCCTGAAGGCGGTGCTTGATTTTCGGGGCCCCGTACGTGGTTGGGCTCCCAAAAAGTCTCACACATGTGGTATCCCCGTACTCAGGAGAAGCAGGAGAATGTATTTTGGGGTGCAATTCCACATATAACTATGGCATGTGTGAGCAATATATCATTTAGTGACAACTTTTTGTAATTTCTTTTTTTTTTTTTTTTTTTTGTCATTATTCAATCACTTGTTACAAAAAAAAAAAATATTCAATGGACTCAACATGCCTTTCAGCAGGTTCCTTGGGGTGTCTACTTTCCAAAATGGGGTCATTTGGGGGGGTTTTGTACTTCCCTGCTATTTTAGCACCTCAAGAATTGAGATAGGCAGTCATAAAATAAAAGCTGTGTAAATTCCAGAAAATGTACCCTAGTTTGTAGATGCTATAACTTTTGCGCAAACCAATAAATATACGCTTATTGGCATTTTTTTTACTAAAGACATGTGGCTGAATACATTTTGGCCAAAATGTATGACTAAAATTGAGTTTGTTCGATTTTTCTTATAACAAAAAGTAGAAAATATCATTTTTTCTCAAAATTTTCGCTCTTTTTCCGTTTATATCGCAAACATTAAAAATCGCAGAGGCAATCAAATACCATCAAAAGAAAGCTCTATTTGTGGGAAAAAAAGGAGGCAAATTTTGTTTGGGTACAACATTGTATGGCCGCGCAATTACCAGTTAAAGCAGCGCAGTGGAAAATTGTAAAAACACCTCTGGTCTTAAGGCTGACAAATGTTCCGGTGGGAAAGTGGTTAACAACATTTGGAAGATTTTAAAAGACTTTCAGATATATAAGGGCCAGAAGGTGGGAGGGACTTGGTAGGAGAGAGAAGCTGTAAGATATGGGGTTAGGGAAGGGGGGAAAGGGGACACTGGTCGCTGCTTAAGAACAAGAGAGCAAGGTGACTATCGAGGCTGTTGGCCATCATAGGGAATAGATGGATTTAGATTGGGAGGCTTATAGAAACGAAGGTGTGGAAACTAACAGCCCAACTATATAGAACTGTATAGAACGTAGATGAACTGGACTTGTATAGTTGAGATATAAAAGAATATGAGAATAAGGTGGTAAAAGTGCAATAATGGAAATAGAAACATTAATGCCCTGTACACACGATCGGTTTGTCTGATGAAAACGGACCGATGGACCGTTTTCATTGGGATTAACCGATCGTGTGTGGGCCCCATCAGTTTTTTTCCCATTGGTGAAAAAAAATAGAACCTGTTTTAAAATTTCCGTATGGTTAAAAAAATGATAGATAAAAAACGATCGTCTGTGGGGAAATCCATCGGTCAAAAATCTACGCATGCTCAGAATAAAGTCGACGCATGCCCCGAAGCATTGAAATTCATTTTTCTCAGCACACCGTTGTGTTTTACGTCACCGCGTTGGACACGATCGGATTTTTAACCGATGGTGTGTAGGCAAGACTGATGAAAGTCAGCTTCATCGGATATCTGATATCTGGTTTGTTTTCATCAGACAAACCGATCGTGTGTACAGGGCATTAGTCAATAGTAGCCTTCTTATTAAGTATTATGAAAGAGAAGGGGGGGAAGAGAGAAGGGGTGAAGTAGGGCTGGAGAGAAATGTGTATGTGTGTATCTTTTTTTATTTTTTTAGGAGAATATGTTAAAAGGACGGTTATAAGAACAATGATAAGTAGAATACTAAATTTAGCAAAGTATCAAGGTAGAATGTTGATGACGGAGATAACTACAGGAAAATAAAAATAGTCGGAGGGCGGAGAGTAGGTTGGGGATCTGGGGATCTCTAGCCCAGTCAGACCAGCCCCTAAATTTAGGTTTGCACCCACGGGAACCATTGGGGAGGGGGTTAGTTGTGGTTGCTCCCCCTTTGGGGTTTAGAGGAGGGAAGGAGGGAGTGATATAGAGGAGGGAGGGTACAAGAGGAAGGGGGGAGGGCATTGTATTTACATTTTTTTTTTAATAAAGGGATGGAGGGAATAAAAAATAACTTCCCTAAATGCCAAGGGACTCAATATCCCAGAGAAACAAAGGATGCTGCTGAACGATCTGAGGCGCCTGGGGACAGATGTAGCTTCTATACAGGAGACGCATTTTAAGACAGGGGGACTCCCACTTCTCCAGAATAGATTTTTTCCCATGCGTATACCACGCAGGGAATCAGGAAGCAAAATCTAAAGGAGTATCAATTTTGATCTCCAACAGAGTTACCTGGTCATTAGTGGATAAACATCTTGATCCAAAAGATATATTCCTCTTTCTTAAAGGCAGTATTGGAGGAGTTAAAGTGACTCTGGCCACGGTGTATGTACCAAATGTACATCAATATTCATTCATGAAGAAGGTTCTCACGGAGTTATTAGAATTTGCAAAAGGTAAATTAATCCTTGGGGGAGACTTTAATATCTCCCTGGACCCGAAAATAGATACCTCCCTGGGGGACCTCATCAACACCAGGGGGGGGGGGGGTGAGAGGAAGTGTATTGCGAAAATTGCACGAAGTCCAACTGGTGGATGTATGGAGGATGTTGCATGCAGAAGAAAGGTATTATACCTTCTTCTCCAACCCACATCAAGTATATTCCCGCATAGACCTGTTTCTGATCCCCCATTTTCTGATCTCCTCTGTGACGGAAGTGAATATTGGTAATATAACGCGGTCAGCAAATTACAGCATACTTCCAAATGAATGACACGCCGGGGAGCGACCCGGGAATGGTATGGGAGGCGCACAAGACAGTGATCAGGGGAGTCCTGATTAAACATGGATCAATTCTGAAAAAGAGACGAGAACAACAGATTAATAAATTGTTAAAGGAAATTCAGGGATTGGAACTCCAGCACAAAAGGACACAAGAGCCCTACATAGGAAAAGAGCTAGGCCAGTTGAGAAGACAGATTACAGATATTCTGCGTTATAAGGCCAAAGCAACAATACAATGGGGCAGAAAGATGAATTTATGAATTAGGAGACAAATGCCGCAAATTGCTAGCCGGGAAATTGAAGGAATTTTTTTTTTAACATACATACCGCAAATTAAGAAGAAAGGGGGACAACTAAAGCGAAAGCCAAAAGATATAGCGGAGGAATTTGGTAAATACTACTCCACTCTGTATAACTTAGTACAAACATCGGTTGCACCGCCAGCGATAGAGGAATATATTTCCTCAGCAGATCTATTGAGGCTTCCATCCTCTGCCCGAAATAGTTTGGAGGTCCCTATCTCAATGGAGGAATTAAATGCAATACTAAAAACGGTCAAATCCGGCAAAGCCCCAGGCCCGGACGGATATACAATAAGATATTATAAAGAATTCGCCCCATTATTAGGTGGGCAGATGATAAAGGTCTTTAATTCAATGGGCCAGACTGCGGCATTCCCGCCAGATACACTTTTAGCATATATCACGGTAATCCTAAAAGAAGGGAAAGATCCGGCGGAGTGCGGTAGTTATAGGCCGATTTCATTATTGAACATAGACCTAAAACTTTTATACGAAAGTATTGGCATCGCGGCTTCAACCATGGCTCCCTGAATTGGTAGATTTGGACCAGGTAGGATTTATCCCTACACGGGAAGCAAGGCATAATACAACAAAAGTACTTAACCTGGTCCACTACACCAATGAAAGAGACATCCCTTGCGTCTTCCTAAACACAGATGCTGAGAAGGCATTTGATAGGGTAAACTGGTGTTTTCTCTTTGAGGTGCTGCGACATGTGGGTTTGGGGGAGCGCATGATCAGATGGATCAGGAGTGTCTATACAACCCCACATGCCGCAGTAAGAGTAAATGCAATATTATCAAAGTCTTTTAAGATTACAAACAGTACACGACAGGGATGTCCTCTTTTACTCTTATTATTTGTGCTCTCGTTGGAACCTTTACTAAATAGAAAACGCCAAAACCCGGATATACAGGGAATACAAATAGGAGAGCAAACGCATAAAGTGTCAGCTTATGCAGACGATCTGTTGTTTTCTATGCCCAATCCACATGTCTCACGCCCTAACCTTGTGAGAGAGATCTAAAGCTATGGTAGGTTGTCAAACTTAAAAACAAACCACTCTAAATCGGAAGCGATAAGTGTGGCAATGCCCTCTTCAATGTGTAAGACTATAACTCAATTTTGTATTTAAATGGAAGACTATGCTAAAGTACTTGGGTACACAGATTCCATCAAATTTAACCACTTGCTTACTGGCCCATAGTCAAAAGACGTCCTGTTTTTAAAGATGGATATCTCGAGAATGGCAGCAGCTGCTGCCACAAACGAGGTATCCATCTTTAGGGTGCGCGGTCCTGTAAACGATAACGGCAGTCTCTTATCGGTGGCGGGAGAGGGCCCCCCCCTCCCGCCGCTCTCCCGCGCCCTCCGCCGCTTAGCGGCGGAGGCGATCGGGACCGTTCGGCTGGTGACTGGGGACGAGACTGAAGGAAAAATCTCCTTCACCCGTCCCCATAGCTCTGCTGGGCGGAAGTGACGTCAAAACGTCAGTCCCGCCCAGCTTCTTAAAGAAAAAATTTTTTTTTTGTCATTTGAAAAAATTACATTTTCAATTTTTTTTTCTTGCATTTTAGTCTAAATATGAGATCTGAGGTCTTTTTGACCCCAGATCTCATATTTAAGAGTACCTGTCATGCTTTTTTCTATTACAAGGGATGTTTACATTCCTTGTAATAGGAATAAAAGTGATCAAATTTTTTTTTTTTTATTTCAGTATAAAAAAATTATAAACTAAATAAAAATAAATAAGAATTTTTTTTTTTTTTTTTAAACGCCCCGTCCCGACGAGCTCGCGCACAGAAGCGAACGCATACGCGAGTAGCGCCCGCATATGAAAACGGTGTTCAAACCACACAAGTGAGGTATCGCCGCGATCGTTAGAGCGAGAGCAATAATTCTAGCCCTAGACCTACTCTGTAGCTTAAAAAATGCAACCTGTAGAATTTTTTAAACGTCGCCTATCGAGATTTTTAAGGGTAAAAGTTTGACGCCATGCCACGAGCGTGCGCAATTTTTAAGCATTACATGTTGGGTATCATTTTACTCGGGCGTAACATTATCTTTCACAATATATAAAAAAATTGGGCAAAATTTATTGTTTTTTTTTTTTCAAAAAAAGTGCGCTTGTAAGACCGTTGCGCAAATACGGTGTGACAAAAAGTATTGCAATGACTGCCATTTTATTCTCTAGGGTTTTAGAAAAAAAATACATATAATGTTTGGGGGTTTTAAGTAATTTTCTAGCAAAAAAAACTGTTTTAGTCTCGTAAACACAGAATCTGAAAAACAGGCTCGGTAATCAAGTGGTTAAAGAACATTTTTAAAATAAATTTCTCACCACTCTATAACTCAGTAAGAACACTTTTACATAAAAGGCAACATGGATTACATTCTTGGTTTGGCCGGAATAATATAGTTAAAATTAGTATTTTGCCCAAAATTTTTTATTTGTTTCAGGTATTGCCGATAACCATCCCTGCGGCTTTTCTTAGACAAATGAGTACCCTGCTTATGAAATTCATATGGGCAGGGAAACGACCAAGAATTAAGAAAGATTTGATGATGTTACCCAAGTGCTCTGGTGGGATGACAGTCCTAGACATCGCTAAATACTATCGAGCAGTCCATCTGGCAAGGTTGGTAGATTGGTGCAGATATTATGATTATAAATGTTGGGTTGACATGGAGCAACAGTTCAGCCTGGTCCCCTTACGTAGAGCACCTTGGTGCTATACAGTATTACCGAACCTGCTGAAGAAACATCCTACAATTGGCCCAACGTCACGAATTGCGGCTAAGGTTTGCCGAAATTCAAAGTTCTCAACTGGCCAATCACTCCTGTTTCCCATTCTGGGGAATCCAGGTTTTATCCCAGGAATGGAGGCGGGAGCATTTAATAAACTTAAAGAGAAGGGTATTGTTCAGGTGTCACATTTTTTACAATCAGAATTCTGGCCAACCATCGATTTACTAATGAAACCCGGGGGGACCTTTGAACTAAGTCTCTGGCAGGCGTTTCAAGTAAACCATTTTTTGAGATCCCTGGGGCCACCATTAAACTTCCGGCGACAATTAACAACGTTAGAAGCCTATTGTGAAGATGAGGAACCACTATCTCGAGTGGTTTCTAAGACGTACGGGTTATTGAATACCCCCCAGGGGGACTTTGTAATGCCAGAAATTAGTAAGTGGGAAAGAGACCTGGGGAGGACTTTCACGCCAACTCAGCGTAAACACATCATCTTTTTGGCATTGAATTCCTCGGTTTGTACACGAACCCAGGAATCTAATTATAAACTCCTAACTCAATGGTATTACACCCCAGTAAGGCTGCATACATTTTCTATAGAAACCCCAGAGTGCTGTTGGAGATGTGGAGTGGAATGAGGAACTTTGCTGCATATATTCTGGTCTTGTGAAAAAGTGCGACAATACTGGCTGGAGGTCCAGAGAATTTCTCAAAAATTTACAGAGTTCCCTATACCAGATGATCCTGCTTTTTTCCTGCTCCATTGTTCACAGATCCCGGTGCAGACATATAAAATAAATCGTTGTTGTGCCATCTGATTAATGCGGCTAAAAGTGGAGTGAACTTACAGTGGAGAGATACTAGAACACCCTCCATCGCGAGATGGCTCAATAGAGTACGAGAGATAGGAGCTATAGAAGACTTGGTCCTTTCAACTCAAAATAAAAGAGAACAGTATATAAAAACATGAACAGGATGGAACCTATTTATGTACTCTGACGAGGGGAAGAGAATGCTAGGTGGGGAAAGTATGGAGTGAAGAGACCCCGGTATGGGGTCCGTACCTGTACATGAGATATAACAACATAGTCCCTCTATCTCCTGGTAGGGTTTGGGGGGGGGGGGGGGTCTGGGATTTTTTTTTTTTTGGGAGAGGGTGGGAAAGGTGGGGTATGTAAGGAAGGGATAATAAAGAGGTAAGGGTGAATGACGGAAATAAAAATAAAAGTAAATTTAGAGATGTGGGTAAGGTGGACTAAGATATTATTTTTAGTATAACGATTCTAGGGGAAGATAGATATAGATATGTTCCTTGGGTTGTAATATGATTATGATTATGTATCCCCTTTTTTGTTCTTGAAAATTCATCTTTGTTTTCTTGGATATAAAAATAAAAATAAAAGATATGCAAAAAAGAATGGGAGAGAAGTCAGACCAAAGTAGTGCAGGAACCTTTTCCAAAATTGGACTGACACAAGTCAGACCAAGTTAGACGGCTCTCATAGGGAAACAGATTTTTTACATGTCATGCAACATATGCTCTCAAAGTCGGAGCTCATGTCGCACCCGTGTGAACTGGGTTTTAATTGGAATTCAAAACAATTGTTAGATTTCTTTCTGATGACGTCTCAGTAGGAGAGATTTTTTTACCTGGACAGCAAGTGAGAAGTAATTTCTTCATTGCAGATACGGCTAGTGGTAAAAACACTTTTCTTTATGGGTTGGGGAAAAGATGGAATCTCTCTCGGGTTTTATTTCTTTCTGTTGCCTATGTTGAGAGATATTCTCCTGGTTACATGGACGGTATTATATTAATACATTGATAACATTTAATAATATATACTGTATATCACCATGCATGGGTTCAACTGATATCTGTACTTAGAACTCTTCTCATCAATTTTGTGACTGGAACATTATGTCCACGGATCTTATGACTAACCATTCTGAAGCCTGTGGATATTTAGTACAAGCACTGGACCCTAAAGTTAGTAAATTATACCCACAGCTGCCAACACAAATTACATGATTTAGAAATAGAGCAACCTAACCAACATCCTTAGAAAGCAGCCAAATCACATGACTATACTCTCCACTATTACATGTACTTTCCAAGATATTGCCTCAATCTCAAGGTATCCATAAAAAATATTAGGCAACTGCTTAGTTGAGGTAACAAAGCACTATGTGAGGTCTGTGCCCCCCAACACTCAAATGTAGCATATGTTCTGGGGCAGTCAGGGCTCCTTTAATAAGACAATCCAACACTGATATGCAAGAGGTTCAGTAACCTATAACAACCACTTCATGTAATTATACCAGAGAAGACAAGATGCTTATAACTTACTAGAAGTTACAGCACTTGTTTTAATGTTGTTTGCCTAAATTACATTACATTTTAATTACATCAACAGCAAAAAAATAAAATAAATTATCAGGTACTGAATTTAAAGCGGAGCTCAATCCAAAAAGGGAAGTTCCACTTTAAGGACTCGTTCCCTGCTCCTCTTGATTGCCACTTTTGAGGAGTGGGGGGGGGGGGGAACAGGTACCCGATTTTGACAGGTTTGTGGGACAGGTGAGTGAGTGTTATTTAAAAGTCAGCAGCTACAGTTTTTGTAGCTGGTGAGTTTTATTTTATTTTTTACAGGTTGCTGGAACTCTGCTTTAACCTTGCCATGTTCACCCACCTTTTCAACTCTTGCTACCTTACTAAGGGGATGTGTACATACATTGATTCCTATATACTCGAACACAGAGATAATAAATCATGGAAGGACCATAACCTAATGCTAACTGCCAGCTGTGCACAGTGCAGGTTATAGCAGCTTCATGAGTAAATTAGTGATTAGGGGTATCTACAAGTGTGCTTTTAAACCTTGTCACACACCTAGCGATCCCAGAGACATTCTTATTGTGCAAATTTCAGCAGCTCCTGTGGCCAAAGAGCATGGTCTATCTTTGCTGTACTTTAGTGGCTGATGTAGCCACTTTTAACAGTTAAAGGAAACTAGGGATGAGCTTGATGTTCTCTCATTTGTCAAACAGCGAATATTATGGGGCGTTCCCGGGAAATTGCTGTATGATGATTGGCCAAAGCATGCACCTGACCTGCATGCTTTGGCCAATCACAGCGCACTCTGCTGAGAGAGCCATAATTGGCCAAAGACAGGGAGCCTTTGGCCAATCATGGTTTAGGGGGACTAAGTCCACGCCCCACACTATATAAGGCTGCTTACATAGCAGCCATGTGTAGTGTTGTTGGCGTAGATGTAGTGAGAGAGAGCTTAAAGGGGTTGTAAAGGTACATTTTTTTTCCCTAAATAGCTTCCTTTACCTTAGTGCAGTCCTCCTTCACTTACCTCATCCTTCGATTTTGCTTTTAAATGTCCTTATTTCTTCTGAGAAATTCTCACTTCCTGCTTTTCTGTCTGTAACACCACACAGTAATGCAAGGCTTTCTCCCTGGTGTGGAGTTTCGTGCTTGCCCCCTTCCTTGGGCTACAGGAGAGTCAGGATGCTCTCTATGTTGCAGATAGAGACAGGAGCTGTGTGTTAGTGGGCGTCCTGACCCCAGATCTCATATTTAAGAGGACCTGTCATGGTTTATTCTAATAGGCCCCTTTCACACTGGGGCGTCCGTGGCATCGGTGGTAAAGTGTCACTTTGCCGGCGGTATAGCCGCGGTGCCCATTGATTTCAATGGGCAGGAGTGGTGGAAGAGCGGTATACACACGGCTCCTTTACCGTTCCAAAGATGCTGCTAGCAGGACTTTACTGTCCTGCTAGCGCTACGCTCCAGTGTAAAAGCCCTCGGGTCTTTCACACTGGAGAGACAGCAGCGGCTCTTTCAGGGCACTTTGCAGGCTCTATTTTTAGCGTTATAGCACCTGCAAAGCACCCCAGTGTGAAAGGGGTCTTACAAGGGATGTTTACATTCCTTGTAATAGGAATAGAAATGACCCCAAAAAACTGTGTCAAAATAAAAAATAAAATAGTAATAAATAAGAATTGTATTTTATTTTCTAAAGCCCCCCGTCCCGACGAGCTTGCGCACAGAAACAAACGCATACGTGAGCAGCACCCTCTTTGAACTTTGAAGTGTGACATGTTGGGAATCAATTTACTCGGCGTAACATTATCTTCCACAATATAAAAAAAGTGCACTTGTAAGACCGCTGCACAAATACGGTGTGGCAAAAAGTATTGCAACAACCGCCATTTTATTCTCTAGGGTGTTAGAAATATATATATAATGTTTGGGGGTTCTAAGTAATTTTCTAGCAAAACAAAATGTTTTTATAAACACAAAATCTCAGAGGCTCGGTCCTGAAGTGGTTTAATCATAATGACAACAGAAACTACCCAAATTACCCTGATCAAAAGCTTACATACCCCAATTCTTAATACCGTGTATTGCCCACTTTGACATCAATGACAGCTTGAAGTCTTTAGTGGTATTTGTGGATGAGGCTCTTTATCTCATATGGTAACATGCCCATTCCTCTTGGCAAAAATACTCCAGTTCCTGTAAATTTTTGGGCTGTCTTGCATGTACTGCACGTTTGAGATCTCCCCAGAGTGGCTCAATGATATTGAGGTCAGGAGACTGAGATGGCCTCTACAGAACCTTCACTTTATTCTGCTGTAGCCAATGACAGGTCGACTTGGCCTTGTGTTTTGGATGGCAGGGATGTCAGTTTGGGGAGAGGTGGAAAAGATCAGTATATCATCAGTATATCACCTTTCCTCTCAAGGCCTTTATCCAAATAGCATTTCTGCTGGGCCGCCAAACACACAGGAAGAAGAGGAGGAGGATTGTATCCCTGAATGTAGAGGATAACACGCAGCAGTCTTCAAGGGAAGGTTTTCAGTCCCAAGAAACCCAAGGAGTTGTACGTGGCTGGGAGGAGGTAGTTACGGATAATGTGATCCTTAATGACCCAGAGGACTCAGAATCGAATGCATCTGCAAACATACGCTGCATGGCCTCCCTGATTCTGCAAAGCCTGCGAAAAGTACCCTAGGATTCGTGGTATCAAGGAGAGGGATCATTACTGGCTGGCAACTCTTCTTGATCCATGTTACAAGGGTAAATTTGTTGAACTCATCCTGCCTTCGCAGAGGATTAAACATTTCCAGGAGGCCTTGAAGAAAAGTTTGTGCAATGCATTTCCAGGCCCTGGCAGGTTACCATTTACCGGTGCTGGACAACGTGTTTCTGAGGCTTTGTTTGGTCAGAGGAAGATCGGTAAAGAAGGGGGCCGGCTGACCAATGCGGTTAAACAATTTTTCAGTCCTCAGCGTCAAGGCCTGATAGTTTCAAGCAACCATCACCAGCATTTGCATTATATGGTGCAGGAATATCTAGGGGCAAGAGCAGACTTGGAGATCTTTTCAACAGAGCATCCACTGGGTTACTGGGTCTTGAGGATGGACCACTGGCCAGAACTTGTTTAGAATGCAATAGAGCTACTGGCCTGTCGTGCATCTAGTGTGCTTTCTGAATGCACATTTAGTGCTGTTGGAGGGTTTGTAATGGATCAAAGAGTGCGCCTGTTCACAGACTCTGTTGATAGGCTCACATTTATAAAAAATGAATCAGTCCTAGATCAGCATCTATCAAGCACCTGATGCTGATGTAACTGATTGAATTTGCTATGGTTCTGGGATCCCTTGAAGACTGCCTATGCTGCCTACCCTATTCCTCCTGAATTTTGATGATACTAGCTTCCATATTTTTGGTTTAGGGCACCACCAACACCTAAGGCCCAATTTTTCTGCCCCTGTTAAACAGGGGCATGGATTTAATAATTTTGAAATAATATTTAACAGCAGGGCCTGTTCTTGCACCCAACAAGAGTAACTGTGAGGGGTTACAGCGTTTTGGCACCACCAACACCTAAGGCCCAATTCTTCTGCAAAGTATATAGTGCAGTCAGTATAGTATATATTGCAGTTCCCCCAAAAATCCATACCAGACCCTCATCCAAGCATGCAACCTTGCAGGCTGCAGGAAAAGGAGGGGGAGAGAGAGGGCCCCCCTCCTAAACCGTACCAGGCCACATGCCCTCAACACGGGGAGGGTGCTTTGGGGTGCCCCCCAAATAACCTTGTCCCTGTGTTAATAGGGACAAGGGCCTTATCCCCACAACCCTTGACCGGTGGTTGTGGGGGTGTGCAGGCAGGGTGCTTATCGGAATCTGGAATCCCCTTTAACAAGGGGACCCCACATCCCGTCCCCCCCCTATGTGAATGGGTATCGAGTACATTGTACCCCTTCCCATTCACCAAAAAAGTGTCAAAAAGGAAAAACCACAATACACAGTTTTTGACAAGTCCTTTATTAAAAAAAAAAAAAAAAAAAGTCCTGCGATGTCCACCCATCCTAATGGCGCCAATGGACCCGAAAAATAGAAAAAAAAAATCGATGGGAGGCGTCCCGCTGACTGCTGTCTCTTGGCTGTGACAGCTCTTATATAGGAAAGAGCATGGCCACCCAGTGATGTAACAGAGTAACCTAGCCCCTTCTTGCGTCATGTGCCATCAGAGGGGGGCGGGGTCATCTGGTTGCCTTTATAAGAGCTGTCGCAGCGAAAAGACAGCAGTTTGTTTGACGCTTCCGATGGAGGCGGGGTCTTTTCTTTTTTTCTCGATTTTTTTGGGTCCGTCTGCGCCGTTATTAAGGCTGAATTCACACCTGAGGCTCTGTTAACACCTAGGCATTTTTGGGTGTTTTTCTGCTGTAAGTCTCAGCTCTAAAAAGGCCCAACATGACAAATGCCGTTCATTTCAATAGCCCCTGTTCACATCTGAGTGTTTTGTCATCTGAAGCAAAACGCCTGAAGCTCAAAAAAGTACAGGAGCTTATTTTTTGGCAGATTACAGGCATTTTCTGTTTTTTACATTGGTGGCCTTTTCACCTGTACAAAATCACTGTGAAATCACAGTAAAATCGCAGCACAAATCGTGCGACTTTCTGCCTGAAAACAAAACGCCTAGGTGTGAACAGAACCTGAGCGTTTCAAAGCTGTGCGTTTTTACTGCATTTTTGCCACAATTTTGTATAAGTCACCAATGTAAAAAGCAGAAAAACACCTTTAATCTGCCTCAAAAATGCTCATGTTCTTTTTTGGGCTTATGCCGCATACACACAGTCGTTTTTCGACATGAAAAAAAATGACATTTTTAAAAACATCATTTAAAATCATCGTGTGTGGGCTTCACATCGTTTTTCGGCTTCTGAAATGTTGTTTTTCGGGTTGTTAAAAAATGATCGTTTGTGGGTTAAAACGACGTTTTAAACCCGCGCATGCCCAGAAGCGAGTTATGAGATGGGAGCGCTTGTTCTGGTAAAACTACCATTCATAATGAAGTAAGCACATTCATCACGCTGTAACAGACAAAAAAGCGTGAATCGTCTTTTACTAACACGGAATCAGCTAAAAGCAGCCCAAAGGCGAATAGAACTTCCCCTTTAGAGTGCCGTCGTACGTGTTGTACGTCACCGCGCTTTGTTCATCATTTTTCAAAAACGATGGTGTGTGGGCAACGTTGTTTTTAATGATGAAGTTGGAAAAAACATGCTGAAAAAACATGCTGAAAAATTTCATTTTTTTTTGTTTGACGTTTGACGTTTTTCTGTTGTAAGCCTCAGGTCTAAAATCGCCTAACAAGACAAATCCTATTAATTTCAATAGCCCCTGTTCACAGGGCTGTCTTTAAGGCCTCGTACAGACGGGCAAACATGTATGATGAAAACGGTCCGACCGAACATGTCCGACGGGCAGGATTCTAGCGGGCATGTTTCTAAGCAAGTTTAGAAACATTTGCCCCCTCGAAAACGGTCTGGCGGGCAAATGTACGCTGGAATCCTGTCCGCTCGGCTGTACAGACGACCGAACATGTCTGCTGAAACTGGTCCGCGGACCAGTTTTAGCAAACATGTTCGGTCGTGTGTACGGGGCCTAATATTGATTGGACCCTAAGTAAAAATTTTCTTGGGCCCCCCTCCATGCAGTTTCGCTCTACACCTGCTCTGAGTCATACAAGAAATAACAGCTCAAAATCAGTTTACTGAATCAGATCAGGCAGCAATTGCGATTGGTTGCCAGAGGTTACAGTGTCAATGATTACAGCTCAATGACTGGCTGCTAGAGGTTATAGCACACATTATGGCTCACTTATTATTTTCTAGAGGTTACAGCACATGACTTCTGCTTGTTGATTGGTTGTTTGAGATTACTATACATCAAAACTGCTCACTGATTGGTTTCTAGAGGTTACTGGACATCTTTAGTACTCACAAATTGGTTCTTAGAGGTTACTGCACATCATTACTGCTCACTGATTGGTTGTGGAAGGTTACAACACATCATCTCCTCACTGCCTGCACACCATAGACTGGGGAGGTAAGGGGATCCATTAATTGACAGAAAACTTCTAGGGATCATAGGACTGCTGAGATCAGTGGCAATGCTGGGGGGGGGGGTGATCAATGGCAATACTGGTAGCATTTATTGGCACAAAACTAATCAAGCAAGCTATGAATATCTTGAAAAGCAGTTATGACACCATCTGAGTCAGCTTATGTGACCCATTTTTGACTACCCATAGGAATTGACCTGTCTAGGTCACCATTTATGCTATTACCATATGGTGCTTAAGCCTGCTTACTGCAAGTAAAGTACCCCAAGATTAGTGGGTCTTACGCTATCCATAGAATGGAAGATCCTGCTTCTTGGAACCATGGGAGAAATACATTCCTCTATATGGGAGAACTAAAGGACTCCTCCTATAACACAGGCGGACACTAATGAGAGGCAATGGTGAGGGAGTGGGGTGCTCCTGCCCAAAAGCATTTGGTCAGAATCCATACAATAGACAAAGATTTGGGAGGGGCACAACACTAAAAGGTGTTTGTTTGCCTATTGTATGGATTCTGACCAAATCCTTTTGGGCAGGAGCTCCCCACTCCCTCATCATTGCCTCTCATTAGTGTTCATCTGTGTTATAGGAGGAGTCCTTCAGTTCTCCCATAAAGAGGAGTGTATTTTTTCCATGGTTCAGAGAAGCAGGATCCTCCATTCTATGGATAGCATAGGACCCACTAATCATTGGGTAATTTGTCGCAGTAGGTGGGCTTAAGCACCATATAGCCATATGGTGTGACCAAATCCCCATATTTTTTTTAAATGTTCAGGTGTTTTAACCCCTTGCCTTCAGGGCACTTATACCCCTTTCCTGCCCAAGCCATTTTTCAGCTTTCAGCGGTGTTGCACTTTGAATAAGAATTGCGCAGTTATACAACACTGTTCCCAAAACACATTTTTTGTCATTTTCTTCACACAAATAGAACTTTTCTTTTGGTGGTATTTAATCACTGCTGTTTTTTTAATCAGTGGCAATATGATGCACTTATGGGCACTGATAGGTGGCACTGATAAGCACTGTTAGGTTTCACTGATAGGCACTAATAGGTGGTACTGATGGCCACACTGATGGGCATTGATCGACAGCAGTAATGGGCAGCACAGACAGCCAGCACTGACTGGTATCGCTAATGGGCACTGATCACTGCCACTGGTGGGCACTGATTGCTGCCACTGGTGGACAATTGTGGGCACTGATTGGTGACACTAAATTATTATACAGTAATCAGGGCCCTGATAACATTCCTAGATGTCCACCTGTGAGGAGATGCCTCTGATCGGTTCTCCTCGCCACACACTCTGTCACACGTGTTTACATGTAACTACTGTGATTGGACACAGCCGATCACATGGTTAAAGAGCCGCGTACACGGCTCTTTTCAGAGATCTGGGACGCACCGTGTCCTAGCAACACGGCGTGACCGAGATTTTGCCACTCTGCGCGCCCCCGCAGGAGCGGCTGTTCTGGGACGCTGTCATACGACGTCTTCCCAGAACGAGAGCCGCCCTGTCATCATTTGGCGGTGGGCGGGCGGCAACTAGTAAAATAGCCTTGCAGGAGTTAAATGTAATTTTTCTGCATGTGTGCGCTGTAATTTTTTTCAGCTACTAAACAAATACACAGCGCTTACTTTTTCTTTTTTCTTTTTTGGTGAATATGTGCTTTATTTTATTTATGGATAAAAATACAACATAGGTGATGTCATCTGCCCAGGACTATAAGAAAAATGTTTTGCATGTGACAATATTTGGATGTTTTATACATAAATGTATTTGGAATATACACATCTTCTTGCTGAATATGTGAGAAATTTGACTTACAGGCAGTATGAACGTTTTTAATCATTGTGTATTTTGAAACAAGAATAATACAGAAAAGTTTTAGCATCTTTTTAACCTGTTTAGTTTGAATTAGAGTGAGTTCCCTTTATCAGTTATTTCATTCAATTCACCTTTCATTTTATGCCATTGTGTGTTTGTTTTTTTTTTACTTAAGAGTAGTCCTCCTGACACCACTGGTTTACATTCAGCATGGTTCTTTATTTTCATTAGAACACATTCTCCTGTGGCCTTCAGTTCCCATAATATGCACACCAACATATAGCAGCTAGTCATTCATATGCTTTATATTTGATTAATGTACTGTACTATTCATTATTCTGGAATCAAAGAGACAGGAACACTGACATAAAACAGATACCCATTAATGACCTATAAATAAGGCACTTTTGAAACATTTAAGTGGTGCTTGTTTTTATGTGTCACTTGTAACTTTAACCTCCCTGGCGGTATGATTCTTTCAGATTTTAGGTGCTAAAAGCGGTACCATTATTTTGCATGAAAATTTGGCGTTTTATATTGTAGGTCTGCAATTCTTATGCCGCGTACACACGATCATTTTTCGGCTCGTAAAAAAATATGTTTTTCAGCCTCTAGAGAATTTTTTTTTTTTTAAACGTAATCATTAAAACGATGTTGCCTACACACCATAGTGAAAAAAAAAATGCTCTAGCAAAGCGGGGTGACGTACAACATGTACGACGGCACTATAAAGGGGAAGTTCCTTTCGGATGACGCCACCCTTGGGGCTGCTTTTGCTGATTTGTGTTTGTAAAAGACGATTCACGCTTTTCTGTCTGTTACAGCGTGATGAATGTGCTTACTCCATTACGAATGGTAGTTTTACCAGAACGAGCGCTCCCGTCTCACAACTTGCTTCTGAGCATGCACGGGTTTTTAACGTCGTTAAAGCCCACGCACGATCATTTTTTACAACCCAAAAAACGACATAGTTTTAAACGTCGTTAAAAAATAGAGCATGTTCGAATTATTTTTTGTAGTTTTTTAGAACTCGAAAAATGCTGTGAAGCCCACATATGATAATTTTAACTGACATTTTTAAAAAAAATGTTTTTTACAAGCCGAAAAATTATCGTGTGTACGCGGCATGAGGAATAACTCACTTAAATCTGTCCAAACAAGAGTCTGGTAGACATCCCGGGTATGATAAAGTTTGACACACAAAATCATTAATTATAATATATTAAATATAAATAATTATAACACATAATAATATAATAATAATAAAAATGATTACTTTCAGTGTCTGATGACAAATTTTCCCACAAATCACTGTCGCTCAATTCTGTAAGTGATTCTAATTTATTATCGCTGTTTTCTAGCTGCTCTAAAATCACTTTTGACATAAAGGGACATTTTTTGGTTGCTATGGACAATCTACAGTTTCCAGGCAGAAAGAACAGTCTTTATTATATAAAAGTACATGTAGGACACTGGGCAGACCACTAGGGACAAAGGAGATGTGTGTTTATTTCATACAGTACTGTAATCTGTAAGATTACAGTATACTGTATGTGTATTGTGTTTTTATTTTTTTAATTTGGCGCCGATCTCCGGCCTTGTGCGTCATAAAAGTCGCAGGGAACGGAGCTCGGCGGCACACGGCACTGTGTTAATCGAGTGAGGAGACAGCTCGATCACACAGCGGGGAGACATCGCAGGATCCAAGGGACAAGGTAAGATATCTCCGCCTGAACACTGCGATGCAATCCCTAGTCTGGCTCGGAGATACCGCTTATGGTATTGGATTTCCAGCCCGAGCCAGACTCGGGAATACCGCCAGAGTGGTTAATAAGGGCCAATTCACACCATAGAAATGCAGTCCGGATGCGTTTCAGATGCTTTTCTGCATGTGCGTTTTTTAATGCTTTTTTTTGTGTGTGCATTTTTGATGCAGTCCAGTGCATTTTTCCTCCTCTTTTTTTCTCAAACCTAAATAAGGACATGTGAGTTACAGTGCATTTTTAGTGCATTTCAGTGTGTTTTTGATGCATTCAACAACACTCCAGTACAGTCCAGTGCAGGAAAAATGCAGCATGTTCTACTTTTTCTGTATCTGGAACGCACTGGAACTGCAAGCACTGGTGTGAACGATCCCCACACGCTATTTTCATGGGTCTTGAACTTTTCCACACATTTTAAACCCACTCAATATGCAATAATAGTTTCTTCTGACAAACAACCTCCTAGAAAAGGCCCATTTTTCATCACTCAATACAATACTAAACATTGGGTCATTAAAATATGTTTAACAACCTTGATACTGGGCACTTTCACCCCTTCCTTCCCAGACCACTTTTAAGCTTTCAGCGCTCTCACACTTTAAATGAGAATTGCGTGGTCATGCAACACTGTACCCAAATGTAATTTTATATATTTTTTTCACACACATTTTCTTTTGGTGGTACAGTGAGCGGTTAACAAGCGTTTCACAATACGAGCATTTTTTTTTCTTTAATCCTGACTCGGTTTGCGAGAGCTGTGTAGCAAAACTAGTAGAATTCAAGCCACAGCGGTGTGCTGTATCGCATTTGGCCAGAGGTGTGGGGGCGCCAGAGCCGATCGGAGCCTAGCGGAGCCGTTCGGAAATACTTGGAAACACTCGGAAGTACTCAGTTCCTGAGCCTTTCCGAGGCTCTACAGCACCCCCCACCTCTGGCCACATGCGTTATTACATGCCATAGAAGTCAATGAGGAACACATTTTTTTTGTTTCCATTGACTTCTATGGGGAAACTAACTCGCTTTGATATGCGAGTGCTTTGGATTTCAAGCATTCTCCTGGAACAGGTTATGCTCCTAATCCAAGATTCCACTGTATTTGATCACCATTGGGGTTTTTATTTTTACGCTTCAAATGAAAAAATACCGAAAATTAAAAAAAATCTTGGTTTCTGTTATAAAATGTTGCAAGTAAGTAATTTTTCTTCACAAATTTTGACCAAAAAATATGCTGCTACATTGCTTTGGTAAAAATAACCTAAATCAGTGTATATTATTTGGTCTGTGTGAAAGTTATAGAGTCCACAAGCTATGGTAGCAATGACAGATGTTGATCGGCCACCCTTGGTGATGGGGGACTGACAGATGTTTTGTGCATTCAGACAGATGTGATGGGGACTGACAGATGTTTTGTGCACTGTGACAGATGTGATGGGGACTGACAGATGTGATGGGGGACAGATAGATGTTTTGTGCCCTGGGACAGATATGATGGTGACTGACAGATGTTTTGTGCACTGGGACAGATGTGATGGGCACAGACAGATATTTTGTGCACTGTGACAGATGTATTATGGGGACACTGACATGTGTATGGGGATAGGGGTGACAATGGTGCTTGTTGTACTGTTTGTGGGGGATATGTGACACCTTTCTGTATAAAATCATCCTTACACAGAGAGCTGTCACAAGACTGCAGATTACCCCGCTCCCCCCCCCACTGAGCTCTTACTGAGCTCTCACTGAGCTTGGCAGGGAGAACTGTCACAGAGACACAGGTCTCTGTTTACATTGTGACGGCTGTGATTGAACACAGCCGTCACGTGATTAGGAGGGCCAATCACAGTGCCCATATCCCGATCTCTGCTCGCTGGATCCTATAATCACATCGATCACAGGATCGGGCTGCGCTGCGAGCATTTTTTTTGAGGACGTTCCTGAACGTCCACTCAGAACGGGGAAAGGACCACCTGGCCGTTTATGTACAGTGGCTTGGTGGAAAGTGGTTAAACAAATATTGGGGTATCTCACTTAATGATCCCAAACTACATGACCACATCCCTTCTAAACCGAATGTGGTGTTCAAGAAGGCAAGAAATATCAGAAATTACATTGCTCCAAGTTAAATGAATCATAACATTGAGGCTCAGATCACCATTCCAAAGATGTTATCTCTCATTGGTATGTACCAATGTTGTAAAAAGTCTTGCCTTACATGTGCCCATGTCACATATGGCCAAAAAACATTCAACAATCGAAGAGGTAATTCGTATACCATTTAGGAATTTCTCACCTGCTCCTCCAGTTAAATTGTTGACCTTGTCAGTTGCCCCTGCAAGAAGTGTTATGTAGGATGTACTATCGGGACTCTTCGAGACAGATTTGGAGGCCATTTGAGGAGCCTCAAGGATGACCCTCCCAGATTCAGTATAGCATAGCACGTTACTTTGAAACATATAACAATAAAGATCCCTCATTATTCAAGGTTGTAGCTATCCAAGCAATTCTTGGTACTTTACCAAAAAGGAGAAAGGTTTAAAAAACTTTGTGCTCAGGAGACATATTTTAATTTTCGTCATCATTAATTGTATTTTTATTTTTATGGCCCGAATTCACATACATTGGTGTATATTTATGCCGGCGTAGCGTATCTTTTTTAGGCTACACCGGCGTAGCGCAGAGCGCCAAGCACAGTATTCACAAAGCACTCGCCCCCAAATCTACGCTGGGTTTCCTTGGCGTTAGCCAGCGTAGGTGGAAGTGGGCGCGAGCCATGCTAATGAGGCGTGACCCCATGTAAATGATGGACTGAGCGTCATAAAGATACGAATAACGTACGGCGCATGTGCCGTCCCGTGGCCGCATCCCGGTGTGCATGCTCAGAATCACGTCGAAACAACTGCCTAAGATATGTCGAATCACTGCCTACGACGTGAACGTAACCTACACCCAGCTCTATTCACGTACTACTACGTAAACAATGTAAAATACGACGGCTGTTCCCTGGTCCATACCTTTGCATGAGTTGCGCCTCATAGATGGGGAATAACTATACGCCAGACGTAAGCCTTACGCTGGATCATTATGGTCGATCATTATAGCCCCTCATTTACATATTATACATATGCAATATAGTCTTTTATATATATATCACTTGTTATACAGGTGTAGCGGGTGTCTCACTCTATAACCAGCAACCCTGCCAAGCTGGCTGGAACAATATACATAGGCTTTCCAGCTTGCGTTAGGGAGAACTGCCTGCCAGAAGCTGCAAGGGGGATTTTCAGGAAGGAACTACAAGAAGCCCAGGATGCTCTGCTGACAGAAAAGTAAAAGACTCCATTTTGGGTCCTGAGGGAAAGTCAGTCAGCCTTGAGGGAGAGAAGAGACCAGACCTGAGGGAGAGATGCTGTCTCTCAGATGGCCTCCCAGTGCATATCGAGGCGCACCTACACCGACAGTGAATCGTTCCATTGTAATGGGGACCAGTTGGGTTGCCAAGAGAGACTGTCTGTTCCAGGACAATTGTTTGGACCTTGATCGCAGGATTGGGTGAGAGGGTATTTTTGCCCATCTGCAGGGAACAGAGACACTGCACTACAGAAGGAGTTATTTGAACACTATATACAGGAATCATTGCTGGTAGTCATCTTTCTGACACTTGTAGTAGAGGGATAAATGACAAGGCTACCCATTTCTCTGACAATGTCTACAGACACCATTGTCCTCTCACCTTGTTGAACAAAACCCTGCCTGTTTCACCTGATAATCTGGGCCAGTTGTATTGTTTGGCCCTGCTACAGGAGTTTAAGTGCACCAATGAAAGTAGCTAGCTGAAGACACCAAAGCTTATCTTTGCGTCAAAATGCCTGAAGCTAATAGTGCCATATGGATCTGCACACATATATTCAGGGCTCTGCATATGCATTGGGTGTGTGGGGCAGTTTATATATAAAGTTAAGCCATTAGTTGTTAACTTGAATAAGTGTGTAAAGCTGGGCCTGTGCTGTCAAGGGACAGTAGAGAGAGGTCTGACACAACGGGAGTCATTCCTCTGCTCTCCTCCTGCCTGGGCTCATAGAGCCAACCTGAGTAACGGTAACCAACACAATTTAACCACTTCAGCCCCCTGCTGCTCAATGACCGGGCCATTTTTTGCAATACGGTACTGCGTCGCTTTACGTGACAATTGCGTGGTCGTGCGACATTACATAGTTACATAGTTTCAGGTTGAAAAAAGGACAAAAAAATAAACAAACAAAATAAAAAACAAAGTACAATCCCATACACCCAACTCCATACCCACAGTTGATCCAGAGGAAGGCATAAAACCCCAGCAGAGCATGATCCAATTTGCTACAGCAGAAAATTCCTTCCTGATCCCCCGAGAGGCAATCGGATTTACCATGGATCAACCTTTACCTACAAATCTTAGTACTCAGTTATATTATGTACATTTAGGAAAGAATCCAGGCCTTTCTTAAAGCAATCTACTGAGCTGGCCAGAACCACGTCTGGAGGGAGTCTGTTCCACATTTTCACAGCTCTTACTGTGAAGAAACCTTTCCGTATTTGGAGATGAAATCTCTTTTCCTCTAGACGTAAAGAGTGCCCCCTTGTCCTCAGTGTTGACCGTAAAGTGAATAACTCAACACCAATTTCACTGTATGGACCTCTTATATATTTGTACATGTTGATCATATCCCCCCTTATTCTCCTCTTCTCAAGAGTGAATCAATTTAGTTCTTCTAATCTTTCCTCATAGCTGAGCTCCTCCATGCCTCTTATCAGTTTGGTTGCCCTTCTCTGCACTTTCTCCAGTTCCCCGATATCCTTTTTGAGAACTGGTGCCCAAAACTGAACTGCATATTCCAGATGAGGTCTTACTAATGATTTGTACAGGGGCAAAATTATATCTCTGTCTCTGGAGTCCATACCTCTCTTAATACAAGAAAGGACTTTGCTCGCTTTAGAAACCGCAGCTTGACATTGCATGCCATTATTGAGCTTATGATCAACTAAAACCCCCAGATCCTTCTCCACTACAGATCCCCCCAGTTGTACTCCCCCTAGCATGTATGATGCATGCATATTCTTAGCCCCCAAGTACATAACTTTACATTTATCAACATTAAACCTCATCTGCCACATAGTCGCCCAATTAGACAGAGCATTGAGGTTGGCTTGTAAATTGGAGACATCCTGTAAGCACGTTATTCCACTGCATAGCTTGGTGTCATCTGCAAAGACAGAAATGTTACTTTTGATCTCAGACCCAATATCATTTATAAAGATATTAAAAAGTAAGGGTCCCAACACTGAACCTTGGGGTACACCACTGATAACCTTAGACCAGTGTTTCTCGGGGCGCCCTTGAAAAATATTTTCAGTCTTGAGGCACCCCTGTCCAAGACTTGGTTCACGTCGCTGTGTGTTGCGGAACACGCGCAAAATCGCGCTCGTTCTTGACACACAGACAAATGCTCTTCTCTTTAGGAGTGCCATTAATTCTTAATGGTGCACCATCCATTGGCAAACATGGGTTGCTTTTGTTGTGGCACAATTTAAAAAAAGGGTCGGGGACTTCTTTCCCCGCATTACTGCGGGTAGGGAATTGAATGGGCTGCCCTACACGCAGCACGCATCCACACAGAACCAAGAGCTTGTTCACATGTCAGGCTGGAGGGGCAGTAAAACCACATGGTTGAGCTGTTTTTACCACCCCCAACTTTAGCCCCTTTAGCTGCAGAGGCAACAGCTGGGGGTGTAAACATGCTGTGGCTGCAGCTGGAGGTATACCCAGGGTGATTGGGGCTGCACTGCAACTACCCCACAACTGTGTGCATTGCATTTACGGGCTTAAAACAGGTGGTAAGGAGGCAAGATACGCCTCTTTACTGGCTGACAAATGCCCCTGAAAAGCAATATGAACACAAATTGCTTTTCAGAGGAGCAGCAGTCCTCGCTGCTATCTCGAACAAGCCCTACAAAAGTAGTTCTGATGGTACAGGAATAGGGAGGTCAGGATTAAAAGTAACATCCATACAGACAGATGCGCACGCACACAAACAGACACACGTACAAAAACACACAGTGTGTGTGTTTGTACGTGTGTTTGTTTGTGTGCGTGCGCATCTGTCTGTATGTATGTTACTTTTAATCCAACCCCCCTATTCCTGTACCATCAGAACTAATTTTGTCACACACACACTAACAGACATGTGTACACATGCACACATACACTGAAAGAAGAACTGTCAGAGCTGCACAACAACCAATCAGATCCAGAGTGCTGTAGCCATGAATGGAGGATGTGGGGTGTCAGTGACTGTGACAGCTGGTTATTCATAGTAGAGCCCCCCCTCACCACCTTACCCTTGGCCTCGCAGTCAGCGCAGTACTTGTTGTCCTCCTCCCTCAGCATACGAGACAGGATGGCCTGGATGGCCAGGACGGTACCCACGACTCTCATGTCACAGAAGCAGTGCGTGCGTCCGACCCTCCCATAGCAACCGATGACGTATTCGGTTGGCAAGACCCGGTCGGGAGGCCCGCACAGCCAGCACAGCTTCCCGAGTGCCGGGAAGTGAGTTTTACACAGCGGACCGGCACCGCTGTAAAGACAAATGCCCAGCAGTAATGTTACAATATTTGGGGTCATTTTGCCGCGGCACACCTGGGGACTCCTCACGGCACACCAGTGTGCCGCGGCACACTGGTTGAGAAACGTTGCCTTAGACCATTCAGAGTAAGAATCATTAACCACTACTCTCTGAATTCTGTCTTTTAGCCAGTTTTCCATCCATTTACAAACTGATATTTCCAATCCTGTAGACCTTACCTTACACATAAGCTGTGTGTGCGGAACTGTATCGAATGCTTTTGCAAAATCCAAGTATATCACGTCCACAGCCACGCCTCTGTCCAGGGTTTTACTTACCTCTTCATAAAAGGAAATCAGGTTTGTCTGACAACTGCTGTCTTTCATGAATCCATGCTGTCTGTTGCTTAAATAGTTTTTTTCCAGCAAGAACTCATCCATGTGGTCTTTTATTAAACGTTCCAGGATCTTCCCAACTATAGAAGTTAAACTAACAGGTCTATAGTTACTTGGTAAAGACTTTGTTCCCTTTTTAAATATGGGCACCACATTGGTCCTGCGCCAATCCAGTGGTACTATTCCTGTCATTAATGAGCCCCTAAATATTAGATACAGTGGCTTTGAAATTACAGAGCTCAATTATTTTAGGATCCGTGGGTGAATGCCATCTGGTCCAGGTGCTTTATCCACCTTTATTCTGTCTAAATATTTCTGGACCATATCACTTTTGAGCCATTGTGGATTTGGGGCTGCTTCACTCCCACCCCCATTATGGACATGAGATCCCCCATGCTCCATTGTATACACAGAGCTGAAGAAAGCATTTAATACATTTGCCTTCTCTTTGTCCTCAGTCTGCCACTCTAGATTATTTTGTAAGGGGCCTACATGCTCAGACTTCACCTTTTTACTATTAATATATTTAAATACTTTTGGGGGTTTGTCCTACTATCTTTTGCAAACTGTAGTTCATTTTGAATTTTTGCATCCTTGATTTCCTTTTTACATATCCTGTTATACTCTTTGTAACATTTAAACGACACTAGTGTTCCTTCATTTTTATATTTTTTAAAAGCTATTTTCTTATTGTTTATAGCTTTTTTAACTTTGACCATGAGCCACATAGGTTTTATTTTTAGCCTTTTAAACTTATTGCCCATGGGAATATACTTTGCAGTGCGGTTCCAAACAGTCTTTTTGAAGAATTCTCATTTCTGTTTTGTGTTCATCGATGCCAATATTCCCTCCCAGTCTAAGTCCTGGAAAGCAGCCCTCATCTTTGGAAAATTTGCTCTCTTGAAATTGAGTGTTTTTATTTTTCCTGTATGTATTTCTTGCTTATAGTTAACATTAAATGAAATCATGTTACGATCACTGCTACCCAGGTGTTCCTTTATCTGAACATTAGTAATAAGCTCTGCATGGTTTGAGATTACCAGGTCCAACAGAGCATCATTCCTAGTTTAGGCCTCAATAAACTGGACCATAAAATTGTCCTGCAATAGGTTTTTAAAATGTTGTCCTTTAACTGTCCCAGCAGTGACATTATTCCAGTCAATTTCTGGGTAGTTAAAATCCCCTAGCTATTGCCTCAACTAAAAGTCCCAATCTTAGCCTTAGGCCCCTTTCTTCCAGTTAAAATCCCCCCCATTATTATCACCATCCCAGCCCTTGCAGCCCTTTCCATCTGTGCAAGGAGCTGAGTCTCCACCTCCTCATTAACAGTGAGTGGTCTATAACAAACTCCAATGATTAACTTTGAGCCTTTGCAACACTGTATGCAGTTCCACCCATAATGCTTCAGCCTCATCACACTCTCCATCAACCAAACAAAATTAACAGCCTTTTTTTTCCCACAAATAGAGCTTTATTTTGGTGGTATTTGATCATCTTTGCAGTTTTTTTTTGCGCTATAAACAAAATAAGTGCGACTATTTAAAAAAAAAAAAACACACAATATTTTGTACTTTTTGCTATAATAAATGTTCCCCAATTTTTTTCAAAAAGGCTATTTTTTTTTACAGTTTAGGCCAATATGTATTCCTATACATATTTTTGGTAATAAAAATTGCAATAAGCATATATTAATTGGTTTGTGCAAAAGTGGCAACGCCCCATTGAGGATTATACCCTTGATTTATGTAAATGGTCTGCAGATACCGGATGGAATGAGGCTGCTCTTAAAGCAGTGGTTCACCCTAAAAACTACATTTTCTTATTCCACTGCCCCCCCACATTACAATCCGATTAAGGCTCTTATTATTTTTTTCATGCTGTACATACCTTAGTACAGCATATTCACCCGTGCATCCGGGTTGCGAGTCCCGCGGGAGTGGGCGTTCCTCACATGTGTGTGATTGACATTTTTCCCAAAAACGAGCTCCCCCCCGTCGCGTAAGCCGCGTCACGATTGGCGAAAGGAGCCGAACGGCAATGCGCATGCGCAGTATAGCGCCGACTCGCCGTTCGGCTCCTTTCACCAACCATGACGCGGCTTACGCGATGGGGGGGAGCTCGTTTTTGGGCAAAACGTCAATCACCGGCATGTGAGGAACGCCCACTCCCGCGGGACTCGCAACCCGGATGCACGGGTGAATATGCTGTACTAAGGTATGTACAGCATGAAAAAAATAATAAGAGCCTTAATCGGATTGTAATGTGGGGGGGCAGTGGAATAAGAAAATTTAGTTTTTAGGGTGAACCACCCCTTTAAGTACCAGTATTGGCTTGGTCTGTCCGTAGCTCTTAAAGACAAACTAGCCAGAGTTGAGTCTCCCGCTACCCTTGAAGGCCTCATCAAACTGGCCATTCCGCTTGACCGCCGTTTGCGGGAGCGACGATCAGAAAAAATGAACTCCTACAGACCCACCTTGATGCTGCCCAGGATTCCATCCGCACCTCCGCCCATGCCTGTCACTCCGCCTGCTTCTGCTACTGAAGGAGAACCAATGCAGATTGGACTTGTACGCAACGCTTTGTCTCTATTGTGGACAGGGCAGCCATCACACATTTTGGGGCCCCTTACACAGCTTTAGGCAGGGCCCCCCTGGAGCAGAGAGGGCCCTCCTCTCTCCTGCCGAGATGATAAGCGGGGGGGGGGGTTGTGGTAACGAAAGTGTCATCTCTTCTCTCTCCTGCCGTGAGATGATAAGCAGGATGGGGGGTTGGTGCTGACGAACAAAACAAAGTCAAGTCAAGTCTTCTCTTCTCTCTCTTGCTGCGAGTTGCTAAAGTCAGACGGAAAAAAAGGGGGGTGGGGGGGGTTTCCCCTACCGCAAATTGCTAAAGGTGGGGGGGTCAGACAAAAAATTGGGACCATCGGGCGCCTGGGGACCATCGGGCCCTTTACAGGTGTAATGCCTGTACCCCCTGATAGCGGCCTTGACTGTGGAGATACTGGACACTTCCTATGTAACTGTCCAGTGAGACCCAGTATGTTCCTCCCTCCATGTCCTGTCTACTTTCAAGTTTCTGGATCTTCTCCAGCTCACCTTGTTTTACCCATCTCATTGCAGGTGGCAGAAGGAATAGTTCAGTTCCAAGCAATCGTTGATTCCGGGGCATGCAGTTGCTTCCTGGAATTACTTTGGCAAGAAAGCTGCAAATTCCATTTAAAGACAAGAAATGGAGTCTTGTGGTCCATCTGGTTGATGGGACCATTTCCTGATCTGGACCTGTGACACAAGAGACTATCCCCATTCTTAATCTAACAAACTCTGGTCACCAAGAATTCCTCTGCTTTGACATACTATGTTCCCCCATGTTCCCCATCATTCTGGGAATTCCATGGCTTCGGGCACATAACCCTCAGATTGATTATTGATTGGCCCTTGGGGAGAATTTCCTTCCAATCTGAATATTGCTTGCAGCACTGTTTTGTCCCAAAATTCACTAACCCTTCAAATTGTCTGACAGTCTAGCCTGTAACCAATACGGCCAAATAGTGCCACCAGCCTACCATTACTTGGACTTATTCTACAAAAAGAAGGCTGATGTGCTACCACCTCATCAGCCATGTGACCTGCATACCACCCACAAAGTAAAAAATAAATAAAAATTTTGGAGCAGGTCCGTGAGATGTATTTCTTCTTTTACCCAAGACAATTGGGCGTCCCTCCTCCCATGTGCCGAATTCACTTATAACAACTCAGTCCATACATCCACTAACCAATCACCATTTTGGGCAAACTACGGCTTCTACCTGTCCTTTCTGCCAGATGTTATACCAGAAGCTTCAGTACAGGCCGTCCAGGATAGGCTTACCTTTATTCAAACCAACTAACAAACACTTCAAAAAGCCATGCAGAAAGCTCAGGAGTTTTGGGACAAAGTTTGGCTTTCCACAGCAAACCTCAGACTCAGGTATCCCTCTCAGAAATTGAGTCCAAGGTTTATTGGACCTTTCAAGATTAAGAGAGAAATCAACCCTGTAGCATTTGAACTGGACCTACCAAACTCATATAAAATTCATCCAGTCTTCCACGTCTCCAGCATGCGCTGGAGCTCCAAGATGGCAGCGTAAGCCAGGAGCACCACACCACCCCGGACCATTGGCGCACACAGTGGCCCCCACAACCAGCCACAACCCCCACAGAGGAGACCCCCGAGCACCGGAAGCGTGATCTCGGCCCGCAATTTGCTTTGTTAGCGGGAGGCAGGTGTACCAAGATGCACTAAACTACACATGCGGAGGGGCCCCCTAAACAGAGGCAAGTAATAGCCCCGGCTACCCTCACCTACTGCCAGGTCACACAGGGGACTGTCCAGCCCTCACTGGCCCCTCTCACCGACCTCCGCGGATTCCCTGCTAGGCCACACCATGCAGGATTTTGTCCTGTCCCCGCTTGGACCTACCCACCCCCACCGCCTAGCTACCCCATTTCCGGGATATCCAGGCCAGGTCCCTGCAACACCGCCAGCTGACCTGTTTCTCAAACTCTCTGACCTCCTGCAGAAGGGTCTGGCCAGCACGGCCGCCCAAATAACAAGGGACATCAAATCAGACTTCCAAAATCTGGGATCCAGAATGGAGGCCATAGAAAATAAATTGTACTTCACGGTATCCAGTACAAATCAGAACTCAGCCCACATTCAGGTCCTCCAAGACCAGATTGACACAGCTCTTTCCAGAATTGATGATTTGGAGAATAGGTCCAGGAGATATAACTTTAGAATCCGTGGCTTGCCCAAAACCATCACAGATGTTCCCACTGCAGTCCAGGACCTGATCAAGGCCTTGATCCCAAATACCCCACCCCATTGTCTGGAACTGGGCAGGGCCCACAGAGCCCTGGGATCCCCCGAAAGGATGGTTCCCCAAGGGACATTATCGTGAAGCCGCACTTTTACACGGTGAAGGACGAAGTCATGCGACAATCACAAGCTTTACCAAATGTGAGATGCCAAGGCTACCAAGTACAAATATTCACTGACCTTTCTTTTCTACAATCCAGAAACGTAGATCTCTCAAACCGCTCCTGACAGTCCTTTCGCAACAGGACATTAAATACCGCTGGGCTTTTCCGTTCGTGGTAAAAATTCACTTTGAAAGGCAAGATGCACTCCTTCTCAAACTTGCCGGTCACAAGAAGATCTTTCTCAATCTCAAGCTCATCTCCCAGGAGGCTTCCATGGATTTCACCAATGCATGGGCGAACTCTTCTAAATGTCCTCCCCCTACAAGTCCGGTCGCTCCAGTCTAGAACAAAGGACTGCACAAGAGATCGAAAGATGGCAGGCCTCCATAAGATCATGCTCGAGTCTCACATACATCCGTCTCTCCTTTCTTCCCCTCTCCCATGAGGGTGGACTCACCTGTTGATGGAGCTAATCGCTCCAGGCCCGAGTGACCCTTTGGTTCTCCCCCTCCCCAATGTTTATGCTGTTGTTACTTCTACAGTTTCCCCTCATTGGTTGCCGACAAGTTAAAGGTCAAGACACCGAGAGTACCCTTAATCCATCAAGACTAGTCCACTAGTCCAGACTAGTCCACCGTGTGCCCTCAGTTAGTGGCTCCATCTATTCCCATGTCCTTCTTCTACGAGAACATGAGAGAGCTCCTTTGAAGGTTTCCTGGCCCCTTCCGTACAAAGTACCGGGGCTCCCCGTGGGCTGGACGGTTTTGAAGCCTAGAAGACAGCTTCCCTACAAACACGTGGTATCCTAAAAATAGACTCTATGTTTCGGGGCTGCTGTTGGGCTCCTGGGGGTGATCCCCCTATTGGGGGGGAAGCCCCCACGGGAGCCCTAGGGATCCTTTTTCCCACTGGGTTAAGTTTTATATACAGTAGTTGTGTTTTGATTTTTATTCTGTTTCCATTAGAAGTCGGGGTACTGGGTGACCCACTAGCGCCTCTACCTCTCCCATAGCTGCAGTTTTCTGTACCTGTGGGATGGGTAGTTGGCCCCCTTTTAGGGGTAACCAAACTTTTTTTTGCCAAACCCGACAGGTCTTCCCAGAAGACACCTTATTATATTTTGTTTTTTCTTAATAACTTCTTTCTCTACACCTCTTTTCGTAGCCAATCACCTAGGTGGGAGCCGGACCTGGAACCAGCTCCAGTCTGCTACAAGCCACATCCATGGATCCACTCTGAATTAAAAAGGATGGAAGGGGGTAAGTGACGGTATCTGTGACAGCATTCTGCCTCTCTGTTTCCATGGCTAACCCCCTGCCCCTGAGATCTAATGTCAGGATAGCCACACACAATATCCAGGGATTAAACTCTCCTCAGAAAAGGAGAAAGGCTTTTGAACACTACCGCTCTCTTAAACTGGACATAGTAATGCTCCAGGAGACTCACTTCCCGGTGCGATACAACACTAAATTCCTTCATGCACACTATCCAACATTCTTCCTAGTGAACGCAGATACAAGACTAAGGGGTTAGCAATCCTATTTGCTAAACGTAGCAAATTCTCCATGACGACAGTCCATAGAGACCCGGATGGTAAATTTATATTGGTCAAAAGCACAATGGAGGGTACCCTGTACTCATTGGTCTCGTACTACGCCCCTAACGCAGGACAGAATTGTTTTTTTTTCAATCCCTCTTTACCACTCTTGTCCCCCTTTTGAATGAATGAATGAATGAAAACTTATATAGCGCAACACATGCAAACTTAATCGCCTCTGGGCGCTTGTTGTTCCTGTCTCCTTTGGTATCAAAAGAGATGAGTCTTGATCTTTCTCCTGAACGTCAAGTGGTTCTCCTCCAACCGAATGCTGGTTGGTAAAGCGTTCCATAGTCTAGGCCCTTGGACCACGAATCTCCTTTCTCCTTTGGACTTGTAGTTGGCTTTCGGTATCTGGAGGAGATTTTGATTGGTGGATCGCAGAACGCGATTGGGATTATGAGCTTTTATTTTTTCGCATAGATAATGGGGAGCATTCCCATA